>NC_137678.1:6726425-6926425 GCF_963989245.1 Nansenia antarctica
GTAACAGTCTAACCTCTCCTCCTCTCTCCTGTGTAACAGTCTAACCTCTCCTCCTCTCTCTCCTGTGTAACAGTCTAACCTCTCCTCTCTCTCCTGTGTAACAGTCTAACCTCTCCTCTCTCTCTCCTGTGTAACAGTCTAACCTCTCCTCCTCTCTCTCCTGTGTAACAGTCTAACCTCTCCTCTCTCTCCTGTGTAACACTCTAACCTCTCCTCCTCTCTCTCCTGTGTAACAGTCTAACCTCTCCTCCTCTCTCTCCTGTGTAACAGTCTAACCTCTCCTCTCTCTCCTGTGTAACAGTCTAACCTCTCCTCTCTCTCCTGGGCGTCAGCCTCCAGGACAGCGGGACCAGCTGGTGTTCTGCTCCAGCTCGGAGGAGGCCGTGGAGGTGTTCCAGAGCCTGAGGTCGGAGCTGCAGGACATGGGTCAGCTGAGGACCAGCCTCCCTGCACAGGCCCAGGACCTGGGCTCAGCCAGCCTGCAGCAGGTAGGACACGGACAGACACACCCCTTCATGGACAGACACACCCCTTCATGGACAGACACACCCCTTCATGGACAGACACACCCCTTCATGGATAGACACACCCCTAAATGGACAGACACACCCCCTAAATGTACAGACACCCCCCTAAATGTACAGACACACCCCCTAAATGGATAGACACACCCCCTAAATGTACACACACACCCCTAAATAGATAGACACACCCGCTAAATGGACAGACACACCCCTAAATGGACAGACACACCCCTTCATGGACAGACACACCCCTTCATGGATAGACACACCCCTAAATGGATAGACACACCCCTAAATGGACAGACACACCCCTAAATGGACAGACACCCCCCTAAATGGACAGACACACCCCTTCATGGACAGACACACCCCTTCATGGACAGACACACCCCTTCATGGATAGACACCCCCCTAAATGTACAGACACACCCCTAAATGGATAGACACACCCGCTAAATGGACAGACACACCCCTAAATGGACAGACACACCCCTTCATGGACAGACACACCCCTTCATGGATAGACACACCCCTAAATGGATAGACACACCCCTAAATGGACAGACACACCCCTAAATGGACAGACACCCCCCTAAATGGACAGACACACTCCTTCATGGACAGACACACCCCTTCATGGATAGACACACCCCTAAATGGACAGACACACCCCTTCATGTACACACACACCCCTAAATGGACAGACACACCCCTAAATGGATAGACACACCCCCTAAATGTACACATACACCCCTAAATGGACAGACACCCCCCTAAATGGATAGACACACCCCCTAACTGTACAGACACACCCCTTCATGGATAGACACACCCCTAAATGGACAGACAAACCCCCTAAATGTACAGACACACCCCCTAAATGTACAGACACACCCCTTCACGGACAGACACACCCCTAAATGGATAGACACCCCCCCTAAATGTACAGACACACCCCTTCATGGATAGACACACCCCTAAATGGATAGACACACCCCTAAATGGACAGACACACCCCTTCATGGATAGACACACACCTAAATGGACAGACAAACCCCCTAAATGTACAGACACACCCCCTTAATGTACAGTAGGGCTGCAACTAACGATTATTTTAATAATCGATTAATCTGCCGATTAATCGATTAATCGGATACCAATTTAAAAAGATTTCTTTTGCTAATTTTATTTTATGTTTTCTAAATCAGCCAGGCCTATACATATACATGTGCAAAATGAATAAGTATTAATAAAAAATATATATATATAATAACATATTATTATTAACACATATTATATTAAATATTATTATTATATATTTTATTAACAACAAAAAAGCAAAGGGTGGCTACTTTGAGGAATCTAAAATATAAGACATATTTTTCAGAGTTATTTCACACTTTATTGTTAAATACATAATTCCTATGTGTTCATTCATAGTTTTGATGCCTTCAGTGAGAATCTACAATGTACCAAATAGTCATGAAAATAAAGGAAACGCATTGAATGAGAAGGTGTGTCCAAACTTTTGGCCTGTACTGTATGATTGTTAATTTGTCCAATTACTTTTGAGCTCCTGAAAATAGGGGACTGTGTATAAAAATGGTTGCAATTCCTAAATGTTTCATACAATATTTTTGTTCAATTTGTTCAACCCCTTGAATTAAAGCCTAAAGTATGCACTTCAATTACATCTTGATTGTTTCATTTCAAATCCTTTGTGGTGGCATACAGAGCCCAAATTATGGAAATTGTGTCACTGTCCAAATACTTCCAGACCTAACTGTATATAAATAAAAGAATGTCAATGACCCCAGGTGTGGGACTTTATTAGGTCAAACAGGTTTGAGGGGTCAGGCAAAGGACTTGGTGGAGTCAGGCAAGGGTCAGGCGATCATCGTTGTAATCCATGGAGCAGGGCAGGAAAGCAGGGCAGGAACCGTGGTGCAAGGTGCTGGGCTGGAGGTGTCCATGGTGCTGAGTGCCCACTGATGAGCTAAATAAAACATTCTATTTCTGATGAGTCAACAGCACTAGGGCTCCTTCACAAAACCCTTACTGGAATCTTCATACACTCTGTGAATTAGTCTTTACTTTCTGATGAGTCAACAGCACTAACCCCATCCAGTGCGACATGTAGATATATATATATATATATATATATATATATATATTTAGAATATGTAAAATGCAAACACCAGAACTGCAAGAAAGTTTGAGGTATACCTAATGGAATTAATAACAAGTGTTACGACCCTTCTGTCTAGAGTAAAATAAGGGCCTAGGGTAGAGTGCACAATGTACAGGTGTGTTGCAACACAAATGCCCAAAAAAGTGTACAAGGGATCAAATCAATTCAAGTTTTATTTGTATAGCGCATTTCTCACAAGATGCGACTCAATGCGCTTCACGTAATGACAGATGTTCAGTGTCCAGTGTAGTGTAGTGTTCAGTGTTGTGTCCAGTGTCCAGGTTCCAGTGATAGCTTCGTCAAAAGGACGCAAGGGTAAAAAACCTGTGCACCAAGGAAAAGTGCCACTAGACCGTAGGGGTCTAGCCGGTGTGTATCTTATAAGTGATGTCAGAGACCAGGAACAGTATAAAAGGCTCTTTAAAAACAGCAGGGTCCGATGGGATAGGATAGTACGATAAACTCTTGACCGGGGCTCCGCCCAGGGTTGACTCCAGACTGTACCCCGTCGCCTATGGGGAGGTCCGGCGCATCCTCACGACCCAGCGTGGCTCCAATCACTGAGCTGAGGACAGGAAAGAGTGACTCAGCAGGTTGCACGAGTGACAGGCAACCACACAGTCCACAGTCCATCAATTGGCTCTCAGCTATGCTAGACAGTAGGGTTAGCCCTCAACCTCCAAAGTAAGCAAACTAAAAGTCACTTAACTTTGGGAAGGGCGCTGGCTGCACCCTCCCAAGTTTCCCAACAGGCCTCTGGAATCACAACCCCCAGTGGTCAGACACAGACAGCTCTGTTGGTGGCCAGTCGTCCCTCTGCTCGGGACCACAGCTCGGCGCCAAAAAGTCAGCTCTCAAAAACAAGAAAAAAAGCAATAAAAATAGGGGAAATATTACTTAGAATAAGCAAAATTATCTGCCAACAGAACAGGAAAATTTCACTTGCCAAGATTGTCTTAAAACAAGTAAGAGATATCTTAAAACTGGTGCAGTCAGACAGAAAACAAGCTTATATTGCCTTGATTTAAGATATTTAAACTTTAAGATATTACTTACTTAGATTAACTTTTTGCATTGTGGCGTGTATCAGGTGTTCTCTCGTTCCAACGTCGCAGGTCCCTCTGGTACTCAGCAGGTTTTCGTCTGGTGGTCGTCTAGTTGTCGCTCTCTGTCTTGTTGTCGCTCTCTGTCTTGTTGTCACTCTCTGTCTCGTTGTCGCTCTCTGTCTCGTTGTCGCTCTCTGTCTCGTTGTACGTAACCCTCGTTCCCAAACCACTCTCCCCTCCTACTGTTTGCTGGTGCCTTAAATAGAGAGCAAAGGGGAACAGTGTCACTCCCAGTCCCCAATCACTGCTAACCAGCAGCGTGTGTATAGTTGAGGAGTAGGAACAACAGAAATGGTGCGCTTCTACCGCCAGGAGGGAAACAGAACACAAATAAAAAGGTTCTGTGTGAAGAGACAGCAACAAAAAATGACAGGTTATTTTCTTTGTTACCCCGTACAGAGATGTCATTATCTGTATATGTATCTTACTTTCCTGTCTGTCTTCACTATATCTGTCCAATAAAATTAGAAATATGAGTGGGACTGCCCCACTCAGAAAAAATGACTTAAAAAGAAAAATCGTATCGAATCGTGAGTTGAGTGTCCTATGTTGCAAACAAAATGGGCATTTTTATTTTGTGGCCATCAACAATGATATGAATCGATTTGAAGAAACATAATGGCTGACGCACAGACATGTCAATCATAGCTTTTTTCCGAATAATAACGAGCAACTTTGGGTAGAATCTGTGTCTGGTTCCATCGCATTACTTGTGCTTTCATCTCTCACATTTCACGTGTGTATTCTCATGAACTGCCAATTATGTAGTTCACTTGTTTTTAGGTGGTATGGGCTAGTGGTCTATTTGGCGAGTATATAACAGCCACATATGTGTCTGTGTCTGTGTCTGTGTCTGTGTCTGTGTGTGTGTGTGTGTGTGTGTGTGTGTGTGTGTGTGTGTGTGTGTGTGTGTGTGTGTGTGTGTGTCTGTGTCTGTGTCTGTGTCTGTGCGTGTGTGTGTGTATGTGTATGTGTATGTGTATGTGTATGTGTATGTGTATGTGTATGTGTATGTGTATGTGTATGTGTATGTGTATGTGTGTATGTGTATGTGTATGTGTGTGTGTGTGTGTGTGTGTGTGTGTGTGTGTGTGTCTGTGTGTGTGTGTGTGTGTGTGTGTGTGTGTGTGTGTGTGTGTGTAGTGTCTCTGCCCTCTCTCTCTCACCTCTGCAGGCTCCAGATCAGGGTGATGTTGGGCTCTGAGACTCTGATGCAGACAGCTGTAGTTCAGCAGCTCCCTCTGCCCCCTCCACTACAGACATACCTCCAGTTTACAGACATCCTACCACCCTCACAAACATGTTTGCACCCCCACCCTTAGAGGCATCCTCATGTCCCAGAGGTGCCTGTAATTAGGCCCCTATTATAGGGGATGTACGCAAACGTGGTCATTCATATTTGAAAAGAAAGAAATTTAAATAAAAAATGTTTTATTTTTAAATAAAATGTTATCAGTAATTAAACATGACTGTGTCTGTTATTGCAAATGAAAGTACTATAGGGTTAGAACACAGACAGGGTAGTGGTGGTCTAGTGGATAGTGAGTTGGACTTGTGATCGGAAGGTCGTGAGTTCAAATCCCGCCTGAAGCCACACCGCTAGAAAATTAATTTAAATTAAAATGAATTAATTAATTAATGAATTGACACAGTGTTAGGGTTAAGCGACTTAACACACTGAGCCACTGTGACAGAGCTGGGAGACGGAAAAGCAAATCACCTACTTGAAGACGTTCAGTCAACGAGCGACTTTGACAGGTAGAATCTGTGTCTGGTTCCATGGCATTACTTGTGCTTTCATCTCTCACATTTCACGTGTGTATTCTCATGAACTGCCAATGATGTAGTTCACTTGTTTTTAGGTGGTATGGGCTAGTGGTCTATTTGGCGAGTATATAACAGCCACATATGTGTCTGTGTCTGTGTCTGTGTTAAATAAAATGTTATCAGTAATTAAACATGACTGTGTCTGTTATTGCAAATGAAAGTACTATACTAAAATGATAAAATCAGTTTGGTTATAGGATACCATTTCAATATTGCTTTTACACCGGCGTTCACACTGAGTGGGCTGGCATGGTACAATTGTTCAACACTTGCCTCTGCTTCACTTTTGGTGAGTTTGGCAGCAGACCGCAGCATAGTCTCGCTTGAAGTCTTCTTTGCCATTAAAAACACAAGAGGTCTATTTTCCACGTCATGGCATGGTTTACCCCATCTGCCATTGTGACGGCCAGGAGCTTAAGTTGCACCAACAGAGAGTTGCCTTTGGGGGGCTGCAGGGACCGGTGTCCTTCTGTTAGCACTGTTCATGACGCTGTTCTGTGTGGCTCTTCCCATGTGGTATATATATATATTTTTTTTTAAAAAACTTTATTTTACCAGGAAGTCACATTGAGGTTAAAACCTCTTTTACAAGAGAGACCTGGCCAAGACAGGGTCAAAATAGTAGCTTAAAAAACAGTTCAAATAACAAGACAGGACATAAGACAGTGGCAACAATACAATAGACAAACAATGGTAGGGGTATTTACAAGGTGATTAAAACATTGAGAAGTCTAACCAAAGCAGGTACAGCGAGCGGTGACCACATCCTTTAATCTACGCTTGAAGATACTTATGGAAATAAGGGCCTCTAATTTAAAAGTAGTCTGTAGGTCATTCCAAGACCAAGGGCCATAATAAGACAAGCTTGCCCTTCCAACATTGTTCATGATAAGTGGCACCTTGTATTGTAGCCATCTACGAGACCTGAGACCCGAGCCACTCGGTATAGGGATGAACTTCAGGCGCAGATAATTCGGTAAGAAGCCAGAGATGATTTTAAACACAAGAGTGTACCAGTGTTGGAGCCTTCTGACAGAAAGAGATGGCCATCCAACCAGACTATACAGTGTACAGTGATGGGTCCTGAAGGCACTATTGGTGATGTATCTTAGAACCGAATGATACAGGGGGTCTAGCTTGGATAAAGTGGACAGAGAAGCAAACCTATATACTGTGTCACCATAATCCAGTTGTGAAAGGAAAAGGGCGGAGACAAGACGTTTTCTGGAAGCCAAGGAAAAGCAAGATTTAAATCTATACAGGAAGCCCACTGTACGCTTAAGCTTTATTCCTCCATAATGACTCATTGCATTTTCATTAAGTATGCTAGGTGGAATATGCCTAAAGTCACGTAGAGGAAAATCACTTAGAAGTGTCATTTATTCTATTGCTATTGTATGACAGTTGTTTCTTTTTTGGATTGAGCTTATTTGATATGTTGTTTGCTCGATTTGATAAGCATTGTGGGGTGAGTGTGATACAGTGTTCAAATGATTAAGAAATGTGACATTTAAGAGTGAAGAAAGGTCATGTGTAGTAGACATACTTTTCATGCTGGACAGTGGTCCCCATACTGGTCCAATTTAACTTGAATAAACAAACTATTTTGATTGTAAAAGTTAGGCAAACGATATATGTTTTCATGAGGGTGACGTATCACCAGTGTCATATTCCAACTGTTAGTTCTATTATTTAACAGTCTAACTTAATGACATTTTCCAATGGCTCTTGTGTGAAAGTGTGTAAGTGTGTGTGTGTGTGGGGGGGGGGGGGGAAGAAAGAAATAGCACTAAGGAAAAGCAGCAAATCCATTCAGCTGGCAAATCTTCATCCTTGGGATTGTCTCTTCTCTTTTCCATAACAAATCCAAAGGCAAGTTCCCTCAGGAATAAAGTATTAGCATTGGAGGTTTTATCATTAGTGATACATTTACACTACATTTACTTGTGGAAAATGCTCACAAAGTTCAAACAAAAAAGAAAAAAAAGAAATTCCAGGGCTACAATACAATAGCAATCACACCTAAAATGTCTCACTCCTGAGATTTTTGGTCCACCCTCTGTTCTGCATCTGGTCACATCTCATGTCTTCCCTGGCAATGCAACTAGTCTATTTCATTTCATTGTATATATTCTGCTAATATTTTCTAGACATTTCAAAATGATTACTGCAAATAGTGAAAATACCACCGCTCATCCCTTATCAGACTTTGCTGAGATGCTGGAACTGAAGAGTATCAATAGAGTGCAAAATAACAGCATCTGCACACTCAAACACTGTGCAAAAAACAGTTTATTGCGAGCTTTCTGTCATATATGATAGGAATATGATTACTGCAAAAATGCACCAAATCATTCTGTTTTGAATGTGTTCTTCACTGTTTTGAACACAGTATGTTAACATTGGAAAAATGTGTTGCAAATACATAGTGTTTTGCAGGTGGGGGAGTTTGAATGAGAGAAGTGTTATGGGTTTTGGAGAACGTGGTCATTGAATGCATTCTGTATGAAAGCAATGCACAAATCACAGAGTAAGAGTCGCAGTTTGGTCCACATGGACTTCTGCTTTGCTGACTGTATAAAGAGTTGTGACTCTGTGACTTCAGTATTGAACACTGCGACTTAGCGACCGTAAAAAACTGTATTGTAAATGTCTTGGGAGTCACAGTGCCCGTCATGGGAATGTATAGACTCAGACGTTTGTTGCTGATGTAAGTTCTTCTCTGTTTTCAGACCAGGAAAGACACACATCCTCTCCCACACACACTTTAATTACTAGTTATTGACCTCCATGTCCCTCTAAAGAAAGTAATTGATTATCATTATGGCCCCAAACTCAGTAAAAGTAATTTATTTTTACATTACAATTGATTGGGGAATCAAATCCAGTTAGAATCATTATACAAATTATATTATTATTATTATTCCTACTACGTAGTAGTATTGTTATTGGTGGTTTACTTCTTCTTCTTCTTTTCCTGGCTTTGGTCAAATAGCTCAAAAAGTCCCTGACCAAAAATGCTATGACTTTGCATGCCACAACTATGCCACATATTGCAGGGGATTTTGGCAAATTTTTTTGGGGGGGGGGGGCGCTACCCACACGTTTATCTGTGTTGCTCATTCCACGAATGCATGATCCTTACAAGACATAACGTTTCCAAACTTTTTTTTGAGGAGTATATATCTGGTCATGACTGAAATCAACGTGATAATGACGTCAGTCTGCTGCGTGGCACCACGTGATGTCTGATTAACACCTGCACGTGCGCTGCTGATTAACGGTGGACTGAACCATGCAATGAATAAATAGAGGGGGGTAAATAATAAGGCTTAATTTTGTCAAACATAAGAGAAACAAAACTCCAGTTTGTTTCTTTTGTGACTTTTTTTAATACATAGAATTAATAATAATATTATTATAAATATAATATATTTTAAAATATGATTCTCTTCGGCCCCTGTCAGTGATGGGCCCTTAGAATCGTCCTAATTTACCCACCCACCCTAGCGGCGCCCCTGCCTGCACGTGATGCCTGATTGACACCTGCACGCGCGTTGCTGATTGAAGACTCCATTTCCAGACTTCATTCTTCTGTATCTAACCTCTCTTTCTAAGGTAAATAATAATAATATTAACGATGATCTAATTTGTCTGAACGTAGACGATTCTAAATGAATAACCTGTATATTAATAGACAGCTTAGTAAGTATTCTACAAGCTGTAACTGTCGTACAATGTTGATAAAACAGATGCGTCATAGTAGCTAATTAGCTCGCTAGCTGAAGTCAATTGAAATGCTAGGCTAGGCTACTAGCTCAAGTGTGATAACAGCGACTTAGAAACCTAAATACATCTTTAGTCTTTAGTTGATGTTATTTACTCCTCTCTCGTGAATAATAATAGACTTCGCTAACTGCATTGTATCCATAGAAGACACTATTATTCGCCAGCAACATTAATAGATAACTTTCTTTTCCAACTTGAACTTGCTCCTTAAAATAAAAACTGGGCGTGAGTAGTTACTAGCTAGCAGCCTAAGAAACGTGGCTTTCATTTTGTCACTATAACATTTTCGAAATGTCGTTACTAGGTTTGTACTTATCTCGTGAGTTTAGAATGAGAAGGTTCTATCTCCGTTTAGAATGATGAGGTTCTATCTCCGTTTAGAATGATATGGTTCTATCTCCGTTTAGAATGATGAGGTTCTATCTCCGTTTAGAATGATATGGTTCTATCTCCGTTTAGAATGATGAGGTTCTATCTCCGTTTAGAATGATAAGGTTCTATCTCCGTTTAGAATGATAAGGTTCTATCTCCGTTTAGAATGATAAGGTTCTATCTCCGTTTAGAATGATAAGGTTCTATCTCCGTTTAGAATGATGAGGTTCTATCTCCGTTTAGAATGATGAGGTTCTATCTCCGTTTAGAATGAGAAGGTTCTATCTCCGTTTAGAATGATAAGGTTCTATCTCCGTTTAGAATGATGAGGTTCTATCTCCGTTTAGAATGAGAAGGTTCTATCTCCGTTTAGAATGATAAGGTTCTATCTCAGTTTAGAATGATAAGGTTCTATCTCCGTTTAGAATGATGAGGTTCTATCTCCGTTTAGAATGATAAGGTTCTATCTCCGTTTAGAATGAGAAGGTTCTATCTCAGTTTAGAATGATAAGGTTCTATCTCCGTTTAGAATGATGAGGTTCTATCTCCGTTTAGAATGATGAGGTTCTATCTCCGTTTAGAATGAGAAGGTTCTATCTCCGTTTAGAATGATAAGGTTCTATCTCAGTTTAGAATGATAAGGTTCTATCTCCGTTTAGAATGATGAGGTTCTATCTCCGTTTAGAATGAGAAGGTTCTATCTCCGTTTAGAATGAGAAGGTTCTATCTCCGTTTAGAATGAGAAGGTTCTATCCGCTTAGGGTCGTTCAGAGATATTGAGCGTCAACGTTTTTACATTCCATTATGTTTTGTGAGATGGAACCTTTGTATTTTATTAATTACTAACTCAAAAATGTCAACATTATAAAAATAACACCACACAGGCATTAATAATGATGACCCAAGACCAGCTACTGTGGGGCCTGAAGAAGGATGTTCGCTCCGTGCTCAACTCGTCCAAGTTAGGCCTGTCCCCGGACGACCTGAGACGGGACTACCTCTGCATCGTGGGCCATCCGCTGCCTCTGAGGTCCCTCGGCTTCCACAGCGTGATGGACATGATCAAGGAGATGCCTGACGTGGTGAAGATGGACTTTTTGGAAGACGGCAGCTTGGTGTTGAAAGGTAAGCCCAGTCTAGTAGTGGTGCGGCTGTGGCGCAGGAGGTAGAGTCGCCGTCTAATGATCACAAGGTTGGCAGATCGGCGGTTTGAGCCCCGGTTGGCCACATGTCGAAGTGTCCTTGGGCAAGACACTGAACCCCAAAATTGCTCCCAGTGAGCGGGCCGGCGCCTTGCATGGCAGCTTGCCGCCATTGGTGTGTGAATGTGTGTGTGAATGTGTGAATGAGAGGCTGTTGTAAAGCGTTTTGGAGCAGCAAAAAAGTTGCTATAAGTGCAGTCCATTTACCATTACCATTTTAGTACTATGACCTGCACAGAGTAAAATTACACACGTATGCACGAAAATACTACTTTATTCCAACCCAACTCTTTGCCTCGCTTTTTCTTCCCCTCCCTCCCTCCCTCCCATCCCTTGGTCCCTCTGCAGCGGTTATGGACGAAAGCACCCGACGCATAGGGGAGATGGTGGCCCGGCAGCGTGTCCCTAAGACCAACAAACCACACCGGGGCGGTATGGGCTTCTTCTCCCCGCACTACAGGAAACAACTGTTCCCCGCCAGCCCCCTCCCCCGGCGGGGCCACGCCCCCCCGGCCCTGCCCGCTCAGCTGCGCTCACAGCTGCGGCAGCTGCTCGCCCCGGGGCCCATGGGCCTGTCGGAGCTGCTGGACGGCTTCGCCCACCGCTTCGGCCACCCGCTGCGCGTCTTCAACCTCGGCTTCTACTCCGTCGCGGAGATGCTGGCAGCCGCGGCGGACCTGGTGGCGATCAAGCAGAGCCGGACGGGCTCCCTGCTGACCCTGAAGGTGGCGCCACCTGCGATGGGGCTGACGGCGTCGCAGGGTGGGGCGCTGATGGCATCGCGTGGAGGGACGGCGGTGAGGACGGGGCAGATAAAGCCACCTCGACCACAGCTGACCCCCTTGACAGCGGTAGACACAGGTGGGTTGGTACTACAGTGTAGACAGATCGTGACGTTAGAATTATGGTCAATTATGGTCCATTTTTGGTCAAAATTGAGTTTTTTACATAATCTGATCCATTAGGTGTTTATTAATGCCTGTGTGGTGTTATTTTTAAAATGTTGACATTTTTGAGTTAGTAATTCATAAAATACAAAAGTTCCATCTCACAAAACATAATGGAATGTAAAAACTTTGACGCTCATTATTATCTCTGAACTACCCTAAACGGAGATAGAACTGTATAATTCTAAACGTTTTCTTTTTAACATTTACTTTTTCTTTACATGTATGCGTTTGAGGCACCTGATGTGAAGGCTTTTTTCTGAGCAGGACTACATTTAGCACTTGTGTCCATGGGCATGCTATCATTCAGTATCCCTGTTTTATACCTTTAACTATACATGGCTATAAGTTGGACTCGCCTGGGAACACCACCACTAGTGTGCCCTTCAGTACGTTACTTAGCCCTAACTTTCTCCAGGGAGACTGTCCCTGTAAACTCTAATTAAGTGGTAAATGGTAACTGCTAAATGGTTCAGGCGGCATAGAGCAAATTACCCCTCGGACAGGAGGTTATGCCAGAGAGCTTTTTTGGATCCACACCCTAGAACGTTTACAACGCCTAGGCTTGAATGAGTATTTCTACATGTGTTGTGCTATGAATAAATTACTTTAGACACTATGTTCTATGCTATATGATGGCTACTGCCTGATGTCTGCATGTTTGTAGCATTTCTCTATTGTTTTTTGTTCTGTTAAGTATATATTGTAAATATTTCATGTACTTTTAGGTGTTTCCTGTCTCATGAACACATGTTTTTTGTAGTCCACTAAATCTAGGACTACAATTCCCATGATGCCTAGCCACTAGGTGAAATATTTGACACAGATGTTGTGCATTGGCTAATTAAGTGATGTTGTTTGAAGCCTTTATACCACTGCATTCAATTGAATGAATGAATGAATGGTCTTTATTGTCATTGATATAGTACAGGTACCAAACAACGAAATTTGGGAAATTGTCTGCTTTATGCTTTATGCCGAAATTTGGGAAATTGTCTGCTTTATGCCTGAAGAAGGTTTATGACTGAAAGTTTGTGCAATAAACTACGGTTTATTTGCACAGATTTGAGTGTGCGGACGGATGCTGTTTTTTTTGCACTTTATTGATACTCTTCAATTCCAGCACCTCAGCTAAGTCTGATCACGGATGAGCGGTGGTATTTTCATTATTATACAATTTAACTGCTAAATGGTTAAAATGTAAATGGGTGTAACTGTAAAATGTAAACAGTAGTGATCTGGTATTGGTTGTGACTAATGTAACATTTTGTCTGTCTTCAGCTCCTGTGGAAAAACCCTCTGGTACTCCAGTACAGAATCACATGGCCTCTGGTCCTGAGGACACTGTCCCTAACAGCTCAGGGGGACACCAGGACCATGGGGGACATGGAATTCACCAGGACATGGAATTGACACAACCTGAGCCACAGCTCATCCAACAGGGGCAGCTATTTGAAAAATGTGTCATAAAAGTGAGTCTGTTTCTCTTTTTACCTCATAGTAAATGTTCTGTATGTGAAACTGTAACATTCAGGGGTGCAAACTTGTCACCTTTCTGCTAAATTAGCGGTTTTTACCACAAAATAGTAAATCCATGTGAATCGACCATGTTGATAATTTTCTTCATTTTCAGGCAAAAAATAAATGTTGTCACCTTTTTAGGCCATCACCAGTTTGCACCCCTGAACATTACTTTAAATGCTTGTAGAGTTCACTCCTACTAGAAGTCATGTTTTTTTGTGAAGAACATTTAATGAGATATGATTATTGGTCTCGTTGCACTTCACATTTATATGAATGGGAACTCACCCAATCACCACTAGTGAATGTGTTGTGTTTGATTGGCCACGATGCAGCTGGAGGAGAAGCTCAGGCAGCGTATCCTGGAGAACGGCCATGCGGGCACCGTCAGTGAGGAGCTGAAGGCCAACCTTCGCCAGGTCAGTTTACATCTTCCCAAAGCGACTTACAATCAATACATTCGTTTAAGTAAATGAGTCAGGAGCCAGACTATTGAGTTGCCCCTTTATGGGTGGATACCGAAATCATTGAAAACTCCTAATGTTCTAGTCACACATGATGGTGACAGTGAAGATTCCTTCTTTCTAGGTTGTTGCTCAGAACAGTGAAGGGATATCAATACATGATCTTCATGCCGAATACAAGGTAATTATACTAGTTTCCTTTGTTACACATATTCCACTCTACTTTACGGAGCGGCTGTGGCACAGGAGGTAGAGTCGCCGCCTAATGATCACAAAGTTGGCAGATCGGCGGTTCGATCCCCGGCTGGCCACATTTCGAAGTGTCCTTGGGCAAGACACTGAACCCCAAAATTGCTCCCAGTGAGCGGGCGCCTTGCATGGTAGCTTGCCGCTATTGGGGTGTGAATGGGTGTGAACGTGTGAATGAGAGGCCGTTGTAAAGCGTTTTGGAGCAGCAAAAAAGGTGCTATATAAGTGCAGTCCATTTACCATTTACCATTTCCCCCTGGTCAACAGAGGATGTTTGGGGAGGAGCTCCCGGTGGCCCAGAGTGGCTTCCTGAGCGTGACGGAGATGGTTGGTGCGCTGAGCGACACGCTGTATCTGCGGCCTGTGGCAGGGGAAGAGGGCCCCCACTGGATGATCACCGACACCAAACACACCGGCCACTCGCAACCAGGTCAGCTCGATGGTTTCAATTTGTATTGTTACTTTGGATAAAAGCGTCTGCTAAATGGTTAAAATGTAAAAAATGCATCCTATCTATTCTATTCAGCTAATACCATTGCGTTCCCACATTATTGAGAGTTCACAGCCATTTGTCCCATTGGGGGAAGGGTCATTTGAAGAGGAGGGGCAGAACTGAGTACTGTATCTTATAGCTCATGGCATTCTATAAACGCAGCACCCTGATAATAATAATAACTTTAATTTATATAGCGCCTTTCAGAAACCCCAAGGACACTTTACAATTCAAGGGAATGATCAGACAGACAAAAACAGGACAAAACAAAACTGAAACAGTGACTAGGGGCCAAAGGCCTTGGAGAACAGAGAGTCCAGGGTGGGGGCATTGCGGATCACTATGGGGAGGGAGTTCCAGAGGGTAGGTGCAGCCACACTGAAGGCTCTGTCCCCAAAGGTCCGTAGGTTTGTTGATGTGATGTTTTTGGCCAGGGGCTGTAGAGCCCGACACCCCCGGCGATGCTGAGCAGGGTGACCGGCTGAACCCCTCCAGCCAGGGCTATTACTTCAGCTCTGGGGAGTCGCCCTGGGAGGGGCGCAGAGAGGAGGAGGACGGGGAGGACGGAGAGGCCGCCGCCGACAACGACTTGATGTCAGAGACAGACCTCCGCATCACCACCACCACCTTCCAACAGGTGAGAGAAGAGACCCGTCTGACTCGGGTCTGAGAAGACAGGTCGTGACGTTAGAATTATAAGGTTTTATAACCAAAATTGAGTTTTTTACATAATCTGATCCATTGGGTGTTTATTAATGCCTGTGTTGACATGAAATGTTGACATTTTTTAGTTCGTAATTAATAGGGGTGTAACGGATCACCTAACTCACGGATCGGATCGTGTCACGGTTTTTGAGTCACGGATCGGATCATTTTTCGGATCAACACAAAACATAAAAATAAAAATAAAAAGCTTTTTCCTCGAATTCTGTAAAAACACCACTTTTACTGTGTAAAACCCAACAACATTCAAGATGTCAAAACTGGTATATATATATATATATATATATGTGTGTGTGTGTATATATATACATATACATAACATATTCTACACTCAAACATTAGGCTACATATTAAACAGAAACACACATTCAACTTAAATGATGCAGTAGGAGAGAGGGAGGAGGCACCTGGTTGCAGCAGTGAATCACTGGGCTCTTTAAAGCAGACAAATAAACATGTTTTATGCCACTTTTAACTAAATAATAAAGTGAAACCTTACTTTAAACATGGTATGAAAAA
This sequence comes from Nansenia antarctica, assembly GCF_963989245.1. NCBI lineage: Eukaryota > Metazoa > Chordata > Actinopteri > Argentiniformes > Microstomatidae > Nansenia > Nansenia antarctica. Next base: position 6,742,353 of record NC_137678.1, read on the forward strand.
ATTGGCTACATTATCAGAAGTTGTCAAGCTGACCTTTTCGTGCCTCCCATCAACACACCAGGGTGATGTCACGGCAAATGTGTGGCCATGCTCGTACGACTTTCTCGTTGCACAACGCTTAAACACCGTAACTTTTTTAGCGACCACACTTCCAATAACACTGTCCCTCATTGTTATAATTGATAGCAAAGCCAAAGTGCTCCCATACATGGGATTTAAATGACGAGGGAGGCATTTCGAGTTCTTCTCTGTCGCCAACATTAGCAGGACTCGCCATGAACACTTGGGCTGCGTTCGTAAATTTGCTCTGAGAGCGCCGGAGAGCACACTGGGTCCGACGTCATAAAGGGACCAAGTAATTTGATTGGACAAGAGGCGTTCCATGAATGCTGATCAGATTCCAGAGCGAATTTACGAACGCAGCCTTGTTGTTCTAGATTTTTTTTTGCATTATCAACCTATCATTGCGCTTTAGAGTAAAACAAAGCACGCAACTGTCGCGTCTATCTTTTCATGGCAACTCTACATTGTGATTTACAAGGGATATTAACTAATATTAAGTAATATTATTACTTGGTTACATTTTGCAATTGATCCGCGGTACACATGCGTGCCGAACCGTGGGGGGCGATCCGTACGGATCTCGGATTATCCGTGATCCGTTACACCCCTAGTAATTAATAAAATACAAAGGTTCCATCTCACAAAACATAATGGAATGTAAAAACTTTGACGCTCAATATCTCGGAACCACCCTAAACGGAGATAGAACCTTATCGTTCTAAACTCACGATCTGACTCTGGTCTAAGAAGAGTAACTGGTCCTACTTGCCCTTTTGTTCAAGGTCAGTCCGTAGCTTCTGTTTCCCCTGGGGGCAGCTGGACCAAATACATACTAGACAATTGAGGCTGAAACCGAAACGCATTTCACAAGAATAGATGTTGTTTGATTTCTGTACATCTTTGATCACCTCCTGTACATCTTCTTTGGTGATTGTAAATGTTCAAGGACAACCCATTCAATCCACAAAGTGTCTTTGTGGTGACAATAAAAATGTGTGTGTGTGTACGTGTGCGTGTGTGTGTGTGTCTACACGCACATTCATGTGTGTGTGTGTGTTTGTGGACACTCATGGCTGTGTGTTTCTCCCTCCTCTAGATGGTGGCCAAGTTCCCTCCCCTGCAGGTACGGTGTATGGCAGGTATGGTTCCTCTGGACGCCCTGCGGGGCCAGGGTCTGAGGGCGCCCACGCCCAGGGACCCTAGGGAGGTGATAGCCGTGCTGGTGGAGCACGTGGAGTCACCCAGTAACTTCTACATCCGCTTCCACGAGACCCGGGAGGCCCGCGCCCTGGAGAGCATGATGGTGGAGATGAGGTGAGGAGACTGTGCCGCTTAGACCGGGGAGGAAACATGACTGAATCAGAATTAGAAGACTTTATTGCCATGACATGTGAACATGTTAGGAATTTGGTTTGGGACAGTGGAGCGCAGTTTACAACAGGACAGGTGCAAGACAGGACAAGACAGTGCAAACCAACATCATTCAGGGGTGCAAACTTGTCACCTTTCTGCTAAATTAGCCATTTTTATCTCAAAATAGGTCATCCATGTGAATTGTGTAGATCTGCAAAAAAATGTTTTGGGTGTGGTGGGGGGGGTCTAAGTCTCATCCATGTCACATGATGCACAAGCTAGCTAATCTCCCTGTCTGCTAAACTCTGCTGCAGTTGAAATAACGTTTTGCTTCAGGGAGCTAGGTACAGTTCCAGACAGCATAGAGAACACAGTCACAGTAAACTGTTTTCGAAGTAATTCTGCAGGTGTTGAGGTCAGGGCTGCCGCTACTTACACATGCATCATTGTTAGACCACCATTAGTGCTAGCGGTATCTATTTAACACCATTAGTGCTAGCGCTATTCAAAGGTTAGCCACCCAAAAAATGTTTCACCTTTTTGGGCCATCACCAGTTTGCACCCCTGATCATAGTGCAAGGGGGGGGGGGGGACACCAGCAGCAGCATTTAGGAGCCGGATGGCCGTGGGGAAAAAGCTGTGTGCGTGTCGGGCCTTCACAGTCTTTAGTGACCTCCTGCCTGAGGGGAGCGGGGCGAAGAGGCTGTGGCCTGGGTGTGCGGGGTCAGCCATGATCTCCCTGGCCCTCCCCAAAGCCCTACTTTTTGACTCTACTTTAATTTCCCATTGGGAATGGGAAATGAATATAGAGTCAATGGTTGCCTTCATTGTAGTCATGCTGCAGATTATCAGATCTCACAATACCTTGAGTCTTAACATCTCAGGCAACCACATGTACAGTAGCAGCAAGCACAATGCTGATCTGTGCAGCCCCTAGGTGACCTGGAACGTAACCATATGTGTGGTGGCCTGGGAAAACCCTTCACATGGTGGCATTTTGACATTTTCATTTTTTAATATTTCCATAAATTAGAAGTTCTCAGCTATTCATAACTGGTTGAATGACTGAGATAGCCCTTTATTTTAAAAAGTTATGAGCATTTTAATGTATCATGTCAAAAAAAGTGAAAGGTGAGAAATGCTGCCCCCATGCTGCCCCCGACCCCTTTCTCCTCCGGGTCGGGGGAGGAGCCTATGCAGATCGGCCGGTCTCGTTTGTCTGCTTGTGATGCGGTGTTAGTCTGCTCGCCTCGTCGGTATGCGAGGGACAGATCCATTTGTGTGTCTTCTAGTTAAGATTTTATTACTTTATGCTTATTGTGAGCATCAGTAAACTGGCAATAACACAGGTGGAAGTATCGTCTCTCCTTTCGCTCATGTGTGCGTGCGTTGCTTAACTGAGAATGAGACACGTTCAACGTGACGTTGTTTCGCTAGCAAACTACCCACCACAAAAACCTAAAAATAAGTACTTTCTCTTTTGTTTTCTTAAAATGTTTATTCACCATAATAGTTCAAAGTACTAGAATACCACATAATATCAAAATCGCCGAAATAGGACATTTCCATTTATTTTTGCTCTTTGCCACAAACGAACGCCAGCGACATCCGACGGGTTTTCCCAGGCCACCACACATATGATCAGGTCAGATTCCTGTATCTGGAGTGGTAACATAGAACCATGAATAGAATAAAAAAGAAAGAAAAAATGATTCTAGCATTGCGACTGCCAATGGCTCCTGGTCCTAGCATAGATTATGTTTTCTTACCATGACTGATGGATATATGATTCACTTACTTAGACAAATCTATTTGTTGTCAGTTCGCTTTGGTTAAAGACGTCTGCTGCTAAATGCCCAAAATGTAATGTAACGAGTTGCAAGATGATGTCAGAGTTTGTGGGAAACGCCTCTTCCTCCTAGGAGTTGCTACACCTATCTCGAGGTGTCGGAGTGGTACTCCCTTCCCTCACGTTTCGTGCGTCAGGGCCAGGTGTGCTGCGTGGCTCCCAGAGACGAGTGGTTCTACCGGGTCGTCATCCACCGCGTCCTCAGCCAGACCCAGGTGGAGGTGTACTACGTGGACTTCGGGGACCTCACCACTGTGGACAGGACCAGCCTCAAGTTCCTCAAGTAGGCTTCTTCTGGTCCAGTTCAGACAGAGAGCAATGAAAGTCAATGGGCAGGTTTCACTAGACCAGTGTTAATATTGGCAGGATTTTTAGTCACTTTTAGTCATTGGTGTTTAGATGAAGAAGTCACCTCCATGTTTCTTAGTTCCAGTCCAGTTCCAGTTGATAAAAACATTCCAGTGCAGTCTCAGTCAAAGTTTTCGTCGCTGACTACGGCTAGACTAAAATGTTTTGGGGTTTTTGTGGGAGACCGCTTCTTGCCACATATTGTAGTGTAAAATCAATGTCCTGTAAATGTGACAGTCATTTTAACGACAAGTGTTAGGCCTCCTTGTCTGTTTTGCTGTTGTCCCCCTACATCTCTCTGCTTTCTCACCCCAAGGTCTTGTTACTCTGAGCTCCCGGCCCAAGCGGTCCCCTCATCACTCAGTGGAATCAAGCCTATGGGTGTAAGGCTCCACACACATCTCATATCACTGTTATTGACCACCAATCTCCCCAAGCTTTTAACATTGTATTGCTCCCATAGAGTCCCATTGACTTCCAGATAGCACTCTTATCTCCCATTCCATATTAAAAGCCTGTGTTTTGGTGTTCCAGGGCAGTTGGAGTTTGAACGCTACCAGCTCCTTCCGGAAGCTGTGCTGTGAGCGCCTCCTGTGGGCAGCTCTGCACAGCTACCACGCAGACTTCCTGCAGGTCTTCCTGTGTGAGACAGACACGGAGGAGGACGTGTACATTCACAGTGTCCTGCAGAGCCAGGGCCACGGGCTCTCCTGTCCCTCTGCAGTCAACTCAGAGGTCAGTAATGTACACACACACACACAAAATTGCTCCCACTGAGCGGGCCAGTGCCTTGCATGGCAGCTTGCCGCCATTGGTGTGTGAATGTGTGTGTGAATGAGAGGCCGTTGTAAAGTGCTTTGGAGCAGCAAAAAAGGCGCTATATAAGTGCAGTCCATTTACCATTTACACACACACACACACACACACACACATACACTTGCTTATACATGTACTGTATATATCCCATTCAACAACAATGATCCATTGCATCCATCCATTTGTTGTGTCAAACGTATTTCTTCTTTCAGCTGTGTGACCAGTTCAACCCTGTGACCCTGTATCTGGGCGAGGGTGTGTTTGTTGAAGGGATGGAAGTAGACATGGACGTATTGGGCCAAACCCCAGAGCCCTGCACCCAAACCCCTGCCACACCCCAGGTGAGGAGCTCCCCTTTCCCAATTCTAACAGTACACACACACACACACACACATCACACTCTCATTGTAGCAGACTAATGATCGTGGAGTGAAGATATTATCAAAGCGCACGCGCCTGTCGATCACCCATCCGCTTTTTTTCTGTTTTGAATATCTTCACTCACGATCATGTAGTCTAGTCTGGCGCCTGCGCCGTCTGTTGTTCTTCCTGTACACAGGTAAAAATATCCAGGATCCAGCAGCGTCGTCGGGCTCGCGCAAACAAACCCGGCGAATGTTTTACTTGCTCCGGACAAGTAAAAAAGCGTTACTGTCGAACCCTGATGTGTTTTAGGCTGCAGACCCTGCTGTTGGGAGCAATGAAAAAGAAGTGAAGCAGCTGCCTGACCTCCCAGAGCTGGAGTTCATCGGGGTGACACAGGCCAACTACAAGGCCCAGGTATGACCTCTGACCCTGTATCACGCCCTCGGATTGAACAAGAGTTAGATTGTGTACAATAGATAAAGCATGTCTATTATAAGTAAGTCAACCATCCATGCCATATCATCGCCATGTCCTTGGTCCAATTCCGGCCATCGACAGCTGCAAGTCATCCCCCCCCTCTCTCTCACCCATACTTCCTGTCAATCTCTACTGTCTCTATCCTAATAAAGCAGAAATGCCCTAAAAACATATTATTTTTTTATTTTTTTACTTGTGTGTTTGTTGTGTCAGGCTGAGGAGATGGTTGTCTGTCCACACACTGACAGCACTCAGACAGCCTTTGATGCCTTGGCCACCGTGATGGATCTGTGAGTTATTACTTTTATTACTTTTATGCAGCATGTCTGTTTGTTTATGATGATGTCAAGATTATTATTATTATGGTACTTCCACATTTGTTGACATGTATGGTTTCAAGACTGTGTGTGTGAGCGTGTATTTCTGTGTGTGTGTCAGTGGGGTTGAGGTCCATGCCCAGAGTTCAGAGGTCGGTGCCCAGAGTTCAGAGGTCAGGGCCCTGAAAGCGGAGGAGGCCCTCCAGGCAGCGCTGGAGAAGATCCAGAACCTGGAGAGACGGCTAGCTGAGACGGCCCAGTCTGGAGCCCAGAGGTTGGCTACCTCAACCACAGACCAACACCTTAACATACCGCTGTCATAGACCAACACCTTAACACACTACTGTCACAGACCAACACCTTAACACACTACTGTCATAGACCAACACCTTAACACACTACTGTCATAGACCAACACCTTAACACACTACTGTCATAGACCAACACCTTAACACACTACTGTCATAGACCAACACCTTAACACACTACTGTCACAGACCAACACCATAACACACTACTGTCATAGACCAACACCATAACACACTACTGTCACAGACCAACACCATAACACACTACTGTCATAGACCAACACCTTAACACACTACTGTCATAGACCAACACCTTAACACACTACTGTCACAGACCAACACCTTAACACACTACTGCCACAGACCAACACCTTAACACACTACTGTCATAGACCAACACCTTAACACACTACTGTCATAGACCAACACCTTAACACACTACTGTCATAGACCAACACCTTAACACACTACTGTCATAGACCAACACCTTAACACACTACTGTCATAGACCAACACCTTAACACACTACTGTCATAGACCAACACCTTAACACACTACTGTCACAGACTAACACCTTAACACACTACTGTCACAGACCAACACCGTAACACACTACTGTCATAGACCAACACCTTAACACACTACTGTCATAGACCAACACCTTAACACACTACTGTCATAGACCAACACCACAACACACTACTGCCACAGACCAACACCCTAACACACTACTGTCATAGACAAATCAATAACACACGTCAATTATTATGTACATACTAACACACATACATCACCTTCATAACACATAACAGTGATATTGCAGGTAGAAAAACACAATACATCTTTCTGTGAAGATAATTTCCCCCCACCAGAGCAGGCTGTTTTGTATAGGCCTGAATCCTAATTTCAAATATACGCTTAATTCAACTCTTTGTGCCAACCTCCCATTGGCATAAACATCTCAACTTAATGGCCTTGAAGCCTATGACTGATCTACTGTAACTCACAGTAACAAGGCCTAGGAGAGAAGACATCTAGAGTACTCTACTCTGTGGTTTTACTCCACTCTCCTTCTCCTCTTATAATACAGGGTTCGACAGTAACACTTTTTTACTTGCCCGGAGCAAGTAACAAATTCGCCGGGTTTGTTTGCGTGAGCCCGACGAAGCTGCTAGATCCCGGATATGTTTACCTGTGTGCAGGAAGAACAACAGACGGCGCAGGCGCGAGACTAGACTAGATGATCGTGGAGTGAAGATATTATCAAAGCGTACGCGCCTGTCGATCACCCGTACGCTTTGATAATATCTTCACTCAGGATCATCTAGTCTGGTCTGGCGCCTGCGCCGTCTGTTCTTCCTGCACACAGGTAAAAATATCCAGGATCTAGCAGCAACGTCTGGGCTCGCGCAAACAAACCCGGCGAATGTTTTACAAGTAAAAAAGCGTTACTGTCGAACCCTGTAATGCAATCAGTGACTGTTTGAATTTGGTGCACTCATACGCGTATATTTGTATTACAGTGAGCAAGAAATCTGTCGTGGCAGGCCCAAAGAAGGTAGCCACACCTGAGCCCAAAGTAGTGAGTCAGAAGCCTGAGTCGAGTCCCAAACCCTCCAAGCCCAAGAAACTACAATATTTGAAAGTATTGTATTGTGTATTAAAAATGTATGTTCTAAGGTTCTATCTCTGTTTAGAATTCTAAGGTTCTATCTCCGTTTAGAATTATAAGGTTCTATCTCCGTTTAGAATTATAAGGTTCTATCTCCGTTTAGAATGATGAGGTTCTATCTCCGTTTAGAATTATAAGGTTCTATCTCCGTTTAAAATTATAAGGTTCTATCTCCGTTTAGAATGATAAGGTTCTATCTCCGTTTAGGGTAGTTCAGAGATATTGAGCGTCAAAGTTTTTACATTCCATTATTACATTCAATTGTCACCGTCTTTGAGCCTCGGAAAAGCCCTATATCAATTTAATGAATTATTATTATTATTATTATTATGTTTTGTGAGATGGAACCTTTGTATTTGATTAATTACTAACTCAAAAATGTAAACATTTTAAAAACAACACCACGAAGGCATTAATAAACACCTAATGGATCAGATTATGTAAAAAACAAAATTGACAAAAATGGAGATAGAACCTTATAATTCTAACGTCACGAAATGCAGTGGTCTTTGACAAGGTCTCAAGAATGTGGTGACACCTGGTGTTCTGGTCACAGGCATGTCGGCATGTGTTCTAATCCGGCCCATGCCCTGTTGACATGCCCTCTCTCCATTCTTCTCCTTACTTTCTGCCCCACTCAGAATCTTTTTTTTTGTATGTGTTAATTGTAAAGTAACAATTATGTGTTAATTGTTACTAATAAAAGTTCTAATAAAAGTTCACCGTATTATTAAAGCCTCATTTGCCTCAATTAAATTACTTGGAGTCAGATTATTGATATCAAGTTATGCTTTGCTATAAACAACATACAGCCACATTGCTAAACCATTCCATTGTAACCGCTAAGCTTTTACACCCTACATTAGGACCAACACAGCTAATGTGCTGATGTCCCATGAAGGGCATGCCAATTGTAATGCTGGATACAATGTTGTCTACATAGCTGTTTATCTTATTCAAATACCGGCTCAATCATTTGATTTACTGGGAAACGGATGGACGGATTGATGGCAGCTGCTGGATTGAAAAATCAGGTGTAGTGCTGAGGCACAAATGTGTACATTTCAAGCCTGCAAACTGCGACACTTTAAATGAATGTGCAATAACACTATGTGCAATATGACAACCCTAGGGTACATAAGGTTGCAGAGAAATAGGAAATGTTAGAATAGGTATAGCATAGAGTACAGCACAGTGTTTTATCTGTACAGTATAGTATAGTGGATAGTGTACATAGCCTTTATTTATGTAACACAGATGGATGGAGTAGTGGATGGTTGGTGGATGGCCACCATGTCCCAACAAGGCTGCGACGTCAGCAAGGAGGTGGCGGAGTCATGTTTTGGGCCGGAATCATGGGGAGAGAGCTGGTAGGCCCTTTTAAGGTCCCTGAAGGTGTGAAAATGACCTCGGCAAAGTATGTAGAGTTTCTGACTGACCACTTTCTTCCGTGGTACAAAAAGTAGAACCGTGCCTTCCGTAGCAAAATCATCTTCATGCATGACAATGCAGGATGTCATGCTGCAAAGAATACCTCTGTGTCATTGGCTGCTATAGGCATAAAAGGAGAGAAACTCATGGTGTGGCCCCCATCTTCCCCTGACCTCAACCCTATTGAGAACCTTTGGAGCATCCTCAAGCAAAATATATATGAGGGTGGGAGGCAGTTCACATCAAAACAGCAGCTCTGGGAGGCTATTCTGGCATCCTGCAAAGAAATTCAAGCAGAAACTGTCCAAAAACTCACAAGTTCAATGGATGCAAGAATTGTGAAGGTGATATCAAAGAAGGGGTCCTATGTTAACATGTAACTTGACCTGTTAAGATGTTTTTGTTTGAAATAGCTTTTGATTTCAGTAAATATGACCTCCTAATATGACCTCCTAACCCTAAATTCATCAAATTACCATTTGTAGTTCTTTACAACCTATAAAATGTTTTGAAACTCTGTTGTGCATAATAATTTGGAACAGTGGATTTTGAGTTTTTTATTTAAAAAAAAAATACTGTTATCATTGGGAGGTTTGTTCAATAAAATTTGAATTATACTCTAACGGTTGATGACTTGAAAATTATACTGATTGTCATTTGCATCGACTATTTAGGAAAATCTGAGAAAAATATCATTTGCATAATAATTTGGAACGGGCTGTATATATGGGTATAGTACACTTACACACAGGACAAAGTGGCCTGGAACCCACAGTGGAAGGATAAGGGCATCCTTCTGATCAGCATGTTCCTGTTCAAAACCATGTACTGCATTTATCATTTTTATCCAACACTTAACTGGGGTGTGCATGATTATGAATTACATGATAATTTGATGAAGTCCTTTCTCATACATGTAGTGTTTTTTTGGCTTAGTGTTAGGAAACCATTTAATTTACCTTGATGAAATCAAGTTTAAAAAAAAAAGAAGGTATTTAGGACCAACACAGCTAATGTGCTGATGTCCCATGAAGGGCATGCCAATTGTAATGCTGGATACAATGTTGTCTACATAGCTGTTTATCTTATTCAAATACCGGCTCAATCATTTGACTTACTGGGAAACGGATGGACAGATTGATGGCAGCTGCTGGATTGAAAAATCAGGTGTTGTGCTGAGGCACAAATGTGTACATTTCAAGCCTGCAAACTGCGACACTTTAAATGAATGTGCAATAACACTATGTGCAATATGACAACCCTAGGGTACATAAGGTTGCAGAGAAATAGGAAATGTTAGAATAGGTATAGCATAGCATAGAGTACAGCACAGTGTTTTATCTGTACAGTATAGTATAGTGGATAGTGTACATAGCCTTTATTTATGTAACACAGATGGATGGAGTAGTGGATGGTTGGTGGATGGCCACCATGTCCCAAAAAGGCTGCGACGTCAGCAAGGAGGTGGCGGAGTCATGTTTTGGGCCGGAATCATGGGGAGAGAGCTGGTAGGCCCTTTTAAGGTCCCTGAAGGTGTGAAAATGACCTCGGCAAAGTATGTAGAGTTTCTGACTGACCACTTTCTTCCGTGGTACAAAAAGTAGAACCGTGCCTTCCGTAGCAAAATCATCTTCATGCATGACAATGCAGGATGTCATGCTGCAAAGAATACCTCTGTGTCATTGGCTGCTATAGGCATAAAAGGAGAGAAACTCATGGTGTGGCCCCCATCTTCCCCTGACCTCAACCCTATTGAGAACCTTTGGAGCATCCTCAAGCAAAATATATATGAGGGTGGGAGGCAGTTCACATCAAAACAGCAGCTCTGGGAGGCTATTCTGGCATCCTGCAAAGAAATTCAAGCAGAAACTGTCCAAAAACTCACAAGTTCAATGGATGCAAGAATTGTGAAGGTGATATCAAAGAAGGGGTCCTATGTTAACATGTAACTTGACCTGTTAAGATGTTTTTGTTTGAAATAGCTTTTGATTTCAGTAAATATGACCTCCTAATATGACCTCCTAAGCCTAAATTCATCAAATTACCATTTGTAGTTCTTTACAACCTATAAAATGTTTTGAAACTCTGTTGTGCATAATAATTTGGAACAGTGGATTTTGAGTTTTTTATTTAAAAAAAAAATACTGTTATCATTGGGAGGTTTGTTCAATACAATTTGAATTATACTCTAACGGTTGATGACTTGAAAATTATACTGATTGTCATTTGCATCGACTATTTAGGAAAATCTGAGAAAAATATCATTTGCATAATAATTTGGAACGGGCTGTATATATGGGTATAGTACACTTACACACAGGACAAAGTGGCCTGGAACCCACAGTGGAAGGATAAGGGCATCCTTCTGATCAGCATGTTCCTGTTCAAAACCATGTACTGCATTTATCATTTTTATCCAACACTTAACTGGGGTGTGCATGATTATGAATTACATGATAATTTGATGAAGTCCTTTCTCATACATGTAGTGTTTTTTTGGCTTAGTGTTAGGAAACCATTTAATTTACCTTGATGAAATCAAGTTTAAAAATAAAAAAAAGTATTTAGGACCAACACAGCTAATGTGCTGATGTCCCATGAAGGGCATGCCAATTGTAATGCTGGATACAATGTTGTCTACATAGCTGTTTATCTTATTCAAATACCGGCTCAATCATTTGACTTACTGGGAAACGGATGGACGGATTGATGGCAGCTGCTGGATTGAAAAATCAGGTGTAGTGCTGAGGCACAAATGTGTACATTTCAAGCCTGCAAACTGCGACACTTTAAATGAATGTGCAATAACACTATGTGCAATATGACAACCCTAGGGTACATAAGGTTGCAGAGAAATAGGAAATGTTAGAATAGGTATAGCATAGCATAGAGTACAGCACAGTGTTTTATCTGTACAGTATAGTATAGTGGATAGTGTACATAGCCTTTATTTATGTAACACAGATGGATGGAGTAGTGGATGGTTGGTGGATGGCCACCATGTCCCAACAAGGCTGCGACGTCAGCAAGGAGGTGGCGGAGTCATGTTTTGGGCTGGAATCATGGGGAAAGAGCTGGTAGGCCCTTTTAAGGTCCCTGAAGGTGTGAAAATGACCTCGGCAAAGTATGTAGAGTTTCTGACTGACCACTTTCTTCCGTGGTACAAAAAGTAGAACCGTGCCTTCCGTAGCAAAATCATCTTCATGCATGACAATGCATGATGTCATGCTGCAAAGAATACCTCTGTGTCATTGGCTGCTATAGGCATAAAAGGAGAGAAACTCATGGTGTGGCCCCCATCTTCCCCTGACCTCAACCCTATTGAGAACCTTTGGAGCATCCTCAAGCAAAATATATATGAGGGTGGGAGGCAGTTCACATCAAAACAGCAGCTCTGGGAGGCTATTCTGGCATCCTGCAAAGAAATTCAAGCAGAAACTGTCCAAAAACTCACAAGTTCAATGGATGCAAGAATTGTGAAGGTGATATCAAAGAAGGGGTCCTATGTTAACATGTAACTTGACCTGTTAAGATGTTTTTGTTTGAAATAGCTTTTGATTTCAGTAAATATGACCTCCTAATATGACCTCCTAACCCTAAATTCATCAAATTACCATTTGTAGTTCTTTACAACCTATAAAATGTTTTGAAACTCTGTTGTGCATAATAATTTGGAACAGTGGATTTTGAGTTTTTTTATTTAAAAAAAAAATACTGTTATCATTGGGAGGTTTGTTCAATAAAATTTGAATTATACTCTAACGGTTGATGACTTGAAAATTATACTGATTGTCATTTGCATCGACTATTTAGGAAAATCTGAGAAAAATATCATTTGCATAATAATTTGGAACGGGCTGTATATATGGGTATAGTACACTTACACACAGGACAAAGTGGCCTGGAACCCACAGTGGAAGGATAAGGGCATCCTTCTGATCAGCATGTTCCTGTTCAAAACCATGTACTGCATTTATCATTTTTATCCAACACTTAACTGGGGTGTGCATGATTATGAATTACATGATCATTTGATGAAGTCCTTTCTCATACATGTAGTGTTTTTTTGGCTTAGTGTTAGGAAACCATTTAATTTACCTTGATGAAATCAAGTTTAAAAAAAAAAAGAAGGTATTTAGGACCAACACAGCTAATGTGCTGATGTCCCATGAAGGGCATGCCAATTGTAATGCTGGATACAATGTTGTCTACATAGCTGTTTATCTTATTCAAATACCGGCTCAATCATTTGACTTACTGGGAAACGGATGGACGGATTGATGGCAGCTGCTGGATTGAAAAATCAGGTGTAGTGCTGAGGCACAAATGTGTACATTTCAAGCCTGCAAACTGCGACACTTTAAATGAATGTGCAATAACACTATGTGCAATATGACAACCCTAGGGTACATAAGGTTGCAGAGAAATAGGAAATGTTAGAATAGGTATAGCATAGCATAGAGTACAGCACAGTGTTTTATCTGTACAGTATAGTATAGTGGATAGTGTACATAGCCTTTATTTATGTAACACAGATGGATGGAGTAGTGGATGGTTGGTGGATGGCCACCATGTCCCAACAAGGCTGCGACGTCAGCAAGGAGGTGGCGGAGTCATGTTTTGGGCCGGGATCATGGGGAGAGAGCTGGTAGGCCCGTTTAAGGTCCCTGAAGGTGTGAAAATGACCTCGGCAAAGTATGTAGAGTTTCTGACTGACCACTTTCTTCCGTGGTACAAAAGGTAGAACCGTGCCTTCCGTAGCAAAATCATCTTCATGCATGACAATGCAGGATGTCATGCTGCAAAGAATACCTCTGTGTCATTGGCTGCTATAGGCATAAAAGGAGAGAAACTCATGGTGTGGCCCCCATCTTCCCCTGACCTCAACCCAATTGAGAACCTTTGGAGCATCCTCAAGCAAAATATATATGAGGGTGAGAGGCAGTTCACATAAAAACAGCAGCTCTGGGAGGCTATTCTGGCATCCTGCAAAGAAATTCAAGCAGAAACTGTCCAAAAACTCACAAGTTCAATGGATGCAAGAATTGTGAAGGTGATATCAAAGAAGGGGTCCTATGTTAACATGTAACTTGACCTGTTAAGATGTTTTTGTTTGAAATAGCTTTTGATTTCAGTAAATATGACCTCCTAATATGACCTCCTAACCCTAAATTCATCAAATTACCATTTGTAGTTCTTTACAACCTATAAAATGTTTTGAAACTCTGTTGTGCATAATAATTTGGAACAGTGGATTTTGAGTTTTTTTATTTACCTTGATGAAATCAAGTTTAAAAATAAAAAAAAGTATTTAGGACCAACACAGCTAATGTGCTGATGTCCCATGAAGGGCATGCCAATTGTAATGCTGGATACAATGTTGTCTACATAGCTGTTTATCTTATTCAAATACCGGCTCAATCATTTGACTTACTGGGAAACGGATGGACGGATTGATGGCAGCTGCTGGATTGAAAAATCAGGTGTAGTGCTGAGGCACAAATGTGTACATTTCAAGCCTGCAAACTGCGACACTTTAAATGAATGTGCAATAACACTATGTGCAATATGACAACCCTAGGGTACATAAGGTTGCAGAGAAATAGGAAATGTTAGAATAGGTATAGCATAGCATAGAGTACAGCACAGTGTTTTATCTGTACAGTATAGTATAGTGGATAGTGTACATAGCCTTTATTTATGTAACACAGATGGATGGAGTAGTGGATGGTTGGTGGATGGCCACCATGTCCCAACAAGGCTGCGACGTCAGCAAGGAGGTGGCGGAGTCATGTTTTGGGCCGGAATCATGGGGAAAGAGCTGGTAGGCCCTTTTAAGGTCCCTGAAGGTGTGAAAATGACCTCGGCAAAGTATGTAGAGTTTCTGACTGACCACTTTCTTCCGTGGTACAAAAAGTAGAACCGTGCCTTCCGTAGCAAAATCATCTTCATGCATGACAATGCAGGATGTCATGCTGCAAAGAATACCTCTGTGTCATTGGCTGCTATAGGCATAAAAGGAGAGAAACTCATGGTGTGGCCCCCATCTTCCCCTGACCTCAACCCTATTGAGAACCTTTGGAGCATCCTCAAGCAAAATATATATGAGGGTGGGAGGCAGTTCACATCAAAACAGCAGCTCTGGGAGGCTATTCTGGCATCCTGCAAAGAAATTCAAGCAGAAACTGTCCAAAAACTCACAAGTTCAATGGATGCAAGAATTGTGAAGGTGATATCAAAGAAGGGGTCCTATGTTAACATGTAACTTGACCTGTTAAGATGTTTTTGTTTGAAATAGCTTTTGATTTCAGTAAATATGACCTCCTAATATGACCTCCTAACCCTAAATTCATCAAATTACCATTTGTAGTTCTTTACAACCTATAAAATGTTTTGAAACTCTGTTGTGCATAATAATTTGGAACAGTGGATTTTGAGTTTTTTTATTTAAAAAAAAAATACTGTTATCATTGGGAGGTTTGTTCAATAAAATTTGAATTATACTCTAACGGTTGATGACTTGAAAATTATACTGATTGTCATTTGCATCGACTATTTAGGAAAATCTGAGAAAAATATCATTTGCATAATAATTTGGAACGGGCTGTACATATGGGTATAGTACACTTACACACAGGACAAAGTGGCCTGGAACCCACAGTGGAAGGATAAGGGCATCCTTCTGATCAGCATGTTCCTGTTCAAAACCATGTACTGCATTTATCATTTTTATCCAACACTTAACTGGGGTGTGCATGATTATGAATTACATGATAATTTGATGAAGTCCTTTCTCATACATGTAGTGTTTTTTTGGCTTAGTGTTAGGAAACCATTTAATTTACCTTGATGAAATCAAGTTTTTAAAAAAAAGAAGGTATTTAGGACCAACACAGCTAATGTGCTGATGTCCCATGAAGGGCATGCCAATTGTAATGCTGGATACAATGTTGTCTACATAGCTGTTTATCTTATTCAAATACCGGCTCAATCATTTGACTTACTGGGAAACGGATGGACGGATTGATGGCAGCTGCTGGATTGAAAAATCAGGTGTAGTGCTGAGGCACAAATGTGTACATTTCAAGCCTGCAAACTGCGACACTTTAAATGAATGTGCAATAACACTATGTGCAATATGACAACCTTAGGGTACATAAGGTTGCAGAGAAATAGGAAATGTTAGAATAGGTATAGCATAGCATAGAGTACAGCACAGTGTTTTATCTGTACAGTATAGTATAGTGGATAGTGTACATAGCCTTTATTTATGTAACACAGATGGATGGAGTAGTGGATGGTTGGTGGATGGCACCATGTCCCAACAAGGCTGCGACGTCAGCAAGGAGGTGGCGGAGTCATGTTTTGGGCCGGAATCATGGGGAGAGAGCTGGTAGGCCCTTTTAAGGTCCCTGAAGGTGTGAAAATGACCTCGGCAAAGTATGTAGAGTTTCTGACTGACCACTTTCTTCCGTGGTACAAAAAGTAGAACCGTGCCTTCCGTAGCAAAATCATCTTCATGCATGACAATGCAGGATGTCATGCTGCAAAGAATACCTCTGTGTCATTGGCTGCTATAGGCATAAAAGGAGAGAAACTCATGGTGTGGCCCCCATCTTCCCCTGACCTCAACCCTATTGAGAACCTTTGGAGCATCCTCAAGCAAAATATATATGAGGGTGGGAGGTAGTTCACATCAAAACAGCAGCTCTGGGAGGCTATTCTGGCATCCTGCAAAGAAATTCAAGCAGAAACTGTCCAAAAACTCACAAGTTCAATGGATGCAAGAATTGTGAAGGTGATATCAAAGAAGGGGTCCTATGTTAACATGTAACTTGACCTGTTAAGATGTTTTTGTTTGAAATAGCTTTTGATTTCAGTAAATATGACCTCCTAATATGACCTCCTAACCCTAAATTCATCAAATTACCATTTGTAGTTCTTTACAACCTATAAAATGTTTTGAAACTCTGTTGTGCATAATAATTTGGAACAGTGGATTTTGAGTTTTTTTATTTTTTTTAAAAATACTGTTATCATTGGGAGGTTTGTTCAATAAAATTTGAATTATACTCTAACGGTTGATGACTTGAAAATTATACTGATTGTCATTTGCATCGACTATTTAGGAAAATCTGAGAAAAATATCATTTGCATAATAATTTGGAACGGGCTGTATATATGGGTATAGTACACTTACACACAGGACAAAGTGGCCTGGAACCCACAGTGGAAGGATAAGGGCATCCTTCTGATCAGCATGTTCCTGTTCAAAACCATGTACTGCATTTATCATTTTTATCCAACACTTAACTGGGGTGTGCATGATTATGAATTACATGATAATTTGATGAAGTCCTTTCTCATACATGTAGTGTTTTTTTGGCTTAGTGTTAGGAAACCATTTAATTTACCTTGATGAAATCAAGTTTAAAAAAAAAAGAAGGTATTTAGGACCAACACAGCTAATGTGCTGATGTCCCATGAAGGGCATGCCAATTGTAATGCTGGATACAATGTTGTCTACATAGCTGTTTATCTTATTCAAATACCGGCTCAATCATTTGACTTACTGGGAAACGGATGGACAGATTGATGGCAGCTGCTGGATTGAAAAATCAGATGTTGTGCTGAGGCACAAATGTGTACATTTCAAGCCTGCAAACTGCGACACTTTAAATGAATGTGCAATAACACTATGTGCAATATGACAACCCTAGGGTACATAAGGTTGCAGAGAAATAGGAAATGTTAGAATAGGTATAGCATAGCATAGAGTACAGCACAGTGTTTTATCTGTACAGTATAGTATAGTGGATAGTGTACATAGCCTTTATTTATGTAACACAGATGGATGGAGTAGTGGATGGTTGGTGGATGGCCACCATGTCCCAACAAGGCTGCGACGTCAGCAAGGAGGTGGCGGAGTCATGTTTTGGGCCGGAATCATGGGGAGAGAGCTGGTAGGCCCTTTTAAGGTCCCTGAAGGTGTGAAAATGACCTCGGCAAAGTATGTAGAGTTTCTGACTGACCACTTTCTTCCGTGGTACAAAAAGTAGAACCGTGCCTTCCGTAGCAAAATCATCTTCATGCATGACAATGCAGGATGTCATGCTGCAAAGAATACCTCTGTGTCATTGGCTGCTATAGGCATAAAAGGAGAGAAACTCATGGTGTGGCCCCCATCTTCCCCTGACCTCAACCCTATTGAGAACCTTTGGAGCATCCTCAAGCAAAATATATATGAGGGTGGGAGGCAGTTCACATCAAAACAGCAGCTCTGGGAGGCTATTCTGGCATCCTGCAAAGAAATTCAAGCAGAAACTGTCCAAAAACTCACAAGTTCAATGGATGCAAGAATTGTGAAGGTGATATCAAAGAAGGGGTCCTATGTTAACATGTAACTTGACCTGTTAAGATGTTTTTGTTTGAAATAGCTTTTGATTTCAGTAAATATGACCTCCTAATATGACCTCCTAACCCTAAATTCATCAAATTACCATTTGTAGTTCTTTACAACCTATAAAATGTTTTGAAACTCTGTTGTGCATAATAATTTGGAACAGTGGATTTTGAGTTTTTTATTTAAAAAAAAAATACTGTTATCATTGGGAGGTTTGTTCAATACAATTTGAATTATACTCTAACGGTTGATGACTTGAAAATTATACTGATTGTCATTTGCATCGACTATTTAGGAAAATCTGAGAAAAATATCATTTGCATAATAATTTGGAACGGGCTGTATATATGGGTATAGTACACTTACACACAGGACAAAGTGGCCTGGAACCCACAGTGGAAGGATAAGGGCATCCTTCTGATCAGCATGTTCCTGTTCAAAACCATGTACTGCATTTATCATTTTTATCCAACACTTAACTGGGGTGTGCATGATTATGAATTACATGATAATTTGATGAAGTCCTTTCTCATACATGTAGTGTTTTTTTGGCTTAGTGTTAGGAAACCATTTAATTTACCTTGATGAAATCAAGTTTAAAAATAAAAAAAAGTATTTAGGACCAACACAGCTAATGTGCTGATGTCCCATGAAGGGCATGCCAATTGTAATGCTGGATACAATGTTGTCTACATAGCTGTTTATCTTATTCAAATACCGGCTCAATCATTTGACTTACTGGGAAACGGATGGACGGATTGATGGCAGCTGCTGGATTGAAAAATCAGGTGTAGTGCTGAGGCACAAATGTGTACATTTCAAGCCTGCAAACTGCGACACTTTAAATGAATGTGCAATAACACTATGTGCAATATGACAACCCTAGGGTACATAAGGTTGCAGAGAAATAGGAAATGTTAGAATAGGTATAGCATAGCATAGAGTACAGCACAGTGTTTTATCTGTACAGTATAGTATAGTGGATAGTGTACATAGCCTTTATTTATGTAACACAGATGGATGGAGTAGTGGATGGTTGGTGGATGGCCACCATGTCCCAACAAGGCTGCGACGTCAGCAAGGAGGTGGCGGAGTCATGTTTTGGGCCGGAATCATGGGGAAAGAGCTGGTAGGCCCTTTTAAGGTCCCTGAAGGTGTGAAAATGACCTCGGCAAAGTATGTAGAGTTTCTGACTGACCACTTTCTTCCGTGGTACAAAAAGTAGAACCGTGCCTTCCGTAGCAAAATCATCTTCATGCATGACAATGCAGGATGTCATGCTGCAAAGAATACCTCTGTGTCATTGGCTGCTATAGGCATAAAAGGAGAGAAACTCATGGTGTGGCCCCCATCTTCCCCTGACCTCAACCCTATTGAGAACCTTTGGAGCATCCTCAAGCAAAATATATATGAGGGTGGGAGGCAGTTCACATCAAAACACCAGCTCTGGGAGGCTATTCTGGCATCCTGCAAAGAAATTCAAGCAGAAACTGTCCAAAAACTCACAAGTTCAATGGATGCAAGAATTGTGAAGGTGATATCAAAGAAGGGGTCCTATGTTAACATGTAACTTGACCTGTTAAGATGTTTTTGTTTGAAATAGCTTTTGATTTCAGTAAATATGACCTCCTAATATGACCTCCTAACCCTAAATTCATCAAATTACCATTTGTAGTTCTTTACAACCTATAAAATGTTTTGAAACTCTGTTGTGCATAATAATTTGGAACAGTGGATTTTGAGTTTTTTATTTTTTTTAAAAATACTGTTATCATTGGGAGGTTTGTTCAATAAAATTTGAATTATACTCTAACGGTTGATGACTTGAAAATTATACTGATTGTCATTTGCATCGACTATTTAGGAAAATCTGAGAAAAATATCATTTGCATAATAATTTGGAACGGGCTGTATATATGGGTATAGTACACTTACACACAGGACAAAGTGGCCTGGAACCCACAGTGGAAGGATAAGGGCATCCTTCTGATCAGCATGTTCCTGTTCAAAACCATGTACTGCATTTATCATTTTTATCCAACACTTAACTGGGGTGTGCATGATTATGAATTACATGATAATTTGATGAAGTCCTTTCTCATACATGTAGTGTTTTTTTGGCTTAGTGTTAGGAAACCATTTAATTTACCTTGATGAAATCAAGTTTAAAAAAAAAAGAAGGTATTTAGGACCAACACAGCTAATGTGCTGATGTCCCATGAAGGGCATGCCAATTGTAATGCTGGATACAATGTTGTCTACATAGCTGTTTATCTTATTCAAATACCGGCTCAATCATTTGACTTACTGGGAAACGGATGGACAGATTGATGGCAGCTGCTGGATTGAAAAATCAGGTGTTGTGCTGAGGCACAAATGTGTACATTTCAAGCCTGCAAACTGCGACACTTTAAATGAATGTGCAATAACACTATGTGCAATATGACAACCCTAGGGTACATAAGGTTGCAGAGAAATAGGAAATGTTAGAATAGGTATAGCATAGCATAGAGTACAGCACAGTGTTTTATCTGTACAGTATAGTATAGTGGATAGTGTACATAGCCTTTATTTATGTAACACAGATGGATGGAGTAGTGGATGGTTGGTGGATGGCCACCATGTCCCAACAAGGCTGCGACGTCAGCAAGGAGGTGGCGGAGTCATGTTTTGGGCCGGAATCATGGGGAGAGAGCTGGTAGGCCCTTTTAAGGTCCCTGAAGGTGTGAAAATGACCTCGGCAAAGTATGTAGAGTTTCTGACTGACCACTTTCTTCCGTGGTACAAAAAGTAGAACCGTGCCTTCCGTAGCAAAATCATCTTCATGCATGACAATGCAGGATGTCATGCTGCAAAGAATACCTCTGTGTCATTGGCTGCTATAGGCATAAAAGGAGAGAAACTCATGGTGTGGCCCCCATCTTCCCCTGACCTCAACCCTATTGAGAACCTTTGGAGCATCCTCAAGCAAAATATATATGAGGGTGGGAGGCAGTTCACATCAAAACAGCAGCTCTGGGAGGCTATTCTGGCATCCTGCAAAGAAATTCAAGCAGAAACTGTCCAAAAACTCACAAGTTCAATGGATGCAAGAATTGTGAAGGTGATATCAAAGAAGGGGTCCTATGTTAACATGTAACTTGACCTGTTAAGATGTTTTTGTTTGAAATAGCTTTTGATTTCAGTAAATATGACCTCCTAATATGACCTCCTAACCCTAAATTCATCAAATTACCATTTGTAGTTCTTTACAACCTATACAATGTTTTGAAACTCTGTTGTGCATAATAATTTGGAACAGTGGATTTTGAGTTTTTTATTTAAAAAAAAAAATACTGTTATCATTGGGAGGTTTGTTCAATAAAATTTGAATTATACTCTAACGGTTGATGACTTGAAAATTATACTGATTGTCATTTGCATCGACTATTTAGGAAAATCTGAGAAAAATATCATTTGCATAATAATTTGGAACGGGCTGTATATATGGGTATAGTACACTTACACACAGGACAAAGTGGCCTGGAACCCACAGTGGAAGGATAAGGGCATCCTTCTGATCAGCATGTTCCTGTTCAAAACCATGTACTGCATTTATCATTTTTATCCAACACTTAACTGGGGTGTGCATGATTATGAATTACATGATAATTTGATGAAGTCCTTTCTCATACATGTAGTGTTTTTTTGGCTTAGTGTTAGGAAACCATTTAATTTACCTTGATGAAATCAAGTTTAAAAAAAAAAGAAGGTATTTAGGACCAACACAGCTAATGTGCTGATGTCCCATGAAGGGCATGCCAATTGTAATGCTGGATACAATGTTGTCTACATAGCTGTTTATCTTATTCAAATACCGGCTCAATCATTTGACTTACTGGGAAACGGATGGACGGATTGATGGCAGCTGCTGGATTGAAAAATCAGGTGTAGTGCTGAGGCACAAATGTGTACATTTCAAGCCTGCAAACTGCGACACTTTAAATGAATGTGCAATAACACTATGTGCAATATGACAACCCTAGGGTACATAAGGTTGCAGAGAAATAGGAAATGTTAGAATAGGTATAGCATAGCATAGAGTACAGCACAGTGTTTTATCTGTACAGTATAGTATAGTGGATAGTGTACATAGCCTTTATTTATGTAACACAGATGGATGGAGTAGTGGATGGTTGGTGGATGGCACCATGTCCCAACAAGGCTGCGACGTCAGCAAGGAGGTGGCGGAGTCATGTTTTGGGCCGGAATCATGGGGAGAGAGCTGGTAGGCCCTTTTAAGGTCCCTGAAGGTGTGAAAATGACCTCGGCAAAGTATGTAGAGTTTCTGACTGACCACTTTCTTCCGTGGTACAAAAAGTAGAACCGTGCCTTCCGTAGCAAAATCATCTTCATGCATGACAATGCAGGATGTCATGCTGCAAAGAATACCTCTGTGTCATTGGCTGCTATAGGCATAAAAGGAGAGAAACTCATGGTGTGGCCCCCATCTTCCCCTGACCTCAACCCTATTGAGAACCTTTGGAGCATCCTCAAGCAAAATATATATGAGGGTGGGAGGCAGTTCACATCAAAACAGCAGCTCTGGGAGGCTATTCTGGCATCCTGCAAAGAAATTCAAGCAGAAACTGTCCAAAAACTCACAAGTTCAATGGATGCAAGAATTGTGAAGGTGATATCAAAGAAGGGGTCCTATGTTAACATGTAACTTGACCTGTTAAGATGTTTTTGTTTGAAATAGCTTTTGATTTCAGTAAATATGACCTCCTAATATGACCTCCTAACCCTAAATTCATCAAATTACCATTTGTAGTTCTTTACAACCTATAAAATGTTTTGAAACTCTGTTGTGCATAATAATTTGGAACAGTGGATTTTGAGTTTTTTATTTTTTTTTAAAAATACTGTTATCATTGGGAGGTTTGTTCAATAAAATTTGAATTATACTCTAACGGTTGATGACTTGAAAATTATACTGATTGTCATTTGCATCGACTATTTAGGAAAATCTGAGAAAAATATCATTTGCATAATAATTTGGAACGGGCTGTATATATGGGTATAGTACACTTACACACAGGACAAAGTGGCCTGGAACCCACAGTGGAAGGATAAGGGCATCCTTCTGATCAGCATGTTCCTGTTCAAAACCATGTACTGCATTTATCATTTTTATCCAACACTTAACTGGGGTGTGCATGATTATGAATTACATGATAATTTGATGAAGTCCTTTCTCATACATGTAGTGTTTTTTTGGCTTAGTGTTAGGAAACCATTTAATTTACCTTGATGAAATCAAGTTTAAAAATAAAAAAAAGTATTTAGGACCAACACAGCTAATGTGCTGATGTCCCATGAAGGGCATGCCAATTGTAATGCTGGATACAATGTTGTCTACATAGCTGTTTATCTTATTCAAATACCGGCTCAATCATTTGACTTACTGGGAAACGGATGGACGGATTGATGGCAGCTGCTGGATTGAAAAATCAGGTGTAGTGCTGAGGCACAAATGTGTACATTTCAAGCCTGCAAACTGCGACACTTTAAATGAATGTGCAATAACACTATGTGCAATATGACAACCCTAGGGTACATAAGGTTGCAGAGAAATAGGAAATGTTAGAATAGGTATAGCATAGCATAGAGTACAGCACAGTGTTTTATCTGTATAGTATAGTGGATAGTGTACATAGCCTTTATTTATGTAACACAGATGGATGGAGTAGTGGATGGTTGGTGGATGGCCACCATGTCCCAACAAGGCTGCGACGTCAGCAAGGAGGTGGCGGAGTCATGTTTTGGGCCGGAATCATGGGGAAAGAGCTGGTAGGCCCTTTTAAGGTCCCTGAAGGTGTGAAAATGACCTCGGCAAAGTATGTAGAGTTTCTGACTGACCACTTTCTTCCGTGGTACAAAAAGTAGAACCGTGCCTTCCGTAGCAAAATCATCTTCATGCATGACAATGCAGGATGTCATGCTGCAAAGAATACCTCTGTGTCATTGGCTGCTATAGGCATAAAAGGAGAGAAACTCATGGTGTGGCCCCCATCTTCCCCTGACCTCAACCCTATTGAGAACCTTTGGAGCATCCTCAAGCAAAATATATATGAGGGTGGGAGGCAGTTCACATCAAAACAGCAGCTCTGGGAGGCTATTCTGGCATCCTGCAAAGAAATTCAAGCAGAAACTGTCCAAAAACTCACAAGTTCAATGGATGCAAGAATTGTGAAGGTGATATCAAAGAAGGGGTCCTATGTTAACATGTAACTTGACCTGTTAAGATGTTTTTGTTTGAAATAGCTTTTGATTTCAGTAAATATGACCTCCTAATATGACCTCCTAACCCTAAATTCATCAAATTACCATTTGTAGTTCTTTACAACCTATAAAATGTTTTGAAACTCTGTTGTGCATAATAATTTGGAACAGTGGATTTTGAGTTTTTTTATTTAAAAAAAAAATACTGTTATCATTGGGAGGTTTGTTCAATAAAATTTGAATTATACTCTAACGGTTGATGACTTGAAAATTATACTGATTGTCATTTGCATCGACTATTTAGGAAAATCTGAGAAAAATATCATTTGCATAATAATTTGGAACGGGCTGTATATATGGGTATAGTACACTTACACACAGGACAAAGTGGCCTGGAACCCACAGTGGAAGGATAAGGGCATCCTTCTGATCAGCATGTTCCTGTTCAAAACCATGTACTGCATTTATCATTTTTATCCAACACTTAACTGGGGTGTGCATGATTATGAATTACATGATAATTTGATGAAGTCCTTTCTCATACATGTAGTGTTTTTTTGGCTTAGTGTTAGGAAACCATTTAATTTACCTTGATGAAATCAAGTTTTTAAAAAAAAGAAGGTATTTAGGACCAACACAGCTAATGTGCTGATGTCCCATGAAGGGCATGCCAATTGTAATGCTGGATACAATGTTGTCTACATAGCTGTTTATCTTATTCAAATACCGGCTCAATCATTTGACTTACTGGGAAACGGATGGACGGATTGATGGCAGCTGCTGGATTGAAAAATCAGGTGTAGTGCTGAGGCACAAATGTGTACATTTCAAGCCTGCAAACTGCGACACTTTAAATGAATGTGCAATAACACTATGTGCAATATGACAACCTTAGGGTACATAAGGTTGCAGAGAAATAGGAAATGTTAGAATAGGTATAGCATAGCATAGAGTACAGCACAGTGTTTTATCTGTACAGTATAGTATAGTGGATAGTGTACATAGCCTTTATTTATGTAACACAGATGGATGGAGTAGTGGATGGTTGGTGGATGGCACCATGTCCCAACAAGGCTGCGACGTCAGCAAGGAGGTGGCGGAGTCATGTTTTGGGCCGGAATCATGGGGAGAGAGCTGGTAGGCCCTTTTAAGGTCCCTGAAGGTGTGAAAATGACCTCGGCAAAGTATGTAGAGTTTCTGACTGACCACTTTCTTCCGTGGTACAAAAAGTAGAACCGTGCCTTCCGTAGCAAAATCATCTTCATGCATGACAATGCAGGATGTCATGCTGCAAAGAATACCTCTGTGTCATTGGCTGCTATAGGCATAAAAGGAGAGAAACTCATGGTGTGGCCCCCATCTTCCCCTGACCTCAACCCTATTGAGAACCTTTGGAGCATCCTCAAGCAAAATATATATGAGGGTGGGAGGTAGTTCACATCAAAACAGCAGCTCTGGGAGGCTATTCTGGCATCCTGCAAAGAAATTCAAGCAGAAACTGTCCAAAAACTCACAAGTTCAATGGATGCAAGAATTGTGAAGGTGATATCAAAGAAGGGGTCCTATGTTAACATGTAACTTGACCTGTTAAGATGTTTTTGTTTGAAATAGCTTTTGATTTCAGTAAATATGACCTCCTAATATGACCTCCTAACCCTAAATTCATCAAATTACCATTTGTAGTTCTTTACAACCTATAAAATGTTTTGAAACTCTGTTGTGCATAATAATTTGGAACAGTGGATTTTGAGTTTTTTATTTAAAAAAAAAATACTGTTATCATTGGGAGGTTTGTTCAATAAAATTTGAATTATACTCTAACGGTTGATGACTTGAAAATTATACTGATTGTCATTTGCATCGACTATTTAGGAAAATCTGAGAAAAATATCATTTGCATAATAATTTGGAACGGGCTGTATATATGGGTATAGTACACTTACACACAGGACAAAGTGGCCTGGAACCCACAGTGGAAGGATAAGGGCATCCTTCTGATCAGCATGTTCCTGTTCAAAACCATGTACTGCATTTATCATTTTTATCCAACACTTAACTGGGGTGTGCATGATTATGAATTACATGATAATTTGATGAAGTCCTTTCTCATACATGTAGTGTTTTTTTGGCTTAGTGTTAGGAAACCATTTAATTTACCTTGATGAAATCAAGTTTAAAAAAAAAAGAAGGTATTTAGGACCAACACAGCTAATGTGCTGATGTCCCATGAAGGGCATGCCAATTGTAATGCTGGATACAATGTTGTCTACATAGCTGTTTATCTTATTCAAATACCGGCTCAATCATTTGACTTACTGGGAAACGGATGGACAGATTGATGGCAGCTGCTGGATTGAAAAATCAGGTGTAGTGCTGAGGCACAAATGTGTACATTTCAAGCCTGCAAACTGCGACACTTTAAATGAATGTGCAATAACACTATGTGCAATATGACAACCCTAGGGTACATAAGGTTGCAGAGAAATAGGAAATGTTAGAATAGGTATAGCATAGCATAGAGTACAGCACAGTGTTTTATCTGTACAGTATAGTATAGTGGATAGTGTACATAGCCTTTATTTATGTAACACAGATGGATGGAGTAGTGGATGGTTGGTGGATGGCCACCATGTCCCAAAAAGGCTGCGACGTCAGCAAGGAGGTGGCGGAGTCATGTTTTGGGCCGGAATCATGGGGAGAGAGCTGGTAGGCCCTTTTAAGGTCCCTGAAGGTGTGAAAATGACCTCGGCAAAGTATGTAGAGTTTCTGACTGACCACTTTCTTCCGTGGTACAAAAAGTAGAACCGTGCCTTCCGTAGCAAAATCATCTTGATGCATGACAATGCAGGATGTCATGCTGCAAAGAATACCTCTGTGTCATTGGCTGCTATAGGCATAAAAGGAGAGAAACTCATGGTGTGGCCCCCATCTTCCCCTGACCTCAACCCTATTGAGAACCTTTGGAGCATCCTCAAGCAAAATATATATGAGGGTGGGAGGCAGTTCACATCAAAACAGCAGCTCTGGGAGGCTATTCTGGCATCCTGCAAAGAAATTCAAGCAGAAACTGTCCAAAAACTCACAAGTTCAATGGATGCAAGAATTGTGAAGGTGATATCAAAGAAGGGGTCCTATGTTAACATGTAACTTGACCTGTTAAGATGTTTTTGTTTGAAATAGCTTTTGATTTCAGTAAATATGACCTCCTAATATGACCTCCTAACCCTAAATTCATCAAATTACCATTTGTAGTTCTTTACAACCTATAAAATGTTTTGAAACTCTGTTGTGCATAATAATTTGGAACAGTGGATTTTGAGTTTTTTATTTAAAAAAAAAATACTGTTATCATTGGGAGGTTTGTTCAATACAATTTGAATTATACTCTAACGGTTGATGACTTGAAAATTATACTGATTGTCATTTGCATCGACTATTTAGGAAAATCTGAGAAAAATATCATTTGCATAATAATTTGGAACGGGCTGTATATATGGGTATAGTACACTTACACACAGGACAAAGTGGCCTGGAACCCACAGTGGAAGGATAAGGGCATCCTTCTGATCAGCATGTTCCTGTTCAAAACCATGTACTGCATTTATCATTTTTATCCAACACTTAACTGGGGTGTGCATGATTATGAATTACATGATAATTTGATGAAGTCCTTTCTCATACATGTAGTGTTTTTTTTGCTTAGTGTTAGGAAACCATTTAATTTACCTTGATGAAATCAAGTTTAAAAATAAAAAAAAGTATTTAGGACCAACACAGCTAATGTGCTGATGTCCCATGAAGGGCATGCCAATTGTAATGCTGGATACAATGTTGTCTACATAGCTGTTTATCTTATTCAAATACCGGCTCAATCATTTGACTTACTGGGAAACGGATGGACGGATTGATGGCAGCTGCTGGATTGAAAAATCAGGTGTAGTGCTGAGGCACAAATGTGTACATTTCAAGCCTGCAAACTGCGACACTTTAAATGAATGTGCAATAACACTATGTGCAATATGACAACCCTAGGGTACATAAGGTTGCAGAGAAATAGGAAATGTTAGAATAGGTATAGCATAGCATAGAGTACAGCACAGTGTTTTATCTGTACAGTATAGTATAGTGGATAGTGTACATAGCCTTTATTTATGTAACACAGATGGATGGAGTAGTGGATGGTTGGTGGATGGCCACCATGTCCCAACAAGGCTGCGACGTCAGCAAGGAGGTGGCGGAGTCATGTTTTGGGCCGGAATCATGGGGAAAGAGCTGGTAGGCCCTTTTAAGGTCCCTGAAGGTGTGAAAATGACCTCGGCAAAGTATGTAGAGTTTCTGACTGACCACTTTCTTCCGTGGTACAAAAAGTAGAACCGTGCCTTCCGTAGCAAAATCATCTTCATGCATGACAATGCAGGATGTCATGCTGCAAAGAATACCTCTGTGTCATTGGCTGCTATAGGCATAAAAGGAGAGAAACTCATGGTGTGGCCCCCATCTTCCCCTGACCTCAACCCTATTGAGAACCTTTGGAGCATCCTCAAGCAAAATATATATGAGGGTGGGAGGCAGTTCACATCAAAACAGCAGCTCTGGGAGGCTATTCTGGCATCCTGCAAAGAAATTCAAGCAGAAACTGTCCAAAAACTCACAAGTTCAATGGATGCAAGAATTGTGAAGGTGATATCAAAGAAGGGGTCCTATGTTAACATGTAACTTGACCTGTTAAGATGTTTTTGTTTGAAATAGCTTTTGATTTCAGTAAATATGACCTCCTAATATGACCTCCTAACCCTAAATTCATCAAATTACCATTTGTAGTTCTTTACAACCTATAAAATGTTTTGAAACTCTGTTGTGCATAATAATTTGGAACAGTGGATTTTGAGTTTTTTTATTTAAAAAAAAAATACTGTTATCATTGGGAGGTTTGTTCAATAAAATTTGAATTATACTCTAACGGTTGATGACTTGAAAATTATACTGATTGTCATTTGCATCGACTATTTAGGAAAATCTGAGAAAAATATAATTTGCATAATAATTTGGAACGGGCTGTATATATGGGTATAGTACACTTACACACAGGACAAAGTGGCCTGGAACCCACAGTGGAAGGATAAGGGCATCCTTCTGATCAGCATGTTCCTGTTCAAAACCATGTACTGCATTTATCATTTTTATCCAACACTTAACTGGGGTGTGCATGATTATGAATTACATGATAATTTGATGAAGTCCTTTCTCATACATGTAGTGTTTTTTTTGGCTTAGTGTTAGGAAACCATTTAATTTACCTTGATGAAATCAAGTTTTTAAAAAAAAGAAGGTATTTAGGACCAACACAGCTAATGTGCTGATGTCCCATGAAGGGCATGCCAATTGTAATGCTGGATACAATGTTGTCTACATAGCTGTTTATCTTATTCAAATACCGGCTCAATCATTTGACTTACTGGGAAACGGATGGACGGATTGATGGCAGCTGCTGGATTGAAAAATCAGGTGTAGTGCTGAGGCACAAATGTGTACATTTCAAGCCTGCAAACTGCGACACTTTAAATGAATGTGCAATAACACTATGTGCAATATGACAACCTTAGGGTACATAAGGTTGCAGAGAAATAGGAAATGTTAGAATAGGTATAGCATAGCATAGAGTACAGCACAGTGTTTTATCTGTACAGTATAGTATAGTGGATAGTGTACATAGCCTTTATTTATGTAACACAGATGGATGGAGTAGTGGATGGTTGGTGGATGGCACCATGTCCCAACAAGGCTGCGACGTCAGCAAGGAGGTGGCGGAGTCATGTTTTGGGCCGGAATCATGGGGAGAGAGCTGGTAGGCCCTTTTAAGGTCCCTGAAGGTGTGAAAATGACCTCGGCAAAGTATGTAGAGTTTCTGACTGACCACTTTCTTCCGTGGTACAAAAAGTAGAACCGTGCCTTCCGTAGCAAAATCATCTTCATGCATGACAATGCAGGATGTCATGCTGCAAAGAATACCTCTGTGTCATTGGCTGCTATAGGCATAAAAGGAGAGAAACTCATGGTGTGGCCCCCATCTTCCCCTGACCTCAACCCTATTGAGAACCTTTGGAGCATCCTCAAGCAAAATATATATGAGGGTGGGAGGCAGTTCACATCAAAACACCAGCTCTGGGAGGCTATTCTGGCATCCTGCAAAGAAATTCAAGCAGAAACTGTCCAAAAACTCACAAGTTCAATGGATGCAAGAATTGTGAAGGTGATATCAAAGAAGGGGTCCTATGTTAACATGTAACTTGACCTGTTAAGATGTTTTTGTTTGAAATAGCTTTTGATTTCAGTAAATATGACCTCCTAATATGACCTCCTAACCCTAAATTCATCAAATTACCATTTGTAGTTCTTTACAACCTATAAAATGTTTTGAAACTCTGTTGTGCATAATAATTTGGAACAGTGGATTTTGAGTTTTTTATTTTTTTTAAAAATACTGTTATCATTGGGAGGTTTGTTCAATAAAATTTGAATTATACTCTAACGGTTGATGACTTGAAAATTATACTGATTGTCATTTGCATCGACTATTTAGGAAAATCTGAGAAAAATATCATTTGCATAATAATTTGGAACGGGCTGTATATATGGGTATAGTACACTTACACACAGGACAAAGTGGCCTGGAACCCACAGTGGAAGGATAAGGGCATCCTTCTGATCAGCATGTTCCTGTTCAAAACCATGTACTGCATTTATCATTTTTATCCAACACTTAACTGGGGTGTGCATGATTATGAATTACATGATAATTTGATGAAGTCCTTTCTCATACATGTAGTGTTTTTTTGGCTTAGTGTTAGGAAACCATTTAATTTACCTTGATGAAATCAAGTTTAAAAAAAAAAGAAGGTATTTAGGACCAACACAGCTAATGTGCTGATGTCCCATGAAGGGCATGCCAATTGTAATGCTGGATACAATGTTGTCTACATAGCTGTTTATCTTATTCAAATACCGGCTCAATCATTTGACTTACTGGGAAACGGATGGACAGATTGATGGCAGCTGCTGGATTGAAAAATCAGGTGTTGTGCTGAGGCACAAATGTGTACATTTCAAGCCTGCAAACTGCGACACTTTAAATGAATGTGCAATAACACTATGTGCAATATGACAACCCTAGGGTACATAAGGTTGCAGAGAAATAGGAAATGTTAGAATAGGTATAGCATAGCATAGAGTACAGCACAGTGTTTTATCTGTACAGTATAGTATAGTGGATAGTGTACATAGCCTTTATTTATGTAACACAGATGGATGGAGTAGTGGATGGTTGGTGGATGGCCACCATGTCCCAACAAGGCTGCGACGTCAGCAAGGAGGTGGCGGAGTCATGTTTTGGGCCGGAATCATGGGGAGAGAGCTGGTAGGCCCTTTTAAGGTCCCTGAAGGTGTGAAAATGACCTCGGCAAAGTATGTAGAGTTTCTGACTGACCACTTTCTTCCGTGGTACAAAAAGTAGAACCGTGCCTTCCGTAGCAAAATCATCTTCATGCATGACAATGCAGGATGTCATGCTGCAAAGAATACCTCTGTGTCATTGGCTGCTATAGGCATAAAAGGAGAGAAACTCATGGTGTGGCCCCCATCTTCCCCTGACCTCAACCCTATTGAGAACCTTTGGAGCATCCTCAAGCAAAATATATATGAGGGTGGGAGGCAGTTCACATCAAAACAGCAGCTCTGGGAGGCTATTCTGGCATCCTGCAAAGAAATTCAAGCAGAAACTGTCCAAAAACTCACAAGTTCAATGGATGCAAGAATTGTGAAGGTGATATCAAAGAAGGGGTCCTATGTTAACATGTAACTTGACCTGTTAAGATGTTTTTGTTTAAAATAGCTTTTGATTTCAGTAAATATGACCTCCTAATATGACCTCCTAACCCTAAATTCATCAAATTACCATTTGTAGTTCTTTACAACCTATAAAATGTTTTGAAACTCTGTTGTGCATAATAATTTGGAACAGTGGATTTTGAGTTTTTTTATTTAAAAAAAAAATACTGTTATCATTGGGAGGTTTGTTCAATACAATTTGAATTATACTCTAACGGTTGATGACTTGAAAATTATACTGATTGTCATTTGCATCGACTATTTAGGAAAATCTGAGAAAAATATCATTTGCATAATAATTTGGAACGGGCTGTATAAATGGGTATAGTACACTTACACACAGGACAAAGTGGCCTGGAACCCACAGTGGAAGGATAAGGGCATCCTTCTGATCAGCATGTTCCTGTTCAAAACCATGTACTGCATTTATCATTTTTATCCAACACTTAACTGGGGTGTGCATGATTATGAATTACATGATAATTTGATGAAGTCCTTTCTCATACATGTAGTGTTTTTTTGGCTTAGTGTTAGGAAACCATTTAATTTACCTTGATGAAATCAAGTTTAAAAATAAAAAAAAGTATTTAGGACCAACACAGCTAATGTGCTGATGTCCCATGAAGGGCATGCCTATTGTAATGCTGGATACAATGTTGTCTACATAGCTGTTTATCTTATTCAAATACCGGCTCAATCATTTGACTTACTGGGAAACGGATGGACGGATTGATGGCAGCTGCTGGATTGAAAAATCAGGTGTAGTGCTGAGGCACAAATGTGTACATTTCAAGCCTGCAAACTGCGACACTTTAAATGAATGTGCAATAACACTATGTGCAATATGACAACCCTAGGGTACATAAGGTTGCAGAGAAATAGGAAATGTTAGAATAGGTATAGCATAGCATAGAGTACAGCACAGTGTTTTATCTGTACAGTATAGTATAGTGGATAGTGTACATAGCCTTTATTTATGTAACACAGATGGATGGAGTAGTGGATGGTTGGTGGATGGCCACCATGTCCCAACAAGGCTGCGACGTCAGCAAGGAGGTGGCGGAGTCATGTTTTGGGCCGGAATCATGGGGAAAGAGCTGGTAGGCCCTTTTAAGGTCCCTGAAGGTGTGAAAATGACCTCGGCAAAGTATGTAGAGTTTCTGACTGACCACTTTCTTCCGTGGTACAAAAAGTAGAACCGTGCCTTCCGTAGCAAAATCATCTTCATGCATGACAATGCAGGATGTCATGCTGCAAAGAATACCTCTGTGTCATTGGCTGCTATAGGCATAAAAGGAGAGAAACTCATGGTGTGGCCCCCATCTTCCCCTGACCTCAACCCTATTGAGAACCTTTGGAGCATCCTCAAGCAAAATATATATGAGGGTGGGAGGCAGTTCACATCAAAACACCAGCTCTGGGAGGCTATTCTGGCATCCTGCAAAGAAATTCAAGCAGAAACTGTCCAAAAACTCACAAGTTCAATGGATGCAAGAATTGTGAAGGTGATATCAAAGAAGGGGTCCTATGTTAACATGTAACTTGACCTGTTAAGATGTTTTTGTTTGAAATAGCTTTTGATTTCAGTAAATATGACCTCCTAATATGACCTCCTAACCCTAAATTCATCAAATTACCATTTGTAGTTCTTTACAACCTATAAAATGTTTTGAAACTCTGTTGTGCATAATAATTTGGAACAGTGGATTTTGAGTTTTTTTATTTAAAAAAAAAATACTGTTATCATTGGGAGGTTTGTTCAATAAAATTTGAATTATACTCTAACGGTTGATGACTTGAAAATTATACTGATTGTCATTTGCATCGACTATTTAGGAAAATCTGAGAAAAATATCATTTGCATAATAATTTGGAACGGGCTGTATATATGGGTATAGTACACTTACACACAGGACAAAGTGGCCTGGAACCCACAGTGGAAGGATAAGGGCATCCTTCTGATCAGCATGTTCCTGTTCAAAACCATGTACTGCATTTATCATTTTTATCCAACACTTAACTGGGGTGTGCATGATTATGAATTACATGATAATTTGATGAAGTCCTTTCTCATACATGTAGTGTTTTTTTGGCTTAGTGTTAGGAAACCATTTAATTTACCTTGATGAAATCAAGTTTTTAAAAAAAAGAAGGTATTTAGGACCAACACAGCTAATGTGCTGATGTCCCATGAAGGGCATGCCAATTGTAATGCTGGATACAATGTTGTCTACATAGCTGTTTATCTTATTCAAATACCGGCTCAATCATTTGACTTACTGGGAAACGGATGGACGGATTGATGGCAGCTGCTGGATTGAAAAATCAGGTGTAGTGCTGAGGCACAAATGTGTACATTTCAAGCCTGCAAACTGCGACACTTTAAATGAATGTGCAATAACACTATGTGCAATATGACAACCTTAGGGTACATAAGGTTGCAGAGACATAGGAAATGTTAGAATAGGTATAGCATAGCATAGAGTACAGCACAGTGTTTTATCTGTACAGTATAGTATAGTGGATAGTGTACATAGCCTTTATTTATGTAACACAGATGGATGGAGTAGTGGATGGTTGGTGGATGGCACCATGTCCCAACAAGGCTGCGACGTCAGCAAGGAGGTGGCGGAGTCATGTTTTGGGCCGGAATCATGGGGAGAGAGCTGGTAGGCCCTTTTAAGGTCCCTGAAGGTGTGAAAATGACCTCGGCAAAGTATGTAGAGTTTCTGACTGACCACTTTCTTCCGTGGTACAAAAAGTAGAACCGTGCCTTCCGTAGCAAAATCATCTTCATGCATGACAATGCAGGATGTCATGCTGCAAAGAATACCTCTGTGTCATTGGCTGCTATAGGCATAAAAGGAGAGAAACTCATGGTGTGGCCCCCATCTTCCCCTGACCTCAACCCTATTGAGAACCTTTGGAGCATCCTCAAGCAAAATATATATGAGGGTGGGAGGCAGTTCACATCAAAACACCAGCTCTGGGAGGCTATTCTGGCATCCTGCAAAGAAATTCAAGCAGAAACTGTCCAAAAACTCACAAGTTCAATGGATGCAAGAATTGTGAAGGTGATATCAAAGAAGGGGTCCTATGTTAACATGTAACTTGACCTGTTAAGATGTTTTTGTTTGAAATAGCTTTTGATTTCAGTAAATATGACCTCCTAATATGACCTCCTAACCCTAAATTCATCAAATTACCATTTGTAGTTCTTTACAACCTATAAAATGTTTTGAAACTCTGTTGTGCATAATAATTTGGAACAGTGGATTTTGAGTTTTTTATTTTTTTAAAAAATACTGTTATCATTGGGAGGTTTGTTCAATAAAATTTGAATTATACTCTAACGGTTGATGACTTGAAAATTATACTGATTGTCATTTGCATCGACTATTTAGGAAAATCTGAGAAAAATATCATTTGCATAATAATTTGGAACGGGCTGTATATATGGGTATAGTACACTTACACACAGGACAAAGTGGCCTGGAACCCACAGTGGAAGGATAAGGGCATCCTTCTGATCAGCATGTTCCTGTTCAAAACCATGTACTGCATTTATCATTTTTATCCAACACTTAACTGGGGTGTGCATGATTATGAATTACATGATAATTTGATGAAGTCCTTTCTCATACATGTAGTGTTTTTTTGGCTTAGTGTTAGGAAACCATTTAATTTACCTTGATGAAATCAAGTTTAAAAAAAAAAAGAAGGTATTTAGGACCAACACAGCTAATGTGCTGATGTCCCATGAAGGGCATGCCAATTGTAATGCTGGATACAATGTTGTCTACATAGCTGTTTATCTTATTCAAATACCGGCTCAATCATTTGACTTACTGGGAAACGGATGGACGGATTGATGGCAGCTGCTGGATTGAAAAATCAGGTGTAGTGCTGAGGCACAAATGTGTACATTTCAAGCCTGCAAACTGCGACACTTTAAATGAATGTGCAATAACACTATGTGCAATATGACAACCTTAGGGTACATAAGGTTGCAGAGAAATAGGAAATGTTAGAATAGGTATAGCATAGCATAGAGTACAGCACAGTGTTTTATCTGTACAGTATAGTATAGTGGATAGTGTACATAGCCTTTATTTATGTAACACAGATGGATGGAGTAGTGGATGGTTGGTGGATGGCACCATGTCCCAACAAGGCTGCGACGTCAGCAAGGAGGTGGCGGAGTCATGTTTTGGGCCGGAATCATGGGGAGAGAGCTGGTAGGCCCTTTTAAGGTCCCTGAAGGTGTGAAAATGACCTCGGCAAAGTATGTAGAGTTTCTGACTGACCACTTTCTTCCGTGGTACAAAAAGTAGAACCGTGCCTTCCGTAGCAAAATCATCTTCATGCATGACAATGCAGGATGTCATGCTGCAAAGAATACCTCTGTGTCATTGGCTGCTATAGGCATAAAAGGAGAGAAACTCATGGTGTGGCCCCCATCTTCCCCTGACCTCAACCCTATTGAGAACCTTTGGAGCATCCTCAAGCAAAATATATATGAGGGTGGGAGGCAGTTCACATCAAAACACCAGCTCTGGGAGGCTATTCTGGCATCCTGCAAAGAAATTCAAGCAGAAACTGTCCAAAAACTCACAAGTTCAATGGATGCAAGAATTGTGAAGGTGATATCAAAGAAGGGGTCCTATGTTAACATGTAACTTGACCTGTTAAGATGTTTTTGTTTGAAATAGCTTTTGATTTCAGTAAATATGACCTCCTAATATGACCTCCTAACCCTAAATTCATCAAATTACCATTTGTAGTTCTTTACAACCTATAAAATGTTTTGAAACTCTGTTGTGCATAATAATTTGGAACAGTGGATTTTGAGTTTTTTATTTTTTTAAAAAATACTGTTATCATTGGGAGGTTTGTTCAATAAAATTTGAATTATACTCTAACGGTTGATGACTTGAAAATTATACTGATTGTCATTTGCATCGACTATTTAGGAAAATCTGAGAAAAATATCATTTGCATAATAATTTGGAACGGGCTGTATATATGGGTATAGTACACTTACACACAGGACAAAGTGGCCTGGAACCCACAGTGGAAGGATAAGGGCATCCTTCTGATCAGCATGTTCCTGTTCAAAACCATGTACTGCATTTATCATTTTTATCCAACACTTAACTGGGGTGTGCATGATTATGAATTACATGATAATTTGATGAAGTCCTTTCTCATACATGTAGTGTTTTTTTGGCTTAGTGTTAGGAAACCATTTAATTTACCTTGATGAAATCAAGTTTTAAAAAAAAAGAAGGTATTTAGGACCAACACAGCTAATGTGCTGATGTCCCATGAAGGGCATGCCAATTGTAATGCTGGATACAATGTTGTCTACATAGCTGTTTATCTTATTCAAATACCGGCTCAATCATTTGACTTACTGGGAAACGGATGGACAGATTGATGGCAGCTGCTGGATTGAAAAATCAGGTGTTGTGCTGAGGCACAAATGTGTACATTTCAAGCCTGCAAACTGCGACACTTTAAATGAATGTGCAATAACACTATGTGCAATATGACAACCCTAGGGTACATAAGGTTGCAGAGAAATAGGAAATGTTAGAATAGGTATAGCATAGCATAGAGTACAGCACAGTGTTTTATCTGTACAGTATAGTATAGTGGATAGTGTACATAGCCTTTATTTATGTAACACAGATGGATGGAGTAGTGGATGGTTGGTGGATGGCCACCATGTCCCAACAAGGCTGCGACGTCAGCAAGGAGGTGGCGGAGTCATGTTTTGGGCCGGAATCATGGGGAGAGAGCTGGTAGGCCCTTTTAAGGTCCCTGAAGGTGTGAAAATGACCTCGGCAAAGTATGTAGAGTTTCTGACTGACCACTTTCTTCCGTGGTACAAAAAGTAGAACCGTGCCTTCCGTAGCAAAATCATCTTCATGCATGACAATGCAGGATGTCATGCTGCAAAGAATACCTCTGTGTCATTGGCTGCTATAGGCATAAAAGGAGAGAAACTCATGGTGTGGCCCCCATCTTCCCCTGACCTCAACCCTATTGAGAACCTTTGGAGCATCCTCAAGCAAAATATATATGAGGGTGGGAGGCAGTTCACATCAAAACAGCAGCTCTGGGAGGCTATTCTGGCATCCTGCAAAGAAATTCAAGCAGAAACTGTCCAAAAACTCACAAGTTCAATGGATGCAAGAATTGTGAAGGTGATATCAAAGAAGGGGTCCTATGTTAACATGTAACTTGACCTGTTAAGATGTTTTTGTTTGAAATAGCTTTTGATTTCAGTAAATATGACCTCCTAATATGACCTCCTAACCCTAAATTCATCAAATTACCATTTGTAGTTCTTTACAACCTATACAATGTTTTGAAACTCTGTTGTGCATAATAATTTGGAACAGTGGATTTTGAGTTTTTTATTTAAAAAAAAAAATACTGTTATCATTGGGAGGTTTGTTCAATAAAATTTGAATTATACTCTAACGGTTGATGACTTGAAAATTATACTGATTGTCATTTGCATCGACTATTTAGGAAAATCTGAGAAAAATATCATTTGCATAATAATTTGGAACGGGCTGTATATATGGGTATAGTACACTTACACACAGGACAAAGTGGCCTGGAACCCACAGTGGAAGGATAAGGGCATCCTTCTGATCAGCATGTTCCTGTTCAAAACCATGTACTGCATTTATCATTTTTATCCAACACTTAACTGGGGTGTGCATGATTATGAATTACATGATAATTTGATGAAGTCCTTTCTCATACATGTAGTGTTTTTTTGGCTTAGTGTTAGGAAACCATTTAATTTACCTTGATGAAATCAAGTTTAAAAAAAAAAGAAGGTATTTAGGACCAACACAGCTAATGTGCTGATGTCCCATGAAGGGCATGCCAATTGTAATGCTGGATACAATGTTGTCTACATAGCTGTTTATCTTATTCAAATACCGGCTCAATCATTTGACTTACTGGGAAACGGATGGACGGATTGATGGCAGCTGCTGGATTGAAAAATCAGGTGTAGTGCTGAGGCACAAATGTGTACATTTCAAGCCTGCAAACTGCGACACTTTAAATGAATGTGCAATAACACTATGTGCAATATGACAACCCTAGGGTACATAAGGTTGCAGAGAAATAGGAAATGTTAGAATAGGTATAGCATAGCATAGAGTACAGCACAGTGTTTTATCTGTACAGTATAGTATAGTGGATAGTGTACATAGCCTTTATTTATGTAACACAGATGGATGGAGTAGTGGATGGTTGGTGGATGGCACCATGTCCCAACAAGGCTGCGACGTCAGCAAGGAGGTGGCGGAGTCATGTTTTGGGCCGGAATCATGGGGAGAGAGCTGGTAGGCCCTTTTAAGGTCCCTGAAGGTGTGAAAATGACCTCGGCAAAGTATGTAGAGTTTCTGACTGACCACTTTCTTCCGTGGTACAAAAAGTAGAACCGTGCCTTCCGTAGCAAAATCATCTTCATGCATGACAATGCAGGATGTCATGCTGCAAAGAATACCTCTGTGTCATTGGCTGCTATAGGCATAAAAGGAGAGAAACTCATGGTGTGGCCCCCATCTTCCCCTGACCTCAACCCTATTGAGAACCTTTGGAGCATCCTCAAGCAAAATATATATGAGGGTGGGAGGCAGTTCACATCAAAACAGCAGCTCTGGGAGGCTATTCTGGCATCCTGCAAAGAAATTCAAGCAGAAACTGTCCAAAAACTCACAAGTTCAATGGATGCAAGAATTGTGAAGGTGATATCAAAGAAGGGGTCCTATGTTAACATGTAACTTGACCTGTTAAGATGTTTTTGTTTGAAATAGCTTTTGATTTCAGTAAATATGACCTCCTAATATGACCTCCTAACCCTAAATTCATCAAATTACCATTTGTAGTTCTTTACAACCTATAAAATGTTTTGAAACTCTGTTGTGCATAATAATTTGGAACAGTGGATTTTGAGTTTTTTATTTTTTTTAAAAATACTGTTATCATTGGGAGGTTTGTTCAATAAAATTTGAATTATACTCTAACGGTTGATGACTTGAAAATTATACTGATTGTCATTTGCATCGACTATTTAGGAAAATCTGAGAAAAATATCATTTGCATAATAATTTGGAACGGGCTGTATATATGGGTATAGTACACTTACACACAGGACAAAGTGGCCTGGAACCCACAGTGGAAGGATAAGGGCATCCTTCTGATCAGCATGTTCCTGTTCAAAACCATGTACTGCATTTATCATTTTTATCCAACACTTAACTGGGGTGTGCATGATTATGAATTACATGATAATTTGATGAAGTCCTTTCTCATACATGTAGTGTTTTTTTGGCTTAGTGTTAGGAAACCATTTAATTTACCTTGATGAAATCAAGTTTAAAAAAAAAAGAAGGTATTTAGGACCAACACAGCTAATGTGCTGATGTCCCATGAAGGGCATGCCAATTGTAATGCTGGATACAATGTTGTCTACATAGCTGTTTATCTTATTCAAATACCGGCTCAATCATTTGACTTACTGGGAAACGGATGGACAGATTGATGGCAGCTGCTGGATTGAAAAATCAGATGTTGTGCTGAGGCACAAATGTGTACATTTCAAGCCTGCAAACTGCGACACTTTAAATGAATGTGCAATAACACTATGTGCAATATGACAACCCTAGGGTACATAAGGTTGCAGAGAAATAGGAAATGTTAGAATAGGTATAGCATAGCATAGAGTACAGCACAGTGTTTTATCTGTACAGTATAGTATAGTGGATAGTGTACATAGCCTTTATTTATGTAACACAGATGGATGGAGTAGTGGATGGTTGGTGGATGGCCACCATGTCCCAACAAGGCTGCGACGTCAGCAAGGAGGTGGCGGAGTCATGTTTTGGGCCGGAATCATGGGGAGAGAGCTGGTAGGCCCTTTTAAGGTCCCTGAAGGTGTGAAAATGACCTCGGCAAAGTATGTAGAGTTTCTGACTGACCACTTTCTTCCGTGGTACAAAAAGTAGAACCGTGCCTTCCGTAGCAAAATCATCTTCATGCATGACAATGCAGGATGTCATGCTGCAAAGAATACCTCTGTGTCATTGGCTGCTATAGGCATAAAAGGAGAGAAACTCATGGTGTGGCCCCCATCTTCCCCTGACCTCAACCCTATTGAGAACCATTGGAGCATCCTCAAGCAAAATATATATGAGGGTGGGAGGCAGTTCACATCAAAACAGCAGCTCTGGGAGGCTATTCTGGCATCCTGCAAAGAAATTCAAGCAGAAACTGTCCAAAAACTCACAAGTTCAATGGATGCAAGAATTGTGAAGGTGATATCAAAGAAGGGGTCCTATGTTAACATGTAACTTGACCTGTTAAGATGTTTTTGTTTGAAATAGCTTTTGATTTCAGTAAATATGACCTCCTAATATGACCTCCTAACCCTAAATTCATCAAATTACCATTTGTAGTTCTTTACAACCTATAAAATGTTTTGAAACTCTGTTGTGCATAATAATTTGGAACAGTGGATTTTGAGTTTTTTATTTAAAAAAAAAATACTGTTATCATTGGGAGGTTTGTTCAATACAATTTGAATTATACTCTAACGGTTGATGACTTGAAAATTATACTGATTGTCATTTGCATCGACTATTTAGGAAAATCTGAGAAAAATATCATTTGCATAATAATTTGGAACGGGCTGTATATATGGGTATAGTACACTTACACACAGGACAAAGTGGCCTGGAACCCACAGTGGAAGGATAAGGGCATCCTTCTGATCAGCATGTTCCTGTTCAAAACCATGTACTGCATTTATCATTTTTATCCAACACTTAACTGGGGTGTGCATGATTATGAATTACATGATAATTTGATGAAGTCCTTTCTCATACATGTAGTGTTTTTTTGGCTTAGTGTTAGGAAACCATTTAATTTACCTTGATGAAATCAAGTTTAAAAATAAAAAAAAGTATTTAGGACCAACACAGCTAATGTGCTGATGTCCCATGAAGGGCATGCCAATTGTAATGCTGGATACAATGTTGTCTACATAGCTGTTTATCTTATTCAAATACCGGCTCAATCATTTGACTTACTGGGAAACGGATGGACGGATTGATGGCAGCTGCTGGATTGAAAAATCAGGTGTAGTGCTGAGGCACAAATGTGTACATTTCAAGCCTGCAAACTGCGACACTTTAAATGAATGTGCAATAACACTATGTGCAATATGACAACCCTAGGGTACATAAGGTTGCAGAGAAATAGGAAATGTTAGAATAGGTATAGCATAGCATAGAGTACAGCACAGTGTTTTATCTGTACAGTATAGTATAGTGGATAGTGTACATAGCCTTTATTTATGTAACACAGATGGATGGA
The DNA here is from genome assembly GCF_963989245.1 of Nansenia antarctica. Taxonomy (NCBI): domain Eukaryota; kingdom Metazoa; phylum Chordata; class Actinopteri; order Argentiniformes; family Microstomatidae; genus Nansenia; species Nansenia antarctica. The sequence goes on from NC_137678.1 coordinate 6,785,314, forward strand.
GTAGTGGATGGTTGGTGGATGGCCACCATGTCCCAACAAGGCTGCGATGTCAGCAAGGAGGTGGCGGAGTCATGTTTTGGGCCGGAATCATGGGGAAAGAGCTGGTAGGCCCTTTTAAGGTCCCTGAAGGTGTGAAAATGACCTCGGCAAAGTATGTAGAGTTTCTGACTGACCACTTTCTTCCGTGGTACAAAAAGTAGAACCGTGCCTTCCGTAGCAAAATCATCTTCATGCATGACAATGCAGGATGTCATGCTGCAAAGAATACCTCTGTGTCATTGGCTGCTATAGGCATAAAAGGAGAGAAACTCATGGTGTGGCCCCCATCTTCCCCTGACCTCAACCCTATTGAGAACCTTTGGAGCATCCTCAAGCAAAATATATATGAGGGTGGGAGGCAGTTCACATCAAAACAGCAGCTCTGGGAGGCTATTCTGGCATCCTGCAAAGAAATTCAAGCAGAAACTGTCCAAAAACTCACAAGTTCAATGGATGCAAGAATTGTGAAGGTGATATCAAAGAAGGGGTCCTATGTTAACATGTAACTTGACCTGTTAAGATGTTTTTGTTTGAAATAGCTTTTGATTTCAGTAAATATGACCTCCTAATATGACCTCCTAACCCTAAATTCATCAAATTACCATTTGTAGTTCTTTACAACCTATAAAATGTTTTGAAACTCTGTTGTGCATAATAATTTGGAACAGTGGATTTTGAGTTTTTTTATTTAAAAAAAAAAATACTGTTATCATTGGGAGGTTTGTTCAATAAAATTTGAATTATACTCTAACGGTTGATGACTTGAAAATTATACTGATTGTCATTTGCATCGACTATTTAGGAAAATCTGAGAAAAATATCATTTGCATAATAATTTGGAACGGGCTGTATATATGGGTATAGTACACTTACACACAGGACAAAGTGGCCTGGAACCCACAGTGGAAGGATAAGGGCATCCTTCTGATCAGCATGTTCCTGTTCAAAACCATGTACTGCATTTATCATTTTTATCCAACACTTAACTGGGGTGTGCATGATTATGAATTACATGATAATTTGATGAAGTCCTTTCTCATACATGTAGTGTTTTTTTGGCTTAGTGTTAGGAAACCATTTAATTTACCTTGATGAAATCAAGTTTTTAAAAAAAAGAAGGTATTTAGGACCAACACAGCTAATGTGCTGATGTCCCATGAAGGGCATGCCAATTGTAATGCTGGATACAATGTTGTCTACATAGCTGTTTATCTTATTCAAATACCGGCTCAATCATTTGACTTACTGGGAAACGGATGGACGGATTGATGGCAGCTGCTGGATTGAAAAATCAGGTGTAGTGCTGAGGCACAAATGTGTACATTTCAAGCCTGCAAACTGCGACACTTTAAATGAATGTGCAATAACACTATGTGCAATATGACAACCTTAGGGTACATAAGGTTGCAGAGAAATAGGAAATGTTAGAATAGGTATAGCATAGCATAGAGTACAGCACAGTGTTTTATCTGTACAGTATAGTATAGTGGATAGTGTACATAGCCTTTATTTATGTAACACAGATGGATGGAGTAGTGGATGGTTGGTGGATGGCACCATGTCCCAACAAGGCTGCGACGTCAGCAAGGAGGTGGCGGAGTCATGTTTTGGGCCGGAATCATGGGGAGAGAGCTGGTAGGCCCTTTTAAGGTCCCTGAAGGTGTGAAAATGACCTCGGCAAAGTATGTAGAGTTTCTGACTGACCACTTTCTTCCGTGGTACAAAAAGTAGAACCGTGCCTTCCGTAGCAAAATCATCTTCATGCATGACAATGCAGGATGTCATGCTGCAAAGAATACCTCTGTGTCATTGGCTGCTATAGGCATAAAAGGAGAGAAACTCATGGTGTGGCCCCCATCTTCCCCTGACCTCAACCCTATTGAGAACCTTTGGAGCATCCTCAAGCAAAATATATATGAGGGTGGGAGGTAGTTCACATCAAAACAGCAGCTCTGGGAGGCTATTCTGGCATCCTGCAAAGAAATTCAAGCAGAAACTGTCCAAAAACTCACAAGTTCAATGGATGCAAGAATTGTGAAGGTGATATCAAAGAAGGGGTCCTATGTTAACATGTAACTTGACCTGTTAAGATGTTTTTGTTTGAAATAGCTTTTGATTTCAGTAAATATGACCTCCTAATATGACCTCCTAACCCTAAATTCATCAAATTACCATTTGTAGTTCTTTACAACCTATAAAATGTTTTGAAACTCTGTTGTGCATAATAATTTGGAACAGTGGATTTTGAGTTTTTTATTTAAAAAAAAAATACTGTTATCATTGGGAGGTTTGTTCAATAAAATTTGAATTATACTCTAACGGTTGATGACTTGAAAAGTATACTGATTGTCATTTGCATCGACTATTTAGGAAAATCTGAGAAAAATATCATTTGCATAATAATTTGGAACGGGCTGTATATATGGGTATAGTACACTTACACACAGGACAAAGTGGCCTGGAACCCACAGTGGAAGGATAAGGGCATCCTTCTGATCAGCATGTTCCTGTTCAAAACCATGTACTGCATTTATCATTTTTATCCAACACTTAACTGGGGTGTGCATGATTATGAATTACATGATAATTTGATGAAGTCCTTTCTCATACATGTAGTGTTTTTTTGGCTTAGTGTTAGGAAACCATTTAATTTACCTTGATGAAATCAAGTTTTAAAAAAAAAGAAGGTATTTAGGACCAACACAGCTAATGTGCTGATGTCCCATGAAGGGCATGCCAATTGTAATGCTGGATACAATGTTGTCTACATAGCTGTTTATCTTATTCAAATACCGGCTCAATCATTTGACTTACTGGGAAACGGATGGACAGATTGATGGCAGCTGCTGGATTGAAAAATCAGGTGTTGTGCTGAGGCACAAATGTGTACATTTCAAGCCTGCAAACTGCGACACTTTAAATGAATGTGCAATAACACTATGTGCAATATGACAACCCTAGGGTACATAAGGTTGCAGAGAAATAGGAAATGTTAGAATAGGTATAGCATAGCATAGAGTACAGCACAGTGTTTTATCTGTACAGTATAGTATAGTGGATAGTGTACATAGCCTTTATTTATGTAACACAGATGGATGGAGTAGTGGATGGTTGGTGGATGGCCACCATGTCCCAAAAAGGCTGCGACGTCAGCAAGGAGGTGGCGGAGTCATGTTTTGGGCCGGAATCATGGGGAGAGAGCTGGTAGGCCCTTTTAAGGTCCCTGAAGGTGTGAAAATGACCTCGGCAAAGTATGTAGAGTTTCTGACTGACCACTTTCTTCCGTGGTACAAAAAGTAGAACCGTGCCTTCCGTAGCAAAATCATCTTCATGCATGACAATGCAGGATGTCATGCTGCAAAGAATACCTCTGTGTCATTGGCTGCTATAGGCATAAAAGGAGAGAAACTCATGGTGTGGCCCCCATCTTCCCCTGACCTCAACCCTATTGAGAACCTTTGGAGCATCCTCAAGCAAAATATATATGAGGGTGGGAGGCAGTTCACATCAAAACAGCAGCTCTGGGAGGCTATTCTGGCATCCTGCAAAGAAATTCAAGCAGAAACTGTCCAAAAACTCACAAGTTCAATGGATGCAAGAATTGTGAAGGTGATATCAAAGAAGGGGTCCTATGTTAACATGTAACTTGACCTGTTAAGATGTTTTTGTTTGAAATAGCTTTTGATTTCAGTAAATATGACCTCCTAATATGACCTCCTAACCCTAAATTCATCAAATTACCATTTATAGTTCTTTACAACCTATAAAATGTTTTGAAACTCTGTTGTGCATAATAATTTGGAACAGTGGATTTTGAGTTTTTTATTTAAAAAAAAAATACTGTTATCATTGGGAGGTTTGTTCAATACAATTTGAATTATACTCTAACGGTTGATGACTTGAAAATTATACTGATTGTCATTTGCATCGACTATTTAGGAAAATCTGAGAAAAATATCATTTGCATAATAATTTGGAACGGGCTGTATATATGGGTATAGTACACTTACACACAGGACAAAGTGGCCTGGAACCCACAGTGGAAGGATAAGGGCATCCTTCTGATCAGCATGTTCCTGTTCAAAACCATGTACTGCATTTATCATTTTTATCCAACACTTAACTGGGGTGTGCATGATTATGAATTACATGATAATTTGATGAAGTCCTTTCTCATACATGTAGTGTTTTTTTGGCTTAGTGTTAGGAAACCATTTAATTTACCTTGATGAAATCAAGTTTAAAAATAAAAAAAAGTATTTAGGACCAACACAGCTAATGTGCTGATGTCCCATGAAGGGCATGCCAATTGTAATGCTGGATACAATGTTGTCTACATAGCTGTTTATCTTATTCAAATACCGGCTCAATCATTTGACTTACTGGGAAACGGATGGACGGATTGATGGCAGCTGCTGGATTGAAAAATCAGGTGTAGTGCTGAGGCACAAATGTGTACATTTCAAGCCTGCAAACTGCGACACTTTAAATGAATGTGCAATAACACTATGTGCAATATGACAACCCTAGGGTACATAAGGTTGCAGAGAAATAGGAAATGTTAGAATAGGTATAGCATAGCATAGAGTACAGCACAGTGTTTTATCTGTACAGTATAGTATAGTGGATAGTGTACATAGCCTTTATTTATGTAACACAGATGGATGGAGTAGTGGATGGTTGGTGGATGGCCACCATGTCCCAACAAGGCTGCGACGTCAGCAAGGAGGTGGCGGAGTCATGTTTTGGGCCGGAATCATGGGGAAAGAGCTGGTAGGCCCTTTTAAGGTCCCTGAAGGTGTGAAAATGACCTCGGCAAAGTATGTAGAGTTTCTGACTGACCACTTTCTTCCGTGGTACAAAAAGTAGAACCGTGCCTTCCGTAGCAAAATCATCTTCATGCATGACAATGCAGGATGTCATGCTGCAAAGAATACCTCTGTGTCATTGGCTGCTATAGGCATAAAAGGAGAGAAACTCATGGTGTGGCCCCCATCTTCCCCTGACCTCAACCCTATTGAGAACCTTTGGAGCATCCTCAAGCAAAATATATATGAGGGTGGGAGGCAGTTCACATCAAAACAGCAGCTCTGGGAGGCTATTCTGGCATCCTGCAAAGAAATTCAAGCAGAAACTGTCCAAAAACTCACAAGTTCAATGGATGCAAGAATTGTGAAGGTGATATCAAAGAAGGGGTCCTATGTTAACATGTAACTTGACCTGTTAAGATGTTTTTGTTTGAAATAGCTTTTGATTTCAGTAAATATGACCTCCTAATATGACCTCCTAACCCTAAATTCATCAAATTACCATTTGTAGTTCTTTACAACCTATAAAATGTTTTGAAACTCTGTTGTGCATAATAATTTGGAACAGTGGATTTTGAGTTTTTTTATTTAAAAAAAAAATACTGTTATCATTGGGAGGTTTGTTCAATAAAATTTGAATTATACTCTAACGGTTGATGACTTGAAAATTATACTGATTGTCATTTGCATCGACTATTTAGGAAAATCTGAGAAAAATATCATTTGCATAATAATTTGGAACGGGCTGTATATATGGGTATAGTACACTTACACACAGGACAAAGTGGCCTGGAACCCACAGTGGAAGGATAAGGGCATCCTTCTGATCAGCATGTTCCTGTTCAAAACCATGTACTGCATTTATCATTTTTATCCAACACTTAACTGGGGTGTGCATGATTATGAATTACATGATCATTTGATGAAGTCCTTTCTCATACATGTAGTGTTTTTTTGGCTTAGTGTTAGGAAACCATTTAATTTACCTTGATGAAATCAAGTTTAAAAAAAAAAAGAAGGTATTTAGGACCAACACAGCTAATGTGCTGATGTCCCATGAAGGGCATGCCAATTGTAATGCTGGATACAATGTTGTCTACATAGCTGTTTATCTTATTCAAATACCGGCTCAATCATTTGACTTACTGGGAAACGGATGGACGGATTGATGGCAGCTGCTGGATTGAAAAATCAGGTGTAGTGCTGAGGCACAAATGTGTACATTTCAAGCCTGCAAACTGCGACACTTTAAATGAATGTGCAATAACACTATGTGCAATATGACAACCCTAGGGTACATAAGGTTGCAGAGAAATAGGAAATGTTAGAATAGGTATAGCATAGCATAGAGTACAGCACAGTGTTTTATCTGTACAGTATAGTATAGTGGATAGTGTACATAGCCTTTATTTATGTAACACAGATGGATGGAGTAGTGGATGGTTGGTGGATGGCCACCATGTCCCAACAAGGCTGCGACGTCAGCAAGGAGGTGGCGGAGTCATGTTTTGGGCCGGGATCATGGGGAGAGAGCTGGTAGGCCCGTTTAAGGTCCCTGAAGGTGTGAAAATGACCTCGGCAAAGTATGTAGAGTTTCTGACTGACCACTTTCTTCCGTGGTACAAAAGGTAGAACCGTGCCTTCCGTAGCAAAATCATCTTCATGCATGACAATGCAGGATGTCATGCTGCAAAGAATACCTCTGTGTCATTGGCTGCTATAGGCATAAAAGGAGAGAAACTCATGGTGTGGCCCCCATCTTCCCCTGACCTCAACCCAATTGAGAACCTTTGGAGCATCCTCAAGCAAAATATATATGAGGGTGAGAGGCAGTTCACATAAAAACAGCAGCTCTGGGAGGCTATTCTGGCATCCTGCAAAGAAATTCAAGCAGAAACTGTCCAAAAACTCACAAGTTCAATGGATGCAAGAATTGTGAAGGTGATATCAAAGAAGGGGTCCTATGTTAACATGTAACTTGACCTGTTAAGATGTTTTTGTTTGAAATAGCTTTTGATTTCAGTAAATATGACCTCCTAATATGACCTCCTAACCCTAAATTCATCAAATTACCATTTGTAGTTCTTTACAACCTATAAAATGTTTTGAAACTCTGTTGTGCATAATAATTTGGAACAGTGGATTTTGAGTTTTTTATTTAAAAAAAAAATACTGTTATCATTGGGAGGTTTGTTCAATAAAATTTGAATTATACTCTAACGGTTGATGACTTGAAAATTATACTGATTGTCATTTGCATCGACTATTTAGGAAAATCTGAGAAAAATATCATTTGCATAATAATTTGGAACGGGCTGTATATATGGGTATAGTACACTTACACACAGGACAAAGTGGCCTGGAACCCACAGTGGAAGGATAAGGGCATCCTTCTGATCAGCATGTTCCTGTTCAAAACCATGTACTGCATTTATCATTTTTATCCAACACTTAACTGGGGTGTGCATGATTATGAATTACATGATCATTTGATGAAGTCCTTTCTCATACATGTAGTGTTTTTTTGGCTTAGTGTTAGGAAACCATTTAATTTACCTTGATGAAATCAAGTTTAAAAAAAAAAAGAAGGTATTTAGGACCAACACAGCTAATGTGCTGATGTCCCATGAAGGGCATGCCAATTGTAATGCTGGATACAATGTTGTCTACATAGCTGTTTATCTTATTCAAATACCGGCTCAATCATTTGACTTACTGGGAAACGGATGGACGGATTGATGGCAGCTGCTGGATTGAAAAATCAGGTGTAGTGCTGAGGCACAAATGTGTACATTTCAAGCCTGCAAACTGCGACACTTTAAATGAATGTGCAATAACACTATGTGCAATATGACAACCCTAGGGTACATAAGGTTGCAGAGAAATAGGAAATGTTAGAATAGGTATAGCATAGCATAGAGTACAGCACAGTGTTTTATCTGTACAGTATAGTATAGTGGATAGTGTACATAGCCTTTATTTATGTAACACAGATGGATGGAGTAGTGGATGGTTGGTGGATGGCCACCATGTCCCAACAAGGCTGCGACGTCAGCAAGGAGGTGGCGGAGTCATGTTTTGGGCCGGGATCATGGGGAGAGAGCTGGTAGGCCCGTTTAAGGTCCCTGAAGGTGTGAAAATGACCTCGGCAAAGTATGTAGAGTTTCTGACTGACCACTTTCTTCCGTGGTACAAAAGGTAGAACCGTGCCTTCCGTAGCAAAATCATCTTCATGCATGACAATGCAGGATGTCATGCTGCAAAGAATACCTCTGTGTCATTGGCTGCTATAGGCATAAAAGGAGAGAAACTCATGGTGTGGCCCCCATCTTCCCCTGACCTCAACCCAATTGAGAACCTTTGGAGCATCCTCAAGCAAAATATATATGAGGGTGAGAGGCAGTTCACATAAAAACAGCAGCTCTGGGAGGCTATTCTGGCATCCTGCAAAGAAATTCAAGCAGAAACTGTCCAAAAACTCACAAGTTCAATGGATGCAAGAATTGTGAAGGTGATATCAAAGAAGGGGTCCTATGTTAACATGTAACTTGACCTGTTAAGATGTTTTTGTTTGAAATAGCTTTTGATTTCAGTAAATATGACCTCCTAATATGACCTCCTAACCCTAAATTCATCAAATTACCATTTGTAGTTCTTTACAACCTATAAAATGTTTTGAAACTCTGTTGTGCATAATAATTTGGAACAGTGGATTTTGAGTTTTTTATTTAAAAAAAAAATACTGTTATCATTGGGAGGTTTGTTCAATAAAATTTGAATTATACTCTAACGGTTGATGACTTGAAAATTATACTGATTGTCATTTGCATCGACTATTTAGGAAAATCTGAGAAAAATATCATTTGCATAATAATTTGGAACGGGCTGTATATATGGGTATAGTACACTTACACACAGGACAAAGTGGCCTGGAACCCACAGTGGAAGGATAAGGGCATCCTTCTGATCAGCATGTTCCTGTTCAAAACCATGTACTGCATTTATCATTTTTATCCAACACTTAACTGGGGTGTGCATGATTATGAATTACATGATAATTTGATGAAGTCCTTTCTCATACATGTAGTGTTTTTTTGGCTTAGTGTTAGGAAACCATTTAATTTACCTTGATGAAATCAAGTTTAAAAAAAAAAAGAAGGTATTTAGGACCAACACAGCTAATGTGCTGATGTCCCATGAAGGGCATGCCAATTGTAATGCTGGATACAATGTTGTCTACATAGCTGTTTATCTTATTCAAATACCGGCTCAATCATTTGACTTACTGGGAAACGGATGGACGGATTGATGGCAGCTGCTGGATTGAAAAATCAGGTGTAGTGCTGAGGCACAAATGTGTACATTTCAAGCCTGCAAACTGCGACACTTTAAATGAATGTGCAATAACACTATGTGCAATATGACAACCTTAGGGTACATAAGGTTGCAGAGAAATAGGAAATGTTAGAATAGGTATAGCATAGCATAGAGTACAGCACAGTGTTTTATCTGTACAGTATAGTATAGTGGATAGTGTACATAGCCTTTATTTATGTAACACAGATGGATGGAGTAGTGGATGGTTGGTGGATGGCACCATGTCCCAACAAGGCTGCGACGTCAGCAAGGAGGTGGCGGAGTCATGTTTTGGGCCGGAATCATGGGGAGAGAGCTGGTAGGCCCTTTTAAGGTCCCTGAAGGTGTGAAAATGACCTCGGCAAAGTATGTAGAGTTTCTGACTGACCACTTTCTTCCGTGGTACAAAAAGTAGAACCGTGCCTTCCGTAGCAAAATCATCTTCATGCATGACAATGCAGGATGTCATGCTGCAAAGAATACCTCTGTGTCATTGGCTGCTATAGGCATAAAAGGAGAGAAACTCATGGTGTGGCCCCCATCTTCCCCTGACCTCAACCCTATTGAGAACCTTTGGAGCATCCTCAAGCAAAATATATATGAGGGTGGGAGGTAGTTCACATCAAAACAGCAGCTCTGGGAGGCTATTCTGGCATCCTGCAAAGAAATTCAAGCAGAAACTGTCCAAAAACTCACAAGTTCAATGGATGCAAGAATTGTGAAGGTGATATCAAAGAAGGGGTCCTATGTTAACATGTAACTTGACCTGTTAAGATGTTTTTGTTTGAAATAGCTTTTGATTTCAGTAAATATGACCTCCTAATATGACCTCCTAACCCTAAATTCATCAAATTACCATTTGTAGTTCTTTACAACCTATAAAATGTTTTGAAACTCTGTTGTGCATAATAATTTGGAACAGTGGATTTTGAGTTTTTTATTTTTTTTAAAAATACTGTTATCATTGGGAGGTTTGTTCAATAAAATTTGAATTATACTCTAACGGTTGATGACTTGAAAATTATACTGATTGTCATTTGCATCGACTATTTAGGAAAATCTGAGAAAAATATCATTTGCATAATAATTTGGAACGGGCTGTATATATGGGTATAGTACACTTACACACAGGACAAAGTGGCCTGGAACCCACAGTGGAAGGATAAGGGCATCCTTCTGATCAGCATGTTCCTGTTCAAAACCATGTACTGCATTTATCATTTTTATCCAACACTTAACTGGGGTGTGCATGATTATGAATTACATGATAATTTGATGAAGTCCTTTCTCATACATGTAGTGTTTTTTTGGCTTAGTGTTAGGAAACCATTTAATTTACCTTGATGAAATCAAGTTTAAAAAAAAAAGAAGGTATTTAGGACCAACACAGCTAATGTGCTGATGTCCCATGAAGGGCATGCCAATTGTAATGCTGGATACAATGTTGTCTACATAGCTGTTTATCTTATTCAAATACCGGCTCAATCATTTGACTTACTGGGAAACGGATGGACAGATTGATGGCAGCTGCTGGATTGAAAAATCAGGTGTTGTGCTGAGGCACAAATGTGTACATTTCAAGCCTGCAAACTGCGACACTTTAAATGAATGTGCAATAACACTATGTGCAATATGACAACCCTAGGGTACATAAGGTTGCAGAGAAATAGGAAATGTTAGAATAGGTATAGCATAGCATAGAGTACAGCACAGTGTTTTATCTGTACAGTATAGTATAGTGGATAGTGTACATAGCCTTTATTTATGTAACACAGATGGATGGAGTAGTGGATGGTTGGTGGATGGCCACCATGTCCCAAAAAGGCTGCGACGTCAGCAAGGAGGTGGCGGAGTCATGTTTTGGGCCGGAATCATGGGGAGAGAGCTGGTAGGCCCTTTTAAGGTCCCTGAAGGTGTGAAAATGACCTCGGCAAAGTATGTAGAGTTTCTGACTGACCACTTTCTTCCGTGGTACAAAAAGTAGAACCGTGCCTTCCGTAGCAAAATCATCTTCATGCATGACAATGCAGGATGTCATGCTGCAAAGAATACCTCTGTGTCATTGGCTGCTATAGGCATAAAAGGAGAGAAACTCATGGTGTGGCCCCCATCTTCCCCTGACCTCAACCCTATTGAGAACCTTTGGAGCATCCTCAAGCAAAATATATATGAGGGTGGGAGGCAGTTCACATCAAAACAGCAGCTCTGGGAGGCTATTCTGGCATCCTGCAAAGAAATTCAAGCAGAAACTGTCCAAAAACTCACAAGTTCAATGGATGCAAGAATTGTGAAGGTGATATCAAAGAAGGGGTCCTATGTTAACATGTAACTTGACCTGTTAAGATGTTTTTGTTTGAAATAGCTTTTGATTTCAGTAAATATGACCTCCTAATATGACCTCCTAACCCTAAATTCATCAAATTACCATTTGTAGTTCTTTACAACCTATAAAATGTTTTGAAACTCTGTTGTGCATAATAATTTGGAACAGTGGATTTTGAGTTTTTTTATTTAAAAAAAAAATACTGTTATCATTGGGAGGTTTGTTCAATAAAATTTGAATTATACTCTAACGGTTGATGACTTGAAAATTATACTGATTGTCATTTGCATCGACTATTTAGGAAAATCTGAGAAAAATATCATTTGCATAATAATTTGGAACGGGCTGTATATATGGGTATAGTACACTTACACACAGGACAAAGTGGCCTGGAACCCACAGTGGAAGGATAAGGGCATCCTTCTGATCAGCATGTTCCTGTTCAAAACCATGTACTGCATTTATCATTTTTATCCAACACTTAACTGGGGTGTGCATGATTATGAATTACATGATCATTTGATGAAGTCCTTTCTCATACATGTAGTGTTTTTTTGGCTTAGTGTTAGGAAACCATTTAATTTACCTTGATGAAATCAAGTTTAAAAAAAAAAAGAAGGTATTTAGGACCAACACAGCTAATGTGCTGATGTCCCATGAAGGGCATGCCAATTGTAATGCTGGATACAATGTTGTCTACATAGCTGTTTATCTTATTCAAATACCGGCTCAATCATTTGACTTACTGGGAAACGGATGGACGGATTGATGGCAGCTGCTGGATTGAAAAATCAGGTGTAGTGCTGAGGCACAAATGTGTACATTTCAAGCCTGCAAACTGCGACACTTTAAATGAATGTGCAATAACACTATGTGCAATATGACAACCCTAGGGTACATAAGGTTGCAGAGAAATAGGAAATGTTAGAATAGGTATAGCATAGCATAGAGTACAGCACAGTGTTTTATCTGTACAGTATAGTATAGTGGATAGTGTACATAGCCTTTATTTATGTAACACAGATGGATGGAGTAGTGGATGGTTGGTGGATGGCCACCATGTCCCAACAAGGCTGCGACGTCAGCAAGGAGGTGGCGGAGTCATGTTTTGGGCCGGGATCATGGGGAGAGAGCTGGTAGGCCCGTTTAAGGTCCCTGAAGGTGTGAAAATGACCTCGGCAAAGTATGTAGAGTTTCTGACTGACCACTTTCTTCCGTGGTACAAAAGGTAGAACCGTGCCTTCCGTAGCAAAATCATCTTCATGCATGACAATGCAGGATGTCATGCTGCAAAGAATACCTCTGTGTCATTGGCTGCTATAGGCATAAAAGGAGAGAAACTCATGGTGTGGCCCCCATCTTCCCCTGACCTCAACCCAATTGAGAACCTTTGGAGCATCCTCAAGCAAAATATATATGAGGGTGAGAGGCAGTTCACATAAAAACAGCAGCTCTGGGAGGCTATTCTGGCATCCTGCAAAGAAATTCAAGCAGAAACTGTCCAAAAACTCACAAGTTCAATGGATGCAAGAATTGTGAAGGTGATATCAAAGAAGGGGTCCTATGTTAACATGTAACTTGACCTGTTAAGATGTTTTTGTTTGAAATAGCTTTTGATTTCAGTAAATATGACCTCCTAATATGACCTCCTAACCCTAAATTCATCAAATTACCATTTGTAGTTCTTTACAACCTATAAAATGTTTTGAAACTCTGTTGTGCATAATAATTTGGAACAGTGGATTTTGAGTTTTTTATTTAAAAAAAAAATACTGTTATCATTGGGAGGTTTGTTCAATAAAATTTGAATTATACTCTAACGGTTGATGACTTGAAAATTATACTGATTGTCATTTGCATCGACTATTTAGGAAAATCTGAGAAAAATATCATTTGCATAATAATTTGGAACGGGCTGTATATATGGGTATAGTACACTTACACACAGGACAAAGTGGCCTGGAACCCACAGTGGAAGGATAAGGGCATCCTTCTGATCAGCATGTTCCTGTTCAAAACCATGTACTGCATTTATCATTTTTATCCAACACTTAACTGGGGTGTGCATGATTATGAATTACATGATAATTTGATGAAGTCCTTTCTCATACATGTAGTGTTTTTTTGGCTTAGTGTTAGGAAACCATTTAATTTACCTTGATGAAATCAAGTTTAAAAAAAAAAGAAGGTATTTAGGACCAACACAGCTAATGTGCTGATGTCCCATGAAGGGCATGCCAATTGTAATGCTGGATACAATGTTGTCTACATAGCTGTTTATCTTATTCAAATACCGGCTCAATCATTTGACTTACTGGGAAACGGATGGACAGATTGATGGCAGCTGCTGGATTGAAAAATCAGGTGTTGTGCTGAGGCACAAATGTGTACATTTCAAGCCTGCAAACTGCGACACTTTAAATGAATGTGCAATAACACTATGTGCAATATGACAACCCTAGGGTACATAAGGTTGCAGAGAAATAGGAAATGTTAGAATAGGTATAGCATAGCATAGAGTACAGCACAGTGTTTTATCTGTACAGTATAGTATAGTGGATAGTGTACATAGCCTTTATTTATGTAACACAGATGGATGGAGTAGTGGATGGTTGGTGGATGGCCACCATGTCCCAAAAAGGCTGCGACGTCAGCAAGGAGGTGGCGGAGTCATGTTTTGGGCCGGAATCATGGGGAGAGAGCTGGTAGGCCCTTTTAAGGTCCCTGAAGGTGTGAAAATGACCTCGGCAAAGTATGTAGAGTTTCTGACTGACCACTTTCTTCCGTGGTACAAAAAGTAGAACCGTGCCTTCCGTAGCAAAATCATCTTCATGCATGACAATGCAGGATGTCATGCTGCAAAGAATACCTCTGTGTCATTGGCTGCTATAGGCATAAAAGGAGAGAAACTCATGGTGTGGCCCCCATCTTCCCCTGACCTCAACCCTATTGAGAACCTTTGGAGCATCCTCAAGCAAAATATATATGAGGGTGGGAGGCAGTTCACATCAAAACAGCAGCTCTGGGAGGCTATTCTGGCATCCTGCAAAGAAATTCAAGCAGAAACTGTCCAAAAACTCACAAGTTCAATGGATGCAAGAATTGTGAAGGTGATATCAAAGAAGGGGTCCTATGTTAACATGTAACTTGACCTGTTAAGATGTTTTTGTTTGAAATAGCTTTTGATTTCAGTAAATATGACCTCCTAATATGACCTCCTAACCCTAAATTCATCAAATTACCATTTGTAGTTCTTTACAACCTATAAAATGTTTTGAAACTCTGTTGTGCATAATAATTTGGAACAGTGGATTTTGAGTTTTTTTATTTAAAAAAAAAATACTGTTATCATTGGGAGGTTTGTTCAATAAAATTTGAATTATACTCTAACGGTTGATGACTTGAAAATTATACTGATTGTCATTTGCATCGACTATTTAGGAAAATCTGAGAAAAATATCATTTGCATAATAATTTGGAACGGGCTGTATATATGGGTATAGTACACTTACACACAGGACAAAGTGGCCTGGAACCCACAGTGGAAGGATAAGGGCATCCTTCTGATCAGCATGTTCCTGTTCAAAACCATGTACTGCATTTATCATTTTTATCCAACACTTAACTGGGGTGTGCATGATTATGAATTACATGATAATTTGATGAAGTCCTTTCTCATACATGTAGTGTTTTTTTGGCTTAGTGTTAGGAAACCATTTAATTTACCTTGATGAAATCAAGTTTAAAAAAAAAAAGAAGGTATTTAGGACCAACACAGCTAATGTGCTGATGTCCCATGAAGGGCATGCCAATTGTAATGCTGGATACAATGTTGTCTACATAGCTGTTTATCTTATTCAAATACCGGCTCAATCATTTGACTTACTGGGAAACGGATGGACGGATTGATGGCAGCTGCTGGATTGAAAAATCAGGTGTAGTGCTGAGGCACAAATGTGTACATTTCAAGCCTGCAAACTGCGACACTTTAAATGAATGTGCAATAACACTATGTGCAATATGACAACCCTAGGGTACATAAGGTTGCAGAGAAATAGGAAATGTTAGAATAGGTATAGCATAGCATAGAGTACAGCACAGTGTTTTATCTGTACAGTATAGTATAGTGGATAGTGTACATAGCCTTTATTTATGTAACACAGATGGATGGAGTAGTGGATGGTTGGTGGATGGCCACCATGTCCCAACAAGGCTGCGACGTCAGCAAGGAGGTGGCGGAGTCATGTTTTGGGCCGGGATCATGGGGAGAGAGCTGGTAGGCCCGTTTAAGGTCCCTGAAGGTGTGAAAATGACCTCGGCAAAGTATGTAGAGTTTCTGACTGACCACTTTCTTCCGTGGTACAAAAGGTAGAACCGTGCCTTCCGTAGCAAAATCATCTTCATGCATGACAATGCAGGATGTCATGCTGCAAAGAATACCTCTGTGTCATTGGCTGCTATAGGCATAAAAGGAGAGAAACTCATGGTGTGGCCCCCATCTTCCCCTGACCTCAACCCAATTGAGAACCTTTGGAGCATCCTCAAGCACAATATATATGAGGGTGAGAGGCAGTTCACATAAAAACAGCAGCTCTGGGAGGCTATTCTGGCATCCTGCAAAGAAATTCAAGCAGAAACTGTCCAAAAACTCACAAGTTCAATGGATGCAAGAATTGTGAAGGTGATATCAAAGAAGGGGTCCTATGTTAACATGTAACTTGACCTGTTAAGATGTTTTTGTTTGAAATAGCTTTTGATTTCAGTAAATATGACCTCCTAATATGACCTCCTAACCCTAAATTCATCAAATTACCATTTGTAGTTCTTTACAACCTATAAAATGTTTTGAAACTCTGTTGTGCATAATAATTTGGAACAGTGGATTTTGAGTTTTTTATTTAAAAAAAAAATACTGTTATCATTGGGAGGTTTGTTCAATAAAATTTGAATTATACTCTAACGGTTGATGACTTGAAAATTATACTGATTGTCATTTGCATCGACTATTTAGGAAAATCTGAGAAAAATATCATTTGCATAATAATTTGGAACGGGCTGTATATATGGGTATAGTACACTTACACACAGGACAAAGTGGCCTGGAACCCACAGTGGAAGGATAAGGGCATCCTTCTGATCAGCATGTTCCTGTTCAAAACCATGTACTGCATTTATCATTTTTATCCAACACTTAACTGGGGTGTGCATGATTATGAATTACATGATAATTTGATGAAGTCCTTTCTCATACATGTAGTGTTTTTTTGGCTTAGTGTTAGGAAACCATTTAATTTACCTTGATGAAATCAAGTTTTAAAAAAAAAAGAAGGTATTTAGGACCAACACAGCTAATGTGCTGATGTCCCATGAAGGGCATGCCAATTGTAATGCTGGATACAATGTTGTCTACATAGCTGTTTATCTTATTCAAATACCGGCTCAATCATTTGACTTACTGGGAAACGGATGGACGGATTGATGGCAGCTGCTGGATTGAAAAATCAGGTGTAGTGCTGAGGCACAAATGTGTACATTTCAAGCCTGCAAACTGCGACACTTTAAATGAATGTGCAATAACACTATGTGCAATATGACAACCTTAGGGTACATAAGGTTGCAGAGAAATAGGAAATGTTAGAATAGGTATAGCATAGCATAGAGTACAGCACAGTGTTTTATCTGTACAGTATAGTATAGTGGATAGTGTACATAGCCTTTATTTATGTAACACAGATGGATGGAGTAGTGGATGGTTGGTGGATGGCACCATGTCCCAACAAGGCTGCGACGTCAGCAAGGAGGTGGCGGAGTCATGTTTTGGGCCGGAATCATGGGGAGAGAGCTGGTAGGCCCTTTTAAGGTCCCTGAAGGTGTGAAAATGACCTCGGCAAAGTATGTAGAGTTTCTGACTGACCACTTTCTTCCGTGGTACAAAAAGTAGAACCGTGCCTTCCGTAGCAAAATCATCTTCATGCATGACAATGCAGGATGTCATGCTGCAAAGAATACCTCTGTGTCATTGGCTGCTATAGGCATAAAAGGAGAGAAACTCATGGTGTGGCCCCCATCTTCCCCTGACCTCAACCCTATTGAGAACCTTTGGAGCATCCTCAAGCAAAATATATATGAGGGTGGGAGGTAGTTCACATCAAAACAGCAGCTCTGGGAGGCTATTCTGGCATCCTGCAAAGAAATTCAAGCAGAAACTGTCCAAAAACTCACAAGTTCAATGGATGCAAGAATTGTGAAGGTGATATCAAAGAAGGGGTCCTATGTTAACATGTAACTTGACCTGTTAAGATGTTTTTGTTTGAAATAGCTTTTGATTTCAGTAAATATGACCTCCTAATATGACCTCCTAACCCTAAATTCATCAAATTACCATTTGTAGTTCTTTACAACCTATAAAATGTTTTGAAACTCTGTTGTGCATAATAATTTGGAACAGTGGATTTTGAGTTTTTTATTTTTTTTAAAAATACTGTTATCATTGGGAGGTTTGTTCAATAAAATTTGAATTATACTCTAACGGTTGATGACTTGAAAATTATACTGATTGTCATTTGCATCGACTATTTAGGAAAATCTGAGAAAAATATCATTTGCATAATAATTTGGAACGGGCTGTATATATGGGTATAGTACACTTACACACAGGACAAAGTGGCCTGGAACCCACAGTGGAAGGATAAGGGCATCCTTCTGATCAGCATGTTCCTGTTCAAAACCATGTACTGCATTTATCATTTTTATCCAACACTTAACTGGGGTGTGCATGATTATGAATTACATGATAATTTGATGAAGTCCTTTCTCATACATGTAGTGTTTTTTTGGCTTAGTGTTAGGAAACCATTTAATTTACCTTGATGAAATCAAGTTTAAAAAAAAAAGAAGGTATTTAGGACCAACACAGCTAATGTGCTGATGTCCCATGAAGGGCATGCCAATTGTAATGCTGGATACAATGTTGTCTACATAGCTGTTTATCTTATTCAAATACCGGCTCAATCATTTGACTTACTGGGAAACGGATGGACAGATTGATGGCAGCTGCTGGATTGAAAAATCAGATGTTGTGCTGAGGCACAAATGTGTACATTTCAAGCCTGCAAACTGCGACACTTTAAATGAATGTGCAATAACACTATGTGCAATATGACAACCCTAGGGTACATAAGGTTGCAGAGAAATAGGAAATGTTAGAATAGGTATAGCATAGCATAGAGTACAGCACAGTGTTTTATCTGTACAGTATAGTATAGTGGATAGTGTACATAGCCTTTATTTATGTAACACAGATGGATGGAGTAGTGGATGGTTGGTGGATGGCCACCATGTCCCAACAAGGCTGCGACGTCAGCAAGGAGGTGGCGGAGTCATGTTTTGGGCCGGAATCATGGGGAGAGAGCTGGTAGGCCCTTTTAAGGTCCCTGAAGGTGTGAAAATGACCTCGGCAAAGTATGTAGAGTTTCTGACTGACCACTTTCTTCCGTGGTACAAAAAGTAGAACCGTGCCTTCCGTAGCAAAATCATCTTCATGCATGACAATGCAGGATGTCATGCTGCAAAGAATACCTCTGTGTCATTGGCTGCTATAGGCATAAAAGGAGAGAAACTCATGGTGTGGCCCCCATCTTCCCCTGACCTCAACCCTATTGAGAACCTTTGGAGCATCCTCAAGCAAAATATATATGAGGGTGGGAGGCAGTTCACATCAAAACAGCAGCTCTGGGAGGCTATTCTGGCATCCTGCAAAGAAATTCAAGCAGAAACTGTCCAAAAACTCACAAGTTCAATGGATGCAAGAATTGTGAAGGTGATATCAAAGAAGGGGTCCTATGTTAACATGTAACTTGACCTGTTAAGATGTTTTTGTTTGAAATAGCTTTTGATTTCAGTAAATATGACCTCCTAATATGACCTCCTAACCCTAAATTCATCAAATTACCATTTGTAGTTCTTTACAACCTATAAAATGTTTTGAAACTCTGTTGTGCATAATAATTTGGAACAGTGGATTTTGAGTTTTTTATTTAAAAAAAAAATACTGTTATCATTGGGAGGTTTGTTCAATACAATTTGAATTATACTCTAACGGTTGATGACTTGAAAATTATACTGATTGTCATTTGCATCGACTATTTAGGAAAATCTGAGAAAAATATCATTTGCATAATAATTTGGAACGGGCTGTATATATGGGTATAGTACACTTACACACAGGACAAAGTGGCCTGGAACCCACAGTGGAAGGATAAGGGCATCCTTCTGATCATCATGTTCCTGTTCAAAACCATGTACTGCATTTATCATTTTTATCCAACACTTAACTGGGGTGTGCATGATTATGAATTACATGATAATTTGATGAAGTCCTTTCTCATACATGTAGTGTTTTTTTGGCTTAGTGTTAGGAAACCATTTAATTTACCTTGATGAAATCAAGTTTAAAAATAAAAAAAAGTATTTAGGACCAACACAGCTAATGTGCTGATGTCCCATGAAGGGCATGCCAATTGTAATGCTGGATACAATGTTGTCTACATAGCTGTTTATCTTATTCAAATACCGGCTCAATCATTTGACTTACTGGGAAACGGATGGACGGATTGATGGCAGCTGCTGGATTGAAAAATCAGGTGTAGTGCTGAGGCACAAATGTGTACATTTCAAGCCTGCAAACTGCGACACTTTAAATGAATGTGCAATAACACTATGTGCAATATGACAACCCTAGGGTACATAAGGTTGCAGAGAAATAGGAAATGTTAGAATAGGTATAGCATAGCATAGAGTACAGCACAGTGTTTTATCTGTACAGTATAGTATAGTGGATAGTGTACATAGCCTTTATTTATGTAACACAGATGGATGGAGTAGTGGATGGTTGGTGGATGGCCACCATGTCCCAACAAGGCTGCGACGTCAGCAAGGAGGTGGCGGAGTCATGTTTTGGGCCGGAATCATGGGGAAAGAGCTGGTAGGCCCTTTTAAGGTCCCTGAAGGTGTGAAAATGACCTCGGCAAAGTATGTAGAGTTTCTGACTGACCACTTTCTTCCGTGGTACAAAAAGTAGAACCGTGCCTTCCGTAGCAAAATCATCTTCATGCATGACAATGCAGGATGTCATGCTGCAAAGAATACCTCTGTGTCATTGGCTGCTATAGGCATAAAAGGAGAGAAACTCATGGTGTGGCCCCCATCTTCCCCTGACCTCAACCCTATTGAGAACCTTTGGAGCATCCTCAAGCAAAATATATATGAGGGTGGGAGGCAGTTCACATCAAAACAGCAGCTCTGGGAGGCTATTCTGGCATCCTGCAAAGAAATTCAAGCAGAAACTGTCCAAAAACTCACAAGTTCAATGGATGCAAGAATTGTGAAGGTGATATCAAAGAAGGGGTCCTATGTTAACATGTAACTTGACCTGTTAAGATGTTTTTGTTTGAAATAGCTTTTGATTTCAGTAAATATGACCTCCTAATATGACCTCCTAACCCTAAATTCATCAAATTACCATTTGTAGTTCTTTACAACCTATAAAATGTTTTGAAACTCTGTTGTGCATAATAATTTGGAACAGTGGATTTTGAGTTTTTTTATTTAAAAAAAAAATACTGTTATCATTGGGAGGTTTGTTCAATAAAATTTGAATTATACTCTAACGGTTGATGACTTGAAAATTATACTGATTGTCATTTGCATCGACTATTTAGGAAAATCTGAGAAAAATATAATTTGCATAATAATTTGGAACGGGCTGTATATATGGGTATAGTACACTTACACACAGGACAAAGTGGCCTGGAACCCACAGTGGAAGGATAAGGGCATCCTTCTGATCAGCATGTTCCTGTTCAAAACCATGTACTGCATTTATCATTTTTATCCAACACTTAACTGGGGTGTGCATGATTATGAATTACATGATAATTTGATGAAGTCCTTTCTCATACATGTAGTGTTTTTTTGGCTTAGTGTTAGGAAACCATTTAATTTACCTTGATGAAATCAAGTTTTTAAAAAAAAGAAGGTATTTAGGACCAACACAGCTAATGTGCTGATGTCCCATGAAGGGCATGCCAATTGTAATGCTGGATACAATGTTGTCTACATAGCTGTTTATCTTATTCAAATACCGGCTCAATCATTTGACTTACTGGGAAACGGATGGACGGATTGATGGCAGCTGCTGGATTGAAAAATCAGGTGTAGTGCTGAGGCACAAATGTGTACATTTCAAGCCTGCAAACTGCGACACTTTAAATGAATGTGCAATAACACTATGTGCAATATGACAACCTTAGGGTACATAAGGTTGCAGAGAAATAGGAAATGTTAGAATAGGTATAGCATAGCATAGAGTACAGCACAGTGTTTTATCTGTACAGTATAGTATAGTGGATAGTGTACATAGCCTTTATTTATGTAACACAGATGGATGGAGTAGTGGATGGTTGGTGGATGGCACCATGTCCCAACAAGGCTGCGACGTCAGCAAGGAGGTGGCGGAGTCATGTTTTGGGCCGGAATCATGGGGAGAGAGCTGGTAGGCCCTTTTAAGGTCCCTGAAGGTGTGAAAATGACCTCGGCAAAGTATGTAGAGTTTCTGACTGACCACTTTCTTCCGTGGTACAAAAAGTAGAACCGTGCCTTCCGTAGCAAAATCATCTTCATGCATGACAATGCAGGATGTCATGCTGCAAAGAATACCTCTGTGTCATTGGCTGCTATAGGCATAAAAGGAGAGAAACTCATGGTGTGGCCCCCATCTTCCCCTGACCTCAACCCTATTGAGAACCTTTGGAGCATCCTCAAGCAAAATATATATGAGGGTGGGAGGCAGTTCACATCAAAACAGCAGCTCTGGGAGGCTATTCTGGCATCCTGCAAAGAAATTCAAGCAGAAACTGTCCAAAAACTCACAAGTTCAATGGATGCAAGAATTGTGAAGGTGATATCAAAGAAGGGGTCCTATGTTAACATGTAACTTGACCTGTTAAGATGTTTTTGTTTGAAATAGCTTTTGATTTCAGTAAATATGACCTCCTAATATGACCTCCTAACCCTAAATTCATCAAATTACCATTTGTAGTTCTTTACAACCTATAAAATGTTTTGAAACTCTGTTGTGCATAATAATTTGGAACAGTGGATTTTGAGTTTTTTATTTAAAAAAAAAATACTGTTATCATTGGGAGGTTTGTTCAATACAATTTGAATTATACTCTAACGGTTGATGACTTGAAAATTATACTGATTGTCATTTGCATCGACTATTTAGGAAAATCTGAGAAAAATATCATTTGCATAATAATTTGGAACGGGCTGTATATATGGGTATAGTACACTTACACACAGGACAAAGTGGCCTGGAACCCACAGTGGAAGGATAAGGGCATCCTTCTGATCAGCATGTTCCTGTTCAAAACCATGTACTGCATTTATCATTTTTATCCAACACTTAACTGGGGTGTGCATGATTATGAATTACATGATAATTTGATGAAGTCCTTTCTCATACATGTAGTGTTTTTTTGGCTTAGTGTTAGGAAACCATTTAATTTACCTTGATGAAATCAAGTTTAAAAAAAAAAGAAGGTATTTAGGACCAACACAGCTAATGTGCTGATGTCCCATGAAGGGCATGCCAATTGTAATGCTGGATACAATGTTGTCTACATAGCTGTTTATCTTATTCAAATACCGGCTCAATCATTTGACTTACTGGGAAACGGATGGACAGATTGATGGCAGCTGCTGGATTGAAAAATCAGGTGTTGTGCTGAGGCACAAATGTGTACATTTCAAGCCTGCAAACTGCGACACTTTAAATGAATGTGCAATAACACTATGTGCAATATGACAACCCTAGGGTACATAAGGTTGCAGAGAAATAGGAAATGTTAGAATAGGTATAGCATAGCATAGAGTACAGCACAGTGTTTTATCTGTACAGTATAGTATAGTGGATAGTGTACATAGCCTTTATTTATGTAACACAGATGGATGGAGTAGTGGATGGTTGGTGGATGGCCACCATGTCCCAACAAGGCTGCGACGTCAGCAAGGAGGTGGCGGAGTCATGTTTTGGGCCGGAATCATGGGGAGAGAGCTGGTAGGCCCTTTTAAGGTCCCTGAAGGTGTGAAAATGACCTCGGCAAAGTATGTAGAGTTTCTGACTGACCACTTTCTTCCGTGGTACAAAAAGTAGAACCGTGCCTTCCGTAGCAAAATCATCTTCATGCATGACAATGCAGGATGTCATGCTGCAAAGAATACCTCTGTGTCATTGGCTGCTATAGGCATAAAAGGAGAGAAACTCATGGTGTGGCCCCCATCTTCCCCTGACCTCAACCCTATTGAGAACCTTTGGAGCATCCTCAAGCAAAATATATATGAGGGTGGGAGGCAGTTCACATCAAAACAGCAGCTCTGGGAGGCTATTCTGGCATCTTGCAAAGAAATTCAAGCAGAAACTGTCCAAAAACTCACAAGTTCAATGGATGCAAGAATTGTGAAGGTGATATCAAAGAAGGGGTCCTATGTTAACATGTAACTTGACCTGTTAAGATGTTTTTGTTTAAAATAGCTTTTGATTTCAGTAAATATGACCTCCTAATATGACCTCCTAACCCTAAATTCATCAAATTACCATTTGTAGTTCTTTACAACCTATAAAATGTTTTGAAACTCTGTTGTGCATAATAATTTGGAACAGTGGATTTTGAGTTTTTTTATTTAAAAAAAAAATACTGTTATCATTGGGAGGTTTGTTCAATACAATTTGAATTATACTCTAACGGTTGATGACTTGAAAATTATACTGATTGTCATTTGCATCGACTATTTAGGAAAATCTGAGAAAAATATCATTTGCATAATAATTTGGAACGGGCTGTATAAATGGGTATAGTACACTTACACACAGGACAAAGTGGCCTGGAACCCACAGTGGAAGGATAAGGGCATCCTTCTGATCAGCATGTTCCTGTTCAAAACCATGTACTGCATTTATCATTTTTATCCAACACTTAACTGGGGTGTGCATGATTATGAATTACATGATAATTTGATGAAGTCCTTTCTCATACATGTAGTGTTTTTTTGGCTTAGTGTTAGGAAACCATTTAATTTACCTTGATGAAATCAAGTTTAAAAATAAAAAAAAGTATTTAGGACCAACACAGCTAATGTGCTGATGTCCCATGAAGGGCATGCCAATTGTAATGCTGGATACAATGTTGTCTACATAGCTGTTTATCTTATTCAAATACCGGCTCAATCATTTGACTTACTGGGAAACGGATGGACGGATTGATGGCAGCTGCTGGATTGAAAAATCAGGTGTAGTGCTGAGGCACAAATGTGTACATTTCAAGCCTGCAAACTGCGACACTTTAAATGAATGTGCAATAACACTATGTGCAATATGACAACCCTAGGGTACATAAGGTTGCAGAGAAATAGGAAATGTTAGAATAGGTATAGCATAGCATAGAGTACAGCACAGTGTTTTATCTGTACAGTATAGTATAGTGGATAGTGTACATAGCCTTTATTTATGTAACACAGATGGATGGAGTAGTGGATGGTTGGTGGATGGCCACCATGTCCCAACAAGGCTGCGACGTCAGCAAGGAGGTGGCGGAGTCATGTTTTGGGCCGGAATCATGGGGAAAGAGCTGGTAGGCCCTTTTAAGGTCCCTGAAGGTGTGAAAATGACCTCGGCAAAGTATGTAGAGTTTCTGACTGACCACTTTCTTCCGTGGTACAAAAAGTAGAACCGTGCCTTCCGTAGCAAAATCATCTTCATGCATGACAATGCAGGATGTCATGCTGCAAAGAATACCTCTGTGTCATTGGCTGCTATAGGCATAAAAGGAGAGAAACTCATGGTGTGGCCCCCATCTTCCCCTGACCTCAACCCTATTGAGAACCTTTGGAGCATCCTCAAGCAAAATATATATGAGGGTGGGAGGCAGTTCACATCAAAACAGCAGCTCTGGGAGGCTATTCTGGCATCCTGCAAAGAAATTCAAGCAGAAACTGTCCAAAAACTCACAAGTTCAATGGATGCAAGAATTGTGAAGGTGATATCAAAGAAGGGGTCCTATGTTAACATGTAACTTGACCTGTTAAGACGTTTTTGTTTGAAATAGCTTTTGATTTCAGTAAATATGACCTCCTAATATGACCTCCTAACCGTAAATTCATCAAATTACCATTTTTAGTTCTTTACAACCTATAAAATGTTTTGAAACTCTGTTGTGCATAATAATTTGGAACAGTGGATTTTGAGTTTTTTATTTTTAAAAAAAATACTGTTATCATTGGGAGGTTTGTTCAATAAAATTTGAATTATACTCTAACGGTTGATGACTTGAAAATTATACTGATTGTCATTTGCATCGACTATTTAGGAAAATCTGAGAAAAATATAATTTGCATAATAATTTGGAACGGGCTGTATATATGGGTATAGTACACTTACACACAGGACAAAGTGGCCTGGAACCCACAGTGGAAGGATAAGGGCATCCTTCTGATCAGCATGTTCCTGTTCAAAACCATGTACTGCATTTATCATTTTTATCCAACACTTAACTGGGGTGTGCATGATTATGAATTACATGATAATTTGATGAAGTCCTTTCTCATACATGTAGTGTTTTTTTGGCTTAGTGTTAGGAAACCATTTAATTTACCTTGATGAAATCAAGTTTTTAAAAAAAAAGAAGGTATTTAGGACCAACACAGCTAATGTGCTGATGTCCCATGAATGAATGAATGAATGAATGAATGAATGGACTTTATTGTCATTGCTACAGTACAGGTACCAAACAACGAAATTTAGGAGGGGTGGCTCCCCTGGTGTTAGGAAAGGGGGAAAAAAAACACTTTTAGAAAAAGAATAAAATCACAAGAAGGTAAGGAGCTGGTTTACATAAATAAAAGCTATGTACACAATCCACTGTACTATACTGCACAGATAGTCAACTAGGGTTGTCATATTGCACAAAATTATTTTTTTTACGTTATTTAAAGTGTCACAGTTTGCAGGCTTGAAATGTACATGTTTGTGCCTCAGCACTAGCTGCCATACAATCCGTCCAGAACTTAGGCCTTTGCTGTGTTCAGGGCCTTGACGGCCCTGTGGTAGAAGCAGTTCTTCAGTCTGTTTGTCTGTTTGGAAGGGCATGCCAATTGTAATGCTGGATACAATGTTGTCTACATAGCTGTTTATCTTATTCAAATACCGGCTCAATCATTTGACTTACTGGGAAATGGCTCATGGGATCACAGTTGTGGGGCTGGACCAGTGGCGGACTGGCCATCGGGCAAGCCTGGCAAATGCCAGGAGGGCCGCGAGACTCTGGGCCGCTCAGAATGTATTATATAAAAAATAAATGAATAACATATTTGTAATTTTGTCTCTGGTGATTTTAATTGAAAATAACTTATTTCAGCAGACCGCGGCCCAAAACATTTTATATCGGCCCGGGTCGTCCGTGCAGATCTGCGCGTATGCCCAGGGCAGGGCCTAACGAATTTTCTCATGATCAACTCGTTGCTACGCAAAGCTAGATAACTCGAGTAGAAGAAGAAGAATAGAATATAAGAAAGAAATCTGTTTGCGAAGCAAGCAGGTGCCAGCAACACTCCTCAACTAGCACTAGGACTAACATTGAACTTGTGGTAGAGGGAGACGACGAGGGAGAGAATGGTTGACAGGGTTGTAGAGAAAAACAAACTACTTAGTAGTCTGCTAATTACATGAAGGTAAAACACATTTATTACACTGTGGCTGTGCAGTGCTCTTTTTCTGCTTTGGTGAAGCTAAATGTAATATGCACTGTGGCTGGTGTATTGTTTAGGCTCATACATGTGATGGTTCATGTAACTGTAGCTTTTTTTTGCTAACGTTATTGTATTCCGTGTCAGAGCAGCTTCATTTAGCTACACCGAGTCTATATTAACGTAAGCTATTAGGCTTAACTGGACCTCAAGGTCCTTTTGGCTAAGATAGATGCCACAGTTCAGGTTAAGTCAGTCACTGTGGATTGTTGTCGGCACTCTGAATTCATCAGCGATTGTAGTGTGTGTCAGTTGCGTGTGTTATGTGTTCCAAATGTCTACATTGGATTCTAGTCAGTCTGGTTATCTCAAGCTTTATATATGTTAACAATCCGTGTTGCGTGTTGGGTTTGGAAATAGGGCTGTTGTGTCGCAAATGCCAGGGCTGTTTTTTGATCCCAGTCCGCCCCTGGGCTGGACCCACGTTGCGGTTACATGAAGGTCAGCAATGAAAACCTTTCCCTGTAGAATTCAAGTGCATCTAAAATTAGTCAATGCTAGAAAATGGTACGTTAAACATATGGCTGAGTTCCAGCTATCTATTAAAATCACAACAAGGCATATAAGCCACAAAATTACCTTTTCATCCAGTCACTTCAACAATCAACTATCCTTAGTATAAACATTTCTTGCATAAATGATTTGAAAAAAACATACCGTCGTAAGGCGATGACGTAGTCTATGCAAATATGCAGGCGCAATATGCAAATATGCAGGCGCGGTATGATGACGCGCTCCAACCACTCCAACCAAATATGGTCCATCAAGCGTCCGGGTGATAGGCGTGATGTCCGCAGCTGGATATACTTGGAGAGTGTTTGTAAGGCTGGCGGCCATCTTAGGTGAGTCTGGTTGTGTTGTAAGGCTGGCGGCCATCTTAAGTGAGTCTGGTTGTGTTGTAAGGCTGGCGGCCATCTTAAGTGAGTCTGGTTGTGTTGTAAGGCTGGCGGCCATCATAGGTGAGTCTGGCTGTGCTGTAAGACTGGCGGCCATCTTAGGTTTGTCTGGTTGTGTTGTTAGGCTGGCGGCCATCTTAGTTGAGTCTGGTTGTGTTGTAAGGCTGGCGACCATCTTAGTTGAGTCTGGTTGTGTTGTGAGGCTGGCGGCCATCTTAGGTGAGTCTGGTTGTGTTGTTATGCTGGCGGCCATCTTGGGTGAATCTGCAGGGCTGCCAAGTTTCACCAAAAGTTTGGAGTGAGATTTTTTGGCGTGGAGCGACCCAAAACTGACTTTTATTAAACTGCGGTTCCTCCCGCGCACGCCCACATACAACATCCGGGTCTTACATGCAACATTATCAGGTCACCCCTAGGTGTCCCTGTAACACAGGCTACTAACATAATGCCTATATGTAACATCTCCTTTCCTTTAGCTGTTTGCAAATGACATGCTTGCATCTCCGTCTGCAATTCCATTGACAATAACAATCCCAAACATTAACAATAGCATTACAACATTGCATTATTTCCCTTTTTTTTTTTTTTTTTTTCTGAACAAAGAACAACAGTCCACATGCGCACACACACACACGGCTGATCTGTAGGCTGGGGACCCCTGGTCCTAAGGACCTCTGTAGGCTGGGGTCCCCTGGTCCTAAGGACCTCTGTATGCTGGGGACCCCTGGTCCTCAGGACCTCTGTAGGCTGGAGTCCCCTGGTCCTCAGGACCTCTGTAGGCTGGGGACCCCGGTCCCCCTGGTCCCCAGGACCTCTGTAGGCTGGGGTCCCCTGGTCCTCAGGACCTCTGTAGGCTGGGGACCCCTGGTCCTGGGGCTTAAGTAGGGCTTAATTTTAATTAATTTGTTCTGGTACTGCCAATCATCCAGGGAGAACAATGGGGTTTCATTACCAAATCGGGATCGGTAATTCCTGCAAGTAAGGTCAGATGGGTGCTGCCACTGCCTTCCGTAAGTGCCTGGCCCCTGGTCAGCAACATGGGTCATGAGATTACGCAGCTCACTCATCACCCCTGCGCATGCACACGCGCACACACACGGCTGATCTGTAGGCTGGGGTCCCCTGGTCCTCAGGACCTCTGTAGGCTGGGGACCCCTGGTCCCCCTGGTCCTCAGGACCTCTGTAGGCTGGGGTCCCCTGGTCCTCAGGACCTCTGTAGACTGGGGACCCCTGGTCCTGGGCTGACCTCACACCAAGTGTCTCTGCCCTCTCTCTCTCACCTCTGCAGGCTCCAGATCAGGGTGATGTTGGGCTCTGAGACTCTGATGCATCAGACAGCTGTAGTTCAGCAGCTCCCTCTGCCCCCTCCACTACAGACATACCTCCAGTTTACAGACATCCTACCACCCTCACAAACATGTTTGCACCCCCACCCTTAGAGGCATCCTCATGTCCCAGAGGTGCCTGTAATCGGGCCCCTATTATAGGGGATGTACGCAAACATAAGATTCAGCTTATGTCATGCCAATTTGACGTCATTCAGTTTGTCACGCCTACAGTTTCACCTCATTCAGTGCTATGACAGCTGCATTTCTTTATGGTTTGATGAAATGCGGACAGGCAGGAGCAACAATGGTAACTTGTCGGTCTTCAGTAACTACTTATACTGCAATAAGAAAATGGAAAGACTGGAACCCATGCTGCACGCAGACTTAACTGTCAATGAACTGCAATCTGTCAACAATGCGCTGTGAGGTGAGTTTGTAGGAATGATGGCAAGCTGTCTTAGCACTAAATGTGTAATGCACAACTTTAAGGTTGACCTAAACTTAACACAAGATGGTAGCATTGAGTTATTTTTTGTTTTGACATTTGTCTTTTCTAATCCACATTTGACATAAGAAGATTGCAACACAATGTACAAAGATGTCCATACATTTTAAAATGTCATTCATATTTGAAAATAAAGAAATTTAAATAAAAAATGTTTTTAAAAAAATAAAATGTTATCAGTAATAAAAGAGAAAAAAAAAGAAGAAAAAAAAGAATTAAGAAAGAAAGAAAGACATCATACCAGCAACATACACTACAGTTTCAATGTAAATATGTCTTTTTTATTTTTATTTTTTATCAACACTTCCGCTCTCTGTTTCAAATTAAAAGCTATATATATATATATATATAAAAATAAAAAAAATATGTCGTCTACGTCAGTGTCGGAGACAAGCCATGGTGAGGGTTGAGAAAGCACCGTTGTTTAAATGATTGTAGTAGAAGTATTTGGTATGATATTTTTTTTTTTAATAATAATGGATTTTATTTATAAAGCACTTTACATTTCAAGAATCTCAAAGTGCTACAGTCAATAAAAGAAACAAAAACAGCACAACACAATAAAGATCACTAAAAACATCAAAAGCAGAAAGGTTAAAAAGACACTGTGGCATAAAACAAAAGAAAAAAAAAATACAAATCTGGCTACTGGAACGCTTTGTTAAAAAGATGAGTCTTAAGTCCGCTCTTAAAAGAGTCGACCGACTGTGGTGCTCTCAGGTGGGCAGGGAGGGCGTTCCACAGTTCGGGGGCGATGGAGCAGAAGGCCCGGTCTCCCATGGAGCGGAGGTGGGTTTTGGTGGGTTTGAGGAGGTTTGCATTTGATGAGCGGAGAGTGCGAGTGGAGGGGCTGTGGGATTTGACCAGGTCCTTGAGGTAAGGGGGTGCGTTGCCGTGAATGCATTGATGAGTTAACAGTGAGATGTTGTAAATGATCCGAGAGGAGATGGGAAGCCAGTGTAGTGAGTGGAGGATGGGTGTGATGTGATCGTATTTGCGCACTCTCATCAGGATCCTAGCAGCGCTGTTCTGAATGTACTGGAGCTTCTGAAGGCTCTTGCTAGGGATCCCGATGAGAAGTGCGTTGCAGTAGTCGAGCCTGGAGGAGACAAAGGCATGGACTAACTTCTCGGCATCGGGCAAAGACAGGGTGGGGCGGAGTTTTGCTATATTTCTAAGGTGGAAGAATGACGTTTTGGATATGTGTTTAATGTGGGCCTCGTAGTTGAGGTGGGGGTCCATTCGAACACCAAGGTTGGTGACGACGGATGACAGAGGGATAACCTGTCCAGAGAAAGTGATGCTTGTTATGGGGGATGATTTAACCTGGTGAGGGGTGCCGATGAGGATGGCTTCTGTTTTGCAGCTATTTAATTGAAGGAAGTTAACTCTCATCCACGCCTTTATCTCCTCCAGGCAGATGGTGAGTGCAGATGAGGTTGACTGAGGGGTTGGGTCCAGTTTAATGTAGAGTTGTGTGTCGTCAGCATAGCAATGGTAGGGGATACCATGCTTGCTGATGACACAGCCGAGGGGTAACATGTACAGGGTGAAGAGGGTGGGTCCGAGTACGGATCCTTGGGGGACACCACAGGTGACAGGCTGGGTCCGGGACTTTGCACCTCCCAAGGAGATGCACTCGGTGCGTTCGGAAAGATAGGATGTGAACCAGTCCAGAACAGTGTAGCAGAGTCCGATAGTGGAGTGAAGGCGGTCTAGGAGGATGGTGTGGTCGACGGTGTCAAAGGCGGCTGTGAGGTCCAGGAGGATGAGGAGAGAAGGAGAGCCGGCATCGGCTGCCATGAGAATGTCGTTTGTCACCCTGACCAGTGCTGTTTCAGTGCTATGGGCGGAGCGGAAACCAGACTGGAATTTTTCTGCAATGTTATTGCTGCTGAGGTGATGTTGGAGTTGGGTGGCGACTATTTTCTCCAGGACCTTGGAGAGGAACGGGAGGTTAGAAATGGGTCTGTAGTTTGCGAGGGTATCCAGGTCTAGGGTCGGTTTCTTAAGTGCTAAATTCATTCAGCATAGTATGTTATGATTGTCCGTCCATTTTGAATATAACCTATATTTTCGTTTGTTTGACCTAGTAATCTCCCTTCCCCTGGTTATTTGAGAGGCTGGATGCTTCCTCCATGAGCAGTCTCACCAACTTTCCGCAGGCAATGATCAGGACCTCCCGAGAACAGGGGCTACCAGTTCACCATTTTCATGGTGTATTCAAAATCAGATTATGTATGGGTTCAATTGACTTAATGGATTTAAGGAGGACTAGATCCTATTAATGAATAGGGTGCCCTAAGGCACTGCCCCCACCAATAGCAAGCTAATCTGGCATGCAAATTAAATCCTGCCTCAATATGCCTGCCTGTTTAATGCGACCCATTACACACTTTCACTTATTTATATCTATTATTATAACAGAATAGGCTTATAAACAAACTGGCCCCTACATGAGGGAGGTGATTATTCAGTAAATGGGGCTCACGCAGAGAAGAGAAGAGTTAGCCTAGCTAATGCTATCTCCCTGCAGATAGGCCTTGGGTCCAGAGGAGGGAGCAGTCATGTTTCTCTCTGATAGAGTCTCAGCCTCTACTGTCACTGGTTCTCTCCGTGTCTGGGATTGTGGTGGGATTGAAACATTAAACATTTAATCTAGGAGTTCCTCTTTTATCTAGTTCTATGACATGACACATAGTCATGTAGTTAATTGATAGATTTTCCTTTAAATGTGACTAAATGAGAAGTTCATCAGCTCCTTCCGCTGTTGTGCATGTGTCAAAATGTCCTCCCTTGTGGAATAGGCAATGCAATTTTTCAATGTTGGAAAAATACTTTGTACTGCTCACATAATAATGTAAGGGGAACGTATCCTGCCTTCCAATATTACCTTATTTTGTTTCCTACACTTTTGAACAGATGTTTCATTGCCATCACATTACATTGCCTCTTGTATAGTATATATCTCATAGCTTAAATATCTCCTTCACTAGATTTATTGCTCTTCAACCTTTATTCTCTTATTCACTTTAGCCTGCTTTTCTTGAAGGAGATAAATGATTTGTTGACTGAGCAGCTTATTTGGAGTCATAATCTGGCACATGATCACGCTGAAGGGCAAGTGGGATGTCTGCTGAGGAGTTCTTGGCATTTTTAGCCTCTCCTCTCTACGTTTCTGCTGGGTTCTTCATGCCTGGTTACCCCGGAGCCCGCTTTGTTAGTGTCGGAGGGAATAGGGGTCATGAAGAGGCCAGGTTGCACCCCAACCCTGTCCTGAAATATTACAGCCAGGTTCACTTACCCCTCCTCCTATCGCAGAAGAGCTGTAAGACACCTTCAATAGCAAAACCATACAAGTCCATGGGGGAGAGGGTGTTCACATACTATAGGATATTCATATGGGTTCTTTATCCACTGAAAAAACTTGGTTTAAAAATGTATTCTTTTTTTAATTTATTTTTTTACTGGCAATATGAATTAATTGTATTATTTCGGTCAATATGACATGTGATATTGTTCAAATGTATGCTTTGTTTATCTAGGGTATTAGCCTATATCTCATGACAGGAAACTGCTTTCTGGAAAGTGACGGTCTATTTCAATCTGTCTCAACCTCCTCCAGCACATACTACAGCAGAACTTGCTTTTTTGACTGAAACCAAATAAGACATGCATTGAATATTTTCTGTTTATCTGACATCAGGAGCCTGACAAATATAAATAAATAAAGGGTTCCCAATGCAGGTATGCTTGAGTGTGTGCACCTCATTTCAAGCACAATTAACTTGAAATGGAGTGCTACAGGATCAATAGTCCCCAGTTGATCCAAGGGGTCTGTCACTCCATGAAAATAGCACACATATGTTAATACACCCCAGCTTAACAACAATTTAGAGGATTTACTGTTGCCGTTTTCAGACCAACATGAATAACAAACAGTGGGGCACCCCTTGGGAGCCATTTTCTTTTATTCCAGCTCCAATTAATCTTTAGGGGAGATACCATTTAAACCTAGTGAACAGGGGGTACAACAATGTGTGTTGATACCGACAGGGACATTGCATCAAAATAACAGGCTTTATGCTTTTATAAGCCAGAGGTGCGAGTTTCACCATCTCTGCGACGGCAAAAGTCAGGATTGCTTGCCGTGTTTTCATTCTATTTCTGTGAATTGTTGTGTGGGTTGTTCTCAAAGAAGGTAGTATTATTGGGAGCACAAGTAGAGGTTGCGTTAAATCAGATTTTGGGTCACAACAAAATGTGTCTCACATCTGAGGAGATGAGATGCTAAAACTATGACTTACCTCAGTAGCCCGATAAAGGAGCACCATGTAAAGACAAGCTAAGTGAAAACGGTGTGACCCTGGGCTTTGTCTCTTTCTCTCTGCGGCCCGTTACCATACAGATCACACACAAAAATAAAGCAGATCGGGTGTGCTGCTTTTTGCAATCCCCCAACGGGTGCTTATGTGAAAAACAACTTTCCTGCATTTTCAGGCTCAGAATGTGGCATTTATTTGCAGAACTCTGTTTCAATTGAAAGGGAATGGCGCTGAAGGAGGCACAGGGGACAGTGTCTCATCGCCACCACTTACCCACTCTTATAGGTCTGCCGAGGAGGCAAACCTCAGCAGGCAGCCCCAGTTAAATGGTGAAGACCTCCACCAGTCAATGTCATGTGCCCAGCTCCGATGGCTCCAGACTCTCAGGCCTCTGCTCAGGCGTGTGTGGGGGGGCTTACTCACAACTGCACATTGGAAGCACCATTTGGTTTCTGCAGACAACTCTGACATCTATATGTATTGACCTCTAATTAGAGTGCCTTCAGACAATGGAACATGGTGTATGTTTATTGACCCAGAGAAGCATCCTTCTAGTGCGGTTGATCTGCTTTTTGGGGTTTGATGAGAATGGATACAAAATAACGATAGACGTCCTTGATGAATGAAACAGTGACCATTCAAATAACTGAAGGGGGAAGAGATGGGGAAACTCGTTGTGTTGTGAGGTGAGCCGTAGAAGAATAGAGAAACAACAGGTGTACAAGGTTGACATTGCTGTGTGGTACGGGACAAAACATACTACTACATTTGGCTGATCAGAAAGATTAAATTGGTTAATTAAGACATGAGATAAATACAAATATGTTGCAGTAATGTTGAACATGTATAGTTATTCATATTATTTGTTTTGATCAGTGTAGGAAAAGAAGAATCGGCCTATGCAGCACAATAGAAATGAAAGTAGCATTTACAAGGACTTTCGTAAAATGTTCAGAAAAGACAGCATATGGGCATTCTTTGCCCAAAGGGTTAATGTTGATGGAAAGGCAAACAAACATGTCCATAAATAGGTGCTTTCCCCGGAAGAGAGACTTTATATGCCACCAGCTCATTTAAAATTCTGTGGAATGTTTCACAAAATGGTCGAACATACAACGCTAACAGTAGGGGGTAAATTAGTGCTCCAAGATGAATTATCAAACAATTAAAAATCCCTTGCTGAGCCAAAAACAGGGGACAGATGATATTGCCAATGGTTTGTAGATGCTGTTATGTTTTGGGGGGATAAGTCAATTTGTCCATTATGTTGCTTTATTTCCTTTTGCCTCTTAAAGGGATGTTTTGTAATCCTTGTTATTATAGTTTTCTGTACTATTTTGGCTAAGTTTTACTAGTTTTGGTACTGCAATAAAATTTGAATTAGCTTTTGTTCCATATGGGCTCAAAATATCATCTGTGTCTTACCGATCCAAGTATTAAATATTAATAAAATAAGTCCTGTGAACTGACCCTGAACATATGACTTGAATCCATTGGTTACCATCTGTTGAGAACACAAATACACTCCTCCCCTCCTGTTTGTGGTGTTGTATTCTCGTAGTTGTATTCGTTTTCATTTCAATTAAAGATTCTGAGCTCAACTCAGAGCGAGAGAGAAATTGCCTCCCCTTAATTAGGTAGTTCATGGATGCAATGTTGTTTTCCCTAGCACTTTCAATTTGATGAGCCAACAATTCTATTTTGTAGTTTTGATTGAATATTGCTTTGTGCCTTCAGGTCTTTGTCCTCTTAACAATTTTGTAATCAAATATGGAATACTACTCTACTTCTCTATTCTGCTCCTAGTGAATAATTCAGACTACAGCATAGCCTACCTTTAGAAAATGTAGAAACCAAGGAATCTGTTATCACACTATTCCATCAAGTTCATGCATTTGGAAATGTCAAATTCAGCAACCTTCTAGTCCATTCTGAGGAGAACGAGCTACCTCTCTGTGGTATATCTACTGGTATGCGGTATAGAGGAGTGTGTGGTCCAGTCTCAACCAACCCTGCCTCTGGACTGCAGGTGGGTCCCTCCATCTGTGATGAAGAGGTCAGCAGCAGCACTAGGACCACATGGTGTGCTGAGGCCGCTGAGCGCTGGTCAATAATCTATTACAGCCAGGACATCCCCCCTCCCCTCGGTGACTAATGCCCTGCACAAAGATGGGCTCCTAGAGGTTAATGCTGGCCTCCCTGACCTCCGTCACTTCTGACAAATACTCTCGTTGCGGGATCCCTCACATCTCAGAGTTCGCTGCTAAAGCTCATCCTCGTGGAGGTTGCTAGATTAGAAATGTCCAAATGCATGAATTTTATGGAATATTATAAGAGCATAATAACACATTATACCATACCAACACTTAATAGACAGCTGAAGTGAAATAATCACCCTAACCCATGCAGATATTTTATATAGAGGCAAAGATTGCGAAATTGTCCTGTTGCGTTTGCCGTAGCTGTTTGCTGTTTCCGGGTTCAGAGCACGCTGGCGTCAAGCGCTGTGACTGCCGCTTCTGTCACCCGGTCTTGTCTTTTTTGTATCCTGTCTTTTTGTATCCTGTCCTGGTTTCTTGTTTTCGCCGTCTACCTTGTTTTGTGTGCCCGTCTTCCCCCGGAGGTCTCCGCTTTTTATTTTTCTTCTTTTCTTTTCCAAGTATTTTTGACTCTTCGCCGACCTCCGCTGCTTTCCCACCCGCCACCTCCCGCCTCTCACTGCCTCCACTACCGGATTACAGTATCCATCTCCTCCTCTACCGGACTGCAGTATTCACCGCCTCATCGTTCCTGTCCCCCGGCTTTGTGTTGCTGACCGACCCGCTGCGCGCCGCTCTCAGACATCGCTAGCCTGGCCGTGCTGTGCTACTACCCCCGTTCCGGGAGGTAGCCACCACTCCCTCCCCGGTTCGGGGGTTGCCATCTCCGCAGGTGAGTGTCAGTCCTTCCCGGCCTTCACTCACTACTGCAGGTTTTGGTCGCTGGCATGGCACGGCTAGGCTGGCTGGCCGCGTGGGTTCAGTCCCAGGCTGGCAATACAGATGACAACAACAACAACAACAACAACACCACGCTGTCACTCTGGTCCACTGCCATGTTTACACAACTCACTGCCCACCAACTACTAGCCACTCCCAACCTATCCACTGAACTGCTCCCACCTGTACTCTGGTTTCATCTCCAACTTGGACTCACCCTCCTGCTGCTCCTATCGTTTTGCCCTGGACCCCCGCCCACCATACTCACCTATACTGCCACTGACCTTCACTCACTGAACCATAACCATCGCCTCACTGCTGCTGCTGCCACCGCCGCCACCAAGGCAGGCATTCTCCGCCGCCGCCGCTACATCCACCGAGGCTCCCAGCAACATCGACACCGGACTCTACACCACCCTGAAGGCACAAACATCCCCTCATTTTGGACTAACTCTCGCTCACCTGTCATCACCCCACACCGCACCGCCGACCCCTCAAACCTCCGCTCTCTCCCTCCTGCTCCCCCATCCATCTCCCTTGCACTATTGAACACTCGCTCTCTCTCCAACAAATCCCCTGTCATATCTGAACTGATACTGGACAACAACCTGGACATACTTCTCCTCACTGAAACCTGGCAGCAACCCTCGGACTACTACTCACTCAACCAGGCCACCCCCCCTAATTACACCTACATCGCTAAACCCCGCCTCTCCAAGCGAGGGGGTGGTCTCGCTGCTCTCCACAAACTCACCCTAACTGTCACTGTACTGGACCTCAACCTCCCACCCATGTCATCCTTCGAATACCTCGCTTTTTCACTCCCCAACTCCATAACTGCACTCCTACTCTACCGCCCACCGAGGCCACACCCCTCTTTTCTGTCTGATCTCTCTGAACTCCTCACCATTGCCTCTTCCCTTTCTACCCGTCTCTTACTCACCGGTGACTTTAATATCCATGTCGACCAACCCAACTCCAACCTCACCTCTGATTTCCTCTCTCTCCTTGATTGTTTCCACCTCACCCAGCACATCAACTTCCCCACCCATGTAAAAGGCCACACACTCGACCTTGTCTGCTCTGCCTCCCTACCCATATCCAACCCCCACCCTCTTCCTTTCCCACTCTCTGACCACCACTGCATCCTCTTCTCTGCCCCCCTGCCCCTACCGCGCCACCCCATCAAACGCACCATCTCCTTCCGTAACATAAAATCTGTCAACCCACTCACTCTATCCCAGTCCATATCTTCTGCCCTCCCCACTGACTCCACTCCCACCAACCCGGAAGACTATGCCACCTTACTCAACTCCATTCTCTCTGACTCCCTTGACTCACTGGCCCCCTTGAAAACCATCACTGTCTCCTTCACCACCTCCTCCCCCTGGTACACCCCTGAACTACGCACCATGAAACAGACCGGCCGCCAACTTGAACGACTACACAATAGAACCCACCTCACTGTCCATGCCGAAGTCTACAAGCAACATATCTCCTCCTACCGTGACGCACTCCAAGCTGCCAAATCTGCCTACTACTCCACCCTCATCAACACCTCCAATCGAAACCCCTGCACCCTCTTCTCCACTGTCAAGACACTACTCCAACCCCCGGACAACAACACAACTTCCTCCCCTGACCTCTGCAACTCCTTTCTCCACGCCTTCAACAGCAAGATCTCCCACATCAATAGCTCACTGACTGCCTCCATCTCCAACTCCACCACCCCCGCCCCCCCTGCTGTCATCTTCCCCCCTCCTGACTACCCTCCCCCTACTCCTCTCACTACTTTCTCCCCTATTGACTCCTCCCTCATCACTACTATCATCACCGCCTCCAAAACAACCACCTGCTCCCTCGACCCCCTCCCTACCACCCTGACCAAGGCCTGCCTCCCTGCCCTCATCCCCCACCTCACTGCCCTCTTCAATCAGTCACTATCCCAAGGCCACGTTCCCTCAAGCTACAAACTTGCCGCTGTCACCCCCATTCTCAAAAAGCCCACTCTTGACCCAGCCAATCTCTCCAACTACCGCCCCATCTCCAACCTACCATTCCTCTCCAAAACCCTAGAGCGCGTTGTCGCTGCCCAACTTCACTCCCACCTCCAATCCAACAAACTGTATGAACCCCTTCAATCTGGCTTCCGCCCACATCACAGCACCGAAACAGCCCTGGTCAAAGTAATCAACGATCTCCTCACCTCTGCAGACTCAGGTGCCCTCAACATCCTAGTTCTACTAGACCTGAGCGCAGCCTTCGACACAGTGCCCCACTCCATCCTCCTTCAAAGGCTGCGCCAACTGGGTGTTGAGGGCACCGCCCTGGACTGGCTCACCTCCTACCTCACCAACAGACACCAGTTCATCTCCCTGTCCGGTCACACCTCCTCCTCCTCCTCTGTCACACAGGGGGTCCCACAAGGCTCAGTCCTCGGCCCCCTGCTACACACTCCCCCTCGGTCACATCATCCGCCAATTCAACCTGGACTTCCACTGCTACGCTGATGACACACAGATTTACATCACCACAAACTCCACCCAGAACCCACCCCTCACTCACATCGAAACCTGCATCTCCGCAATAAAAACCTGGCTCACACACAACTTCCTCAAACTGAACAGTGACAAGACCGAAGTCATCCTCATCGGCACCAAATCCACCCTCAATAAAACCGGACCCATCACACTCACCATTGACGACACTACCATCACCCCCTCCCCCCTGGCTCGCAACCTCGGCTTCATCCTGGACCCCACCCTCTCATTCGATCCCCACGTCAGTTCCATTGTCAAGACATCCTACTTCCACCTCCGAAACATTGCAAAAATCAGACACTGCCTCTCCCCCCCCGCTGCTGAATCCCTCATCCACGCCTTCATCTCCTCCCGCCTCGACTACTGCAACTCCCTACTCACCGGCATCACCTCCCGCTCCCTCCATAGACTCCAGATGGTCCAAAACTCTGCTGCACGCCTCCTCTCAAACACCCGCTCCCGTGACCACATCACTCCTGTCCTCCACTCTCTCCACTGGCTCCCCATCAAAGAACGTATTCAATTCAAAGTCCTCATCCTCACATACAAAGCCCTCCATAGCCTGGCCCCCCCTTACCTGACTGACCTCCTTCTCCCCCACCGCCCTACCCGTACCCTCCGATCCTCATCCATTGTTCCCCTCACTGTCCCACCCTCAAAACTCAAAGGCTTCGGTCACCGTGCCTTTTCACGAGCTGCACCCCGCCTCTGGAACTCTCTCCCTCAACCACTCAGAGACTCACCCTCACTCCTCACTTTTAAATCCCACCTCAAAACCTACCTGTTCTCCCACGCCTACAGCCTCCCCTACCCCTAGCCATCTCCCCCATCCCTGCCACCCCCGCCCCCCCCCTGGACATGCATACAACCTTCCCCGTTCGTTACCTCTGTGTTCTATGTGCTCATGTTATCTGTTGCTTGTTGTTTCTGTTTTCCGTTCTTCCCATATTGTCAGCGTCTTTGAGCCTCGGAAAAGCGCTATATAAATCCAATGAATTATTATTATTATTATTAATGAGGAGAACATAACTGTTTATTGAGAAACGATTGATAGGCAGGCAGGGACACGTATATAAAGAAATACCACAATGTCTAGATGTATAACATTTTGCTCAAATATGCAACCAGCAGTAACTTGGGAGTGTCCAGTTCACAAACTCAAAAATGCTCAGTCCACTGATTCACAATCAATTCAACAGTTCATCAAATCCCCAAAAGTTCAGTTCAGCTCAATCACAGTCAATTCAACAGTTCATCAAATCCCCAAAAGTTCAGTTCAGCTCAATCACAGTCAATTGTATCCAAACAGTTTCACTCTTCACCCCGGTCCCACACAACGAACGCAAGACTTACAGTTTTTAACAGTCTGTCAGTCCGATAGGCTTAGTGGTGTCGGGTTACCCGCGCTGCTTAAGATGAGCAGCTCCTGCTCTCTCCCCAGCTCCGGTGCAAGCGTATGACATTCCCAACGGCCTTGTATCCAACTGTATCCTTACGTTTCATCCAGCTCTTCGCGGTCCGAGTAGGCTAAAACATTTACAGAGACGCAGACAGCGGACGCGACCTGCGGCACAAACACGAACGGACGGAATAATCCACTTCCTGGTTTGTTTGAATCATCCCGCCCTCAGCACTCGGTGAGAGACACCTTATCATTTCGCGTCGTCTGTAGAGAACGGGGATTGGATGATTTACGATTGGATACCGGCAGCGTGTGACGTGTGACAGCGTGTGAAAAAATCGTGGAAGTGACAGTCGGCGGCGGAGACATGGCGACTTCGGTCCGCAGTTTTAATTCGGTTACAGGCACACTGGAGAATACGGGGATTTTTTAAAATAGAAGGAATCAGAATGTGAACTTTAGCGAATTGTATTCAAATTGTGCTTAGAGGGAATTATTTTCACCGG
The DNA here is from genome assembly GCF_963989245.1 of Nansenia antarctica. Taxonomy (NCBI): domain Eukaryota; kingdom Metazoa; phylum Chordata; class Actinopteri; order Argentiniformes; family Microstomatidae; genus Nansenia; species Nansenia antarctica. The sequence goes on from NC_137678.1 coordinate 6,827,181, forward strand.
ACATTATGTCCGACGAGTTTTCAATTTGTCGGACTTCAACAAATTTTACCGGACAAAGACCGGTAATTACCGGTTAACGGAAACCCTGGCGTGTGCGTGCGTGTGTGTGTGTGTCTGCGTCTGTGTGCGTCTGCGTGTGTGTGTGTGTGTGTGTGTGTGTGTCCCCAGGTCAGAGTGCTGGCTGGCGGTGAGGCGGGCGGTGGACTGGGCCTCCTGGGCGGACCGTCAGTACCCGTGTGTCTGCAGCAGGCTGGAGTTCGGCCGGGACTGGGAGTCCTCCACCCGCCAGCTCCTGGGAGTCGACCCCCCCACAGCCCCCTCTGCCACCTAGTCAACCCCCTCTCCCACCTCAGGGTCCGGGGGAGGCTGGGGGCCCTACTGGGACCCTTCCCCAATAAGGGATGTTGTAGTAGGGGTGTAGGAGAGGTGTAGCGGTAGAGGTGGAGGAGGGGTGGAGGATTGGTGGAGGAGGAGAGGAGGAGAGGAGGAGTAGAGGTGTAGGAGGGGTGGAGGAGGGGTGTAGTACCTTCAATTAAAGGTTCTATAATTGTACTCGTCTTGTATAATCTGTTGCCAAGTATTTGTTGGTTGTTATGCACTTTAGCTGATACATCCTGTAAAAGTGACCTTACAACAATTATGCATGAAATGAGTCAAAAAGTAAGAACATGCTTTTAAACATGTAATCAGTCAAGTTTTAACTCCATATGTGACCTTTGAACCTGGGGTTTTGTATCAGATGGAAGGTGATGGAATAATTGTCTATCGTCTAATCTCACTGTTATTGCTTCAGTCTGACACAGTATTGTATTATGTTCTTGCCTGTCCATGTACTCATTCAGATCAATGCATTTTCAACCGAAGGATAAAATCAATGTATCACAATTTAATCATTTTCTCTGCACCAAATTAGAATTTGTGTCACCTGTCCCTTGTTTGTCTGCCTCCTATAAACCCTAAACATTAATAAATACTTTAGAAAAACTACTCGAAAGCTGATGACAACAGATAGAGAGTGATGTGATGATGTGTCAATGACTGTGGGACAGTGAGTGTGGAAATGTATACTTTGGAAGGAAGGAAGTTTGGTTGCAGCTGTTACTTCTGATGCAAGCTGCTATCGGGAGCCAGTGCAGGGTGCGAAGGAGGGGGGTGACATGAGAACATTTGGGGAGGTTGAACACCAGACGGGCAGCAGCGTTCTGGATGAGCTGCAGAGGTCTGATGGCGGAGGCGGGGAGCCCGGCCAGGAGTGCGTTGCAGTCGTCAAGACGGGACAATGAGTCCCAAGTGCCGTCAGTGCGCTGACAAATTCTGGCCTTAAAACAGCACAGCAAAACAGAAGTCCAGACCATAACATTATCTGGACTTCTGTTTTGCTGTACTTTTAAGTGTCAGAATCTGCAGAAGTGGTTCCATTTCATGAAGTGAACTAGTATCACTAGAAGCACTAGTGGAAGAGTGGAATGCCAAAATAGTACTGCAGGGGACCACAGTGTCCGTGTGTCAGAGCTGCTGTCACAATCTACACATGTATACAGGTGCAACTCAAAAAAATAGAATATCGTGCAAAAGTCCATTCATTTCAGTAATTCAACTTAAAGGGTTAAACTTAAATATTATATAGACTCATTGCATTGTACATATGCATGATTATACTTTTCAGAGGGCTGACATTTCTGTATTTAAAATCCTTTTCTTATTGATTTCATGTAATATTAAACATTTCTGAGATATTTAATTTGGGGTTTTCATAAGCTGTAAGCCATAATCATCAAATGTATAACAAATAAAGGCTTTAAATATCTCGCTTTGCATGTAATGAGTCTATATAATATCTAAGTTTAACCCTTTAAGTTGAATTACTGAAATAAATGAACTTTTGCATGATATTCGAATTTTTTGAGTTGCACATACGGTATATAACCACAGGTTCTCAACATCTCTATTCTTACTTCCCTTGAGCTGGTGGTGAGGGGGGTTGGGGGGTTGTGTTAGGTCAGACGCATCTGATTACCATATCTTACCAACAGCCAATCACATTCTCTGCCTGCCTTGTCAGACTCCAGTCCTATATAACAAGTCTCACTGGGGTATCTCTCTCAGTCTCTCCAATGAGAAGACTGCTGCACGGATCACCTGGCAGAGTCATGTGAACATTGAGACTGTGGTGGACCATGGAGATGGAGGATGAGATCTATGCCAACGCAGACATCTTCCACCCTCCAGACTCCAAGAGAGGGACTGGGACTAAACCCTCAGGTAAAGAGAGAGAGAGAGAGAGAGAGAGAGAGAGAGAGAGAGAGAGAGAGAGAGAGAGACAGAAAGGAGGGTATGCGAGAGTGAGGGATGATTTACATTCAGGGACGGCCTATTGATATAACCCTCTTCTCCTTTCCTCACCATGGTGACAGCAGGTAGTCTCGGTCAGGCCAGGTCACCATCGGTCAGCAGGTCATGTGAGCTGGTGGTGACTGGAGGGTTGCTGGCATCATATGTAAGCTGCCTACCACTGCTAATGTGTCTGTCTGTGTCTCTCTCAATCTCTCTCTCTCTGTCTCTCTCTGTCTCTCTCTCTCTCTCTCTGTCTCTCTCTCTCTCTGTCTCTGTCTCTGTCTCTCTCTCCCCCTCTCTCTCTGCTTTAGAGACAGGTGGGGGGAGGCAGAGATGCAGGTCATTGTAACACCCTCGTCCTCCAGGCACAGGACATAGCATAGTCGTAGCCTCTGGGAGTTAAAGGGAAGCCTTGTCTGCCTCTTAGACATGACTACATCGTAATGATTACAAAGATGCCACTTGAAATGCATGAAATCCAAGTTTATTACATATTCACCTAGTATTTTGACTGACTGTCAGTCACGAATGGTCCCAGTATTGTGGCTTCAGTTGGGTTGTAATTGTGCTTGCTACAGAGCACGATGTTATTGCTGATATTTTTGTTTTAATCCTGTTCTTTTACCAACTGCTAAAGCCGAGTACACACTAGACGATTTTAACCCCGATTTAGCTGTCGCCGACCAGAAAAAAGTTGTCAGCGCTCGGTGGAGTGAACAGATGGAAGGAAGGCTCATTGAACTGTGGCAGGACCATCAGTGCCTGTTCGACTTGTCTTGCCCAGACTACCACAACCGTCTCGAAAAAGAGAAGAGCTGGAGAGAAATTGCTACGATCCTACAACAACCAGGTGAGCTAACAAGCTAGCTAGCGAAACTCGCTAAACACTAGTCTATAGCTTCACGTGAGCAGTAGGCTATTTGAGCCTGCCCGCAGGGTTGGAGAAATTGTATCACTATTACATTTGTCAGACATGTCCACCTCTACATCTAGATCTATGAAAACAACAGTTGACATGTCAGCTATCCACCCCAGCTTGCATGAAAATAAAGTCCAGCTGTAACAGCTAACAACAATATTATTAAACAATCAATATAGAGAGGGAGAAAAAGGGATGGAGTGGGAGGGAGGGAGGGGGGAGAGAGGGAGTGAGAGGGGAAGAGGGGGAGAGGGAGGGAGGGGGGGAGAGAGGGAGTGAGAGGGGAAGAGGGAGGGAGGGGGGGAGAGGGGGAGAGAGGGAGGGAGGGAGGGGGGAGAGAGGGAGTGAGAGGGGAAGAGGGAGGGAGGGGGGAAGAGGGAGGGAGGGGGGGAGAGAGGGAGGGGGAGGGAGAGAGATGGAGGAGGGAGAGACAGAGGTAGGGAGGGAGGGCAAGGGAGCGTGTGCATTAAAAGAAATGTCTGTGCCCCAATTGTCCATTCTTCTGTTTGAAATGAGCACTTGGCTGATGATGGAACATAATTATGTTCATAACGCTCATGTATGCAAATACAATGACAATACCTCTTGTAATGTTTTTCTTTTTCTTTTCAGTTGAGGAGGTGAAGACCAGGGCCACATCTTTGAGGACCCAATATACACGTCTGCTGAAACCACAGGCAAGTGGGAGTGGGACCAAGAATCCAACACCCAGGCAGTCTTGGCTTTTGAGGATCATGGACTTCCTCAAAAAACATGTTGTCCACCGCCCAAGTGAGACCACCGTAAGTAACATAGGCCTATACCTCTGTGTTCTGCATGAGGTGACTGTGTGGACATGTGAAACAAGCGTTCTGTGGTTCAAGGGATATCTCTTGTTTTTGCTGAGATGTCACACAAAGTGATGCATTTCAAAGAACATCACTTGGTATAAAATCTACACAATAGCAAGAGCTCTCATGAACCACAAAACACTTCTTTCACATGTCTGCACGGTCACCTTGTGAATGTAGCATTTGATGGCATATTACACTTTTTTCTCGCTTGCTACCTTAAAGCAGATGTCGTCAAAAGTCCTGGCTATCGGTGCCAAGCAGCGCGATGATCCAGAGGCTTCATTTGGAAATCAGGTTGCAACTGAACTTAGGCAAATAAAAGACCTATCAATCAAAACAAGGGTCAAAAGAAACATCATGACACTGCTGTATGATGCCCAGGACTCTGAAATTAACATTAGATCACCAACTTCATATAATCCAGCAGCAGCAGCAATGTATGCATCTCACCCACACACCTTGGCACCAACACAACCCCTACCACACCACCTTCAGTACATGCCACTAGGGATGCTCCGATCTGGATTTTTGGGGCCGATACCGATCACCGATTTTTTTCCTCAAGATCTACCGATACCGATACCGATGCCACCTCAGGTTCCTCAGCCATCTTTTACTCAGAGGCTATGCGACTCTGACAATTGACATGTAATTCAAGGCGTTTACAAAATCTGCACTACTGTTTACTATATTTGTTGTTTACAATTACTTTACACTATTTGTTAGCGTTGTTTTTTTTCATACAGTTGCACTGCTTTTGAAGATACTTGTTGAAATGTTGACCTTGTTTTATGCCAGTTTTATGGCTGTGCCATTTTGTATTCAGGTTCACCGTGTTATTGATGAGTGAAACTGCTTTTGAAGATACACAAGAATGTTGACCTTGATTTATGCCAGTTTTGTTGCTGTGCCATTTTTTATTCAGGTATGTTTTGAGTTTTGAAAGAAAGATCTGTACAATAAAATGTCAATGAGAAAAAAGCCTTTGCACTTTATTGAAAAAAGTAAGTATAAATTGTCATCACACATTCTTTGATTGTTCAGATTCCACATTGTGAGACATTAGGCTATTTATTTACATATGGTTGCCTTCCAATAGGCCTAAAACTAAACAGTGTCCTTGGCTTAACACTAGAACAGCGACGTTTTTTTACCTACTTTTAGCGCGAAGAGGTGTCGAATCACACGACCACTCTTCACAATGGGGGAGTGTGTACTGACGCACAAAAATCGCTGGATGGCGATGTCACACAAGAAGAGAAAATGACAAGACACTACCTCTAAAAATGCATAAAGTTCCAGAGAAGCGGGGACAGAGCAGAGAGTCAGCTGAAAAGGAACACATATATATATAATTATATATAATATAATAACGTATGCATGCCATTGTAGATGTAACGTAAGTGGAGAGGAGATTGATCTAGGAGATTGATCGAGACTGCGGGAGTTTACATTACTAACGAATGAAAGTTGATTATCATTATTAAAAAATAACTGTAATATATATTGCAATGTTGTCCCTTTCACAAATGGTAAAGGGTAAATGGACTGCACTTATATAGCGCCTTTTTTGCTGCTCCAAAGCTGCTCCAAAGCGCTTTACAACGGCCTCTCATTCACCCATTCACACACACATTCACACACCAATGGCGGCACACATAGTTCCATGTAATTTCCTTGGAATCCCAAGCTGTGTTGACCAGGTATCTGTAATATTCACATTTATATATAACAGTAATAAATATAGCAATAAATGACAGCGCTGTAAATAGTGTTATTCTTGCACAATTGCACCCACAACGAGCTATTGCCGTCCGGAGTTGATCAGCTCCAGATTGAACCAAGGTTCTTCACTACAGAAAAATGTTCACACAATGACAAACATGTGATGCGTTTTATATAATATTCTTTGAACAGAACGGGACAGGCGCCAGAAACTGCCATAATATACCATACATATATCTGCCATATATCGTACCTCCGTTTTATATTGAGAAATATGATGATAAATACATAGGGCGGAGGTATGATATGTGGTGTGTGGCTAGATATTTTCATGTAGCACTGTGACTGTGCATATCTGTGGATTATTATTTATAAATAGTGGTCTCCTGAGAGGAGCGAGTCTTGATTTTTTTTAATGCAACAAGGAGGAGAAAATGGTTACAGAAGCACACCGTTGGGACGTGGTGGAGCAGGGGAAACCCGATGTCTTTGTCTTTGTTGATCGGAAACGATCGAGAGCCATCATCAACCCTCCCCATCAACCATTAGGCCTACATCAAGTGATTGTAACTCACTTTTTAGAAACGAGTTGTCCCATACAGTGATTTTGTTAGAAGCCCACTTGTTAGAAACAGAGCCTAGTATGTTTATAACCAAGTGCTTTAGTTGGCGAGCAGACAATTGGCTACTACAATGTACAATGTTGCCAAAATCAACTAGGCCTATCTAATGTTCGAAAACGAATCTACAAATATTAATCTGCGTATATCTATGGTACAACCGTCTTGCCTGTTGTGTATTATTATCATTGCCGACACAGGTCTATGAACATCTGATAATAAGGTGAAGGGCAGTATTATTCATCTTTACTTTATTGGGTGAATAACTCAATATGAATGATTGTACAGTTGTCTATAGGCAAGAATGGGCTTTAGTTGGCGAGCGGACATGCCACATATCATCCCTGTACCTCCATCCCACATGTATTCATCATCATATTTTTCAATATATCTTGTATTGTCTGATCGAACATTTATTTCGCCATATTACGTGACTTAGGCACCTTAGGTTTTTGTGAACGGGACGATCAGAAAGAGATTAGTTTACCACGAAACAAGGAATGCAAAATCAAAAAACAATGCGTTACATTGGCCGTCCTATTGAGATGATAACAGTTTACAGATTGAACTCATTATCACTATTAGGCTACAGAGTCTCGATCTCAAATGGCATTCAATTGTCAGGATTCATCCTTGATAAACAATGGCCTACTAATTACATCCCATTGAGTATGTTTGCATATGAACACACTTATTCCTATGTAGCCTATTGCATTATTTTCATACATAATATGAACAATGCGCAGCTTTCCGAGAGCCCACGGTGCATGAGAGTAATGAGAGTAAAGTTAACGTTTTATATTATATTCTTTGAACAACAGAACGGGACAGGCGCGAGAAACTGCCATAACATATCATACATATATCTGCCATCCCACACCTTACCTCCATCCCACATGTAGCCTATTTATCATAATATGTTTCAATATGCCTCCATAGCAGTCTACACGATTTAGCTAGGCTATATCTATAATTATATTATGAGAACATCAGTATTTTATTATGAGTGGGACTGCTCAGAATAAAAATAATAATACATTATATACTGTAGGCCTATTATACATATCCGTTCGTTATATAATATTCGTTGATGATTACATAATCAAATGTAGCCCGCAGCGCAGAGCGCATAATGTCTTATTGAGTCAACACGAGTTGACTCGCTGGAACGAGACACACTGATACACACCACACCTCTGCCATATCATACATCGGTCCCACATGTATTTATTTACCATCATATTTTTCAATATAAAACTGTATGATATGGCAGATATATATGGTACATTGCAGTCGTCCCGCTCCAGTTCTAGTAGATCGCTGACATCATGTTATTTGATGTACACATTTCACAGCAAGAGAATTCCGATTTGTGGCAAACACCCAACAATTGTTCGTTCACTAAACATTATAACATGAACACAGTGAGGATTCAAACAAACAACATAATTAATACACTCTGCAATTGGCTACTACAATGTTGCCAAAATCAACTAGGCCTATCTAATGTTCGAAAACGAATCTACAAATATTAATCTGCGTACCGTATATCTATGGTACAACCGTCTTGCCTGTTGTGTATTATTATCATTGCCGACACAGGTCTAATCATAACTGAACATCTGATAATAAGGTGAAGGGCAGTATTATTCATCTTTACTTGATTGGGTGAATAAACTCACTATGAATGATTGTAAAGTTGTCTATAGGCAAGAATGGGCTGAAACAAAAGTAGTTATAGACTCGTCTCAAAATGTAGCGAGATCAGGAGACTACTAATTGTAAATAGTAATCCACAATTATGGTTATTACTGGTGGCCTGAGGTGGTCCAGTGGTCTAGCACCGTGTTCTACAGTGATATACAAAAAAGACATTATATACAATATCATAAATATCCGTTTGTTATATAATATTCGTTGGTGAGTACATGCATAATCAAACGTAGACTACTGCAATTACTTTGCTGCGGTAGCTATGCATGCACCACACAACTTGATAGGTACATACTGTGCAGTGTATCATTCATAACTGTACATAGGCTACACATATCATAATATCTCATCACTATTGCATGGAACTTGGATAGTACAAACTGTACAGTTTATACAGTTGGATAGTACAAACTGTACAGTTTATCATTTTCATAACTATCTGTACATATACATAACTGGCCCCACCTCCTCTACACAGCAGTCGGGCTGCCCGATCACGTCTCTTCACAACACTGGCTCCCCGCTGGTGGAATGAGCTCCCCACGGCTGTCAGAACGGCAGAGTCACTACCCATCTTCCGTCGTAGACTGAAGACCTATCTCTTCAGGTTACATCTTAACTGCTCCTCCTGAGACATCTTCTGACCCTCACCACTACGTCTCCTAAAGACACCCGCTTTCCCCTCTTCTGTGTCCCTAAGAACTTCTATTGCCCCCCTTGTACTGGTTGTTTCTCCAGTAAAAAAATAAAATAAAATAAAATGTTTTAGCAGAAGGCGATAGGGAGAAGGTTTTTCCTTCTATCAGTGGCCCCGGGCCCGAGCTAGATTACTCTTCCTGCAACGAATGGTGGATTGCTGATTCACATGCTTGGTATTCAAATGTATATTGTAAGTCGCTTTGGAATAAGGCGTCTGCTAAATGCCAAAAATGTAACTGTAAATGTACATAATAATAATAATTCATTAAATTTATATAGCGCTTTTCCGAGGCTCAAAGACGCATATCTTATGTATCCCTATTGCTATATATAGCCTATATATAAACACATTATGTTACATACTTATCAGTCTTATCGACTGTATCTAATTCAGCACTGAAGCCTGAAGTTTGAGCACAGTGTGTGTCCCCTTGCTACCTCTGCTGATATAAAAGATAATTGCAGCCTTGGAGAAAAAGATGGCAGCCGAATTCCAAGGCAAATACACAACTCAGCTTAATACTAACTCGATTTTGAAAATGTAAAGATGCTGGGTGGTAGAACGCACATATCTAGGAAAAGTCATGAAAGGAGGGTCCTGACATTTGATCGAGTGCAAAGGTAGATTTTTTGGACAAAACAATGAAACCATTCACCCCCTCCCCCAAGCCGGGAGAAATCAGGCTGAAAAAAAGCTTATTTTGCTGATCAAGTACACAAATATAATTATCGTGAAACTGTTTTAAAACATATTGAGTGGGTACTTCAAAACTTTGTTGTGTGTTGTAAAAACCCCTGAAAATCGGACTTTTAGGTCATAAATAGTTTGACGACCGATTTGACCACTTTATATTCTGCGCCTGTAGCTCCAAACACCAGCTGCCATCACATTGATTTCTTTTTGTTTTTACATTCGTCAGACAATTGCAGGAGGAATTTCACTTGTCCGAACATAAAATGCACTAACAAGCCTTAGTGTGGGACCCTGCCCAAACCCCCCTGTACAGTTTCTCTACTGTAATCATTAAACAAATCTTCCTTCCTCCAGCATTATGACTGCCAATGGCCCCTGGCCCTAGCAGAGATGTTTTTGTCTTGTGATGCTGATTGATAGACAATTCACTTACTTAGATAAATGTATTTATTTGTAAATGCAAGTCACAAAATATACAATGCATATCATACTATATGCACGGCAAAAGCTTTGTATGGACAAAGAGCCTATCCACATTAATCAAACAGTTACTTAAAAAATAGAAAAACTACGTTAAGCATAGTTCTCTGGTGTACTACGTTAAGCATGTATTCTCTGGTGTATCTTTAGGGTTCCTGCTTGACTGAAACTCTTCCCACACTGGGAGCACTGGTATGGTTTCTCTCCTGTGTGTATTCTCTGGTGCGACTTCAGGTGTCCTGCTACACTGAAACTATTCCCACACTGGGAGCAGTGGTATGGTTTCTCTCCTGTGTGTATTCTCTGGTGTATCTTTAGGTTTTCTGCTCGACTAAAACTCTTCCCACACTGGGAGCACTGGTATGGTTTCTCTCCTGTGTGTAATCTCTGGTGCCTCGTCAGGTCTCCTGCTTGACTGAAACTCTTCCCACACTGGGAGCACTGGTATGGTTTCTCTCCTGTGTGTATTCTCTGGTGTATCTTCAGGTGACCGGCATCAATGAAACTCTTCCCACACTGGGAGCAGTGGTATGGTTTCTCTCCTCTATGCATTCTCTGGTGTATCTTTAGGCTTTCTGCTCGACTAAAACTCTTCCCACACTGGGAGCACTGGTATGGTTTCTCTCCTGTGTGTATTCTCTGATGATCCTTTAGGGTTCCTGCTTGACTGAAACTCTTCCCACACTGGGAGCACTGGTATGGTTTCTCTCCGGTGTGTATTCTCTGGTGTATCTTCAGGTGACCGGCATCAATGAAACTCTTCCCACACTGGGAGCAGTGGTATGGTTTCTCTCCTCTATGCATTCTCTGGTGTATCTTTAGGCTTTCTGCTCGACTGAAACTCTTCCCACACTGGGAGCACTGGTATGGTTTCTCTCCTGTGTGTATTCTCTGATGATCCTTTAGGGTTCCTGCTTGACTGAAACTCTTCCCACACTGGGAGCACTGGTATGGTTTCTCTCCTGTGTGTATTCTCTGGTGCGTCTTCAGGTCTCCTGCTCCACTGAAACTCTTCCCACACTGGGAGCAGTGGTATGGTTTCTCTCCGGTGTGTATTCTCTGATGGTTCTTCAGGACTCCTGCATTAGTCTGTGGGTGTGTTTTATGGTGATTCTTCCGCCTTGAGCTCCTGTGTTGTTTATGGTTTCCTGGTGTGGTGGAGCTGGGCTCGCTGTCTGAACCTGGGTTGGAGCTCTGCTGGTCTGTAAAAATAGGAACATATACAGGGTTACATAGGCAAGTTTAATTTTAATATATACGTTTAGGCAAGGCAAGTTGATTTGTATAGCACATTTGATACAACAGGGGCAATTCAAAGCGCTAAAGGCGGGCCGCCACGAATGAATTTCCTCTGCCACTGATTGATTGATGCTGAACTGAAGGTAGTACTACCGAAGTTCTATCAGCATGTTAAATGTGCAACAAGAGGAGAAAAAACACTGGATAAGGTATACATCAAGATCAAGTATACCTATACTATCTACATGCCTATACTATCTACATGCCGATACTATCTACATACCTATACTATCTAGCGGAACAGGCTTACTTCCCGAACCTTGTTGACCCGACAACCTGTCATGTTGGAGCAGGGAGGTACCGGGGAAATCGTTTGAAACCCATGTCAGACACACACACACACACACACACACACACACACACACACACACACACACACACACACACACACACACACACACACACTCACTCACTATCAAATACATTATCAAGCTGCAAAAATACACTTGATTACATGATATACTGTATTATAAATGGAATTTTATTTGTTCCATGTTGCATGGAAATTCGTTGACGATTACAGACATAATCAAATGTAGGTTGTTGCAATTACTTTGCTGCGGTAGCTATAGCGTGCAACACTCAACTGGGAGACCTACTGTACAGTCCATCATTCATAATTGTCTGTACATAGACATACAATATCCTATCACTATTGCGTATGTAACTTGGGTAAACCCTGTTGTAGAAAGAGCTTTATACAAGGTAGATTTAAAAATGTAAGGATACTGGGTGGTAGAACGCATCTAGGGAAAGTCATGAAAGGTGGGTCCTGAAAAGGTGAGTTTAATTATTTTTTTACTTACTAGGTCAAATGACCCCACCCATGGCTGTTGTAGTGTTAATAATCTCATCTCCCTGGGGGAGTTCAAAACTCTGATTAATTGTGTGACAGTAGAGTGCAGTAGAGTGCAGTAGAGTGCTAGTAGACAGTTGCTATTCCTAAAATGGATTTTCTATCATATTTATCTCTCGTCCCTTGTCTGTTTTTATTATGTTTTATTCTCCAATTGTGTAAACTTGTACTTGAACTGTTGTGCTGTTGGCCAGGTCTGCCTCGAAAAATTGATTTTAATCGCAAGGGACCTTCTGGTTAAATAAAGATTAAATGAATACAAATAAATAAATATGCTAAGCCTGCCTGCGCGGCGCTAACATTATTAGCACAGTATATTTGTGCCAGCGTGGCAACATGGCATTCCTGTAATTTTAGCCCATGTTGCGTCGAAAGATAATAATAATAATAATAATAATAACTTTAATTTATATAGCGCCTTTCAAAAAACCCAAGGACGCTTTACAATTCAAGGGAATGATCAGACAGACAGAACAGAAAACAAACAAAGCAAAACTGAAAAATGTACTAGGGGCCAAAGGCCTTGGAGAACAGATGTGTTTTGAGGGCTAATTTGAACGAGTCCAGGGTGGGGGCATTGCGGATCACTGTTAGGGCTTTCACACCGGCAAAGAACCGTGCCGGTTCGCGTTCGCGTTGGGAAACCTCTGAACGTTGGTGCTGTCTGGCGAACGAGCCCGCGTTCATACCAGTGTAACCAGAACCATCCGCGTCATCAACGCTGGGTGATGAAGGGGCGGGATAAACAAACATTTCACAACTAGATGGCGGCTACATCACTGGAAAAGAGGATAATATCTTCCACTACAGTATCTGAAATAAACACAATTTTCTGTGAAACAAAACAAAAGACACTTTCTATATGCATTCTTTTACTAATCAGCTGCTCCGTTACTGGAATAGAAATGGCTTACGAAATTCGCGTTCGCGCATGTCCGCGCGCGTGTGCGTGTGTGTTTGTTTGCTGAGCATGTGAGGAAGATAGAGAGAATAATGAGACTTTTGATATTGTTTTTGATCACTAATGATTAGATTTAGATTAGATTACATTTTGTCTACTTCCTCCTTGCTGGTCTCTGCAGCCTAGAATAGGACACACCCACTGACGACGTGACTGTTCTACGTTTTGGTTCGCGCTTGAGAACCACTATTTTTTGGTGCCCGCTGCGAACCAACTTTTCAGGTTCCGAACCAATTGAGCTTCGGTCTGAACGCGCCGGCCGGTTCCAGACTACCGGCACGGTTCTTTGCCGGTGTGAAAGCTCTATCAGGGGAGGGAGTTCCAGAGAGTTCGTGCGGCCACGCTGAAGGCTCTGTCCCCAAAGGTCTGTAGGTTGGTGCGGGCGGTGGATAGCAGGCCCATGTCTGCGGACCGCAGGCTCCGGGAAGGGGTATGCTGGGGGAGGTCAGTGAGGTACTGGGGGGCGCAGGCGTGGAGGGATTTGTAGGTGAGGAGGAGGATTTTGTAAGTGATGCAGGACTTGACCGGGAGCCAGTGGAGGTGAATGAGGGTGGAGGTGATGTGCTGCCAGGGCTTGGTGTGGATGAGGACCCTGGCAACTGAGTTCTGCACGTACTGGAGCCTGTCCAGGGCTTTGTTGGGAACACCGAACAGGACTCCATTACAATAGTCCAGACGGGAGGTGACGAAGGCGTGAATGAGGGTTTCGGCAACGGAGTCAGTGAGGGAAGGTTGTAGTCTGGAGATGTTTCTGAGGTGGAAGAAGGCGGATTTGGTGAAGGATTTTATGTGGGACTGGAAGGAGAGGGTGGAGTCCAGGATGACGCCCAGGTTACGGACTTCGGAGGATGGGGAGATGGAGCAGCCGTCGAAGTCCCCAACTTTCCGTAGCAGCGCCTTGGGTGCCACAACCATGAGCTCTGTTTTCTTACTGTTGAGTTTAAGGAGTGTAAGCCCTATAATGTAATAATTTCCTGATAATGTAATAACACCTGATAATGTAATAAAATGTCCACTTCACCTAATAATGTAATAATTGACCAATAATGTAATAAAATAACCTGACTGATATTGTAATAACATTTTTACTGATAATGTAATACCTTATTACATTATTGGGAATTTATTACACTTTCAGGTAATGTAATACTTGACAGATAATGTAATACTATGTTCATTTTCAATCCAGAGTTCTACAATTTGTTTTTTAAGAATCTAAGACTGTTGTATACACTGGATTTAAGAATCTAAGAATCTTATTTACACTGGATTTGAAATAACAGAATGACTACTGGGTTAAATGACAGACTTGCATATGTGCAGATTACTCAGGGACATGAACAAAACCTTTGGTAACTCTTCATTTGAGGAGGGTATACAGTGGGTGCGGAAAGTATTCAGACCCCTTCCGTTTTTCCACATTTCGTTGTATTATAACCTCAATTTAAAATGGATTAAATTAACATAATTTGCCATCAATCCACACACAATACCCCAGAATCACAACAGGAAATCAGTTTTTTTAAATGTTAGTAAACTTTTTAAAATTGAAATACTAGAAACCCCCCATGTACAAAGTATTCAGACCCTTTGCTATGACACTCTAAAAGCTAAAATGCAAAAATGTCATCAACAAATGACTCCATAAGTTTTTTGGAATTAACATATTTGTTTTTATAGGGTTTCTAATTTGCATAGGAGTCAATGAGACTCTGTGTAGATCAGGTTGCCATAAAACATTGAGAAAATGGAGAGTAACAAAACTGCTCAGGAATGTGACCCTGAGGCCTGGGGAGACTTACAAAAAAGTTGAATGGTGGAGGGGTAAAAGCACAGCCGATGGGACAACATCATGCCAGTCACTCTACAAAATTGGACTATAACCGAATGGCAAAAAATAATCCCTTAATGTAAAAAATAATCTCTCTCGTATCCATAATTGTGTTTTGCAGGAAATGTGTTTATTTGGTTTTACTACAAAGCATTACGTTTAGTACAATTTTGTAGATTTTTTGATTTCATGTTGTGATTCTGGGGTATTGTGTGTGGATTGATGGCAAATTATTTTAATTTAATCCATTTTAAATTGATTCTATAATACAACAAAATGTGGGAAAACTGAAGGGGTCTGAATACTTTCCGCACCCACTGTCCATATGCATTCATTCATTCAACACCTACATACACACTTACATGACACCTGACACAAACATAGGCCTACATATCCCCTCATAAATTGTTATTATATCACTTTCATCATCTTCCTCTGCACATATGCAAGTCTGTCATTTAACCCAGTAGTCATTCTGTTATTTCAAATCCAGTGTAAATAAGATTCTTAGATTCTTAAATCCAGTGTTAATAAGATTCTTAGATTCTTAAATCCAGTGTAAATAAGATTCTTGGATTCTTAAATCCAGTGTATACAACAGTCTTAGATTCTTAAAAAAAAAAGGATTTTTTTCTGGATTGAAAATGAACATAGTATTACATTATCTGTCAAGTATTACATTATCAGTTTAAAAACAAAAAAGACCCACCTGAAAGTGTAAGAAATTCCCAATAATGTAATAAGGTATTACATTATCAGTAAAAATGTTATTACAATATCAGTCAGGTTATTTTATTACATTATTGGTCAATTATTACATTATTGGGTTTTATTACATTTCCGATGGAGTTAAGTGGACATTTTATTACATTATCAGGTGTTATTACATTATCAGGAAATTATTACATTATAGGGTGCTACAAGGAGGTTAGATGTCATCCAGGTTTTTATTTCGAACAGGCAGTTGATGAGGGACTGGGGGGGGAGCGGAGAGGATGGGGTGGAGCTGAGGTAGATTTGGGTATCGTCGGCGTAGCAGTGGTAGTTAAAGCCGTGACGACGGAGGATCTGTCCGAGTACAGAGCCTTGCGGGACGCCTTGGTTGACTGGGGCTGGGGGGGAGCTTGAGCCGTGGATGGAGACAAACTGTTCCCTGTTGGAGAGGTATGATGTGAACCAGGAGAGGGCTGTACCAGTGACACCCAGGTGGGTGGAGAGGCGGTTGAGGAGGATGGTGTGGGAGACGGTGTCGAAGGCAGCAGAGAGGTCCAGGAGGATGAGGATACTGATTCCATTGTGTGTGTGGTGTGCGCCGATATTCCCAATACAGCACACCACATACATAAAGATTAGGGATGCACGATATTATCGGCGCCGATATTTATGGGAAATTAATGTTATTAAATATTTATCGTTTTATTACATTTTAGCCGATATAGAGCCGATAATATGAAGCCAGAAATATTTCCAGTTCCGGTTGTCACGCTCATGATGCTGCGCCTGCGTACAGCCACGCAAAGTAGAGACGAGAGCGAAACATGGCTTCCCCGGTGTGGACATTTTTCAGAGTTTCTGAGGCAGATAGTGCGTTTGCAATTTGCAATACATGTTCGGCAAAAGTTCGGAAAGGAGGGCAAAGGTCTACGAGTTACAACACAACGAATCTCATAAGTCACCTGAAGATTCACCATTGCAAGCACGCTGTATGGAAGGAATATGATTTTGGCATTGAATACAGCGATGAGGGAACGAAAACAGTTAACAGAAACGCGTGTCGCAGAAATGCTTCACGCGTGTCGTATATGCACATAATATGCGCACAATGCATATATGGGCTACACCACTCGCATACGTGAAACCGCTATAAATAGCTCTCTTAATATGTATACTTTGAGGAATTGATTCATTGTTATTGTTGTCCGGAGGCTATCGGTAATCGGCTATCGGTTTACATGGCTTGTAAATATACTTTCGTTTTAGGACGTGTTCAAAAGCAAGGACTGTGTGATCATCTAATTATGTGTAGTTATGTGTTTTTAGCATGTTGATGTTCTATCAGCATGTTGTGATGTTATTAAAATACAGTTGAAACTTTCGTAGTGCTGTGCTTTGTTAGCCGCTAGCTGTTAGCAGCATTTATTTCCGGTTTCCTGGATGACAGCCTTTCTTACCTTCAGGTGTGCATGAACTACAGGTTATCAAATGTGAAATTATATCTGTTCTCATATCGCTTATGATATCGGTTATCGGCCACAGGGAAGCGGGTAAACATCGGTTATCGGTATCGGTTAGAAAAAATGCATATTGTGTATCCCTAATAAAGATCTGTCGTTACGACAGTCTAGAGTCTCGTTCCCCAAGCCAGAAATATTGCGTGATCAAACGTGATATGATATGATTACTTTGTCAATGTTGGCTATAACTTAGCAAATGAAATTGTGGACCCGATAACGAAGGACGGTGTAGACGAAGATATTATTGATATAAACACCAACACCATATTTCTGAAGAAAATTGAAGAGAAGGAACTGATTGATGTGGTAACCAAATTTAAGAATAAAAAATCTACAGATTGTAATGACATAGATATGAGACTAGTAAAAAATATTATAGAATATATTGCAAAGCCACTGACTCATATCTGTAACCAATCATTTCAAACCGGCATATTTCCCAACCAAATGAAATTAGCAAAGGTCATTCCTATCTACAAAAATGGAAACAAGCACAGTTTCTCCAATTATAGACCAATTTCTCTCCTTCCTCAGTTCTCAAAAATATTAGAAAAACTGTTTGTAGTAAGACTGGACGATTTTATAGAAAAACAAAACCTACTGAGTGACCATCAATTTGGATTTAGAGCAAATCGATCCACTACAATGGCAGTGATGGAATTGATTGAAAAAATATCCACAAAAATTGAAAGTAAAGATTATACTGTAGGGATATTCATAGATCTAAAGAAAGCATTTGATACTATTGATCATAGATTATTAATAAGAAAACTTGATAGATATGGAATTAGAGGGTTAGCAAATTTATGGATTAGAAACTATCTTGATAATAGACACCAGTATGTACAAATAAACAATGATAAATCTGAACTGCTAAGGGTCACATGTGGGGTCCCACAAGGTTCAGTGCTGGGTCCAAAGCTGTTTATTCTATACATCAATGATATTTGCAATGTGTCCAAGTTGTTAAATTTTGTTTTGTTTGCAGATGATACTAATTTATTTTGTTCTGGCAAAGATTTGGAGCAGCTTCTGGATACAGTGGAAACGGAACTAAAAACTATAAAACGATGGTTTGACACAAACAAGTTGTCATTGAACTTAGAAAAAACTAAACTTATGATATTTGGAAATCGAAAAATAAATAATCAAGTACAAATCAAGATAGATAATGTTGAAATTGAAAGAGTTTATGAAAACAAATTTTTGGGAGTTGTTATAGACCACAAACTATGTTGGAAAACACACATAAACTACTTAAAGACTAAAATATCAAAGTCTATTGCAATACTGCATAAAACAAAAGACATACTTAATCCAAATTCATTACACATATTGTACCGCTCTCTAATAGTTCCATACATAACCTACTGTGTGGAAGTGTGGGGAAACACATACAAAACAATCACAAATCCAATTTATTTACTACAGAAAAGAGCTATACGAATTATAAACAGAGCTGCCTATCAAGAACCAACTAACAAATTATTCATAAACACCTATGATCTCAAATTTAAAGAATTGGTGGACTTCAAAATGGCACAAGTCATGTATAAAGTAAAAAATAAGATGCTTCCAGACTGTATCCAGAGACTATTTCAAGTTAGACAGAGTAATTATGAACTCAGAGGAATATGTATGTTTATGAAAACAAAGATTAGAACAAATGCAAAACAAAGATGTATAACAGTTAAAGGAGTTAATTTATGGAATACTTTTGAAAAGGAAATGAAAATGTGTAGTACATTAAAAGGATTTAAAAAATTATTTAAAAATAAGATGATTAACAAGTATAAAACAGAGGTTTAAATATAGTTTTTGTTTGGTATTTTTATTTTATTTTTTGAACTTTTTGTTGACATGCGTAAGTGACATTCTGTTTATAAAAGTTTCAATGTTTTGACTATGCATTCATGGGGGGACATGCATACATGTAACAAGGGTAGGTGCAATAAGCCACGGCTTCAGCCTACACCTTTTTGGCCCTGATGTTATAAATTGTGACTATGTACATTTTCTTATATCTGTATTGTGAATTGTATAGGGGACCAAAATAAACATTCTCAATCAATTCTCAATCAAAATGATTGGCTACATTCCATCCACGACACAATCGGACTCGGGAGCAGGGTTGCCAGATGGGATTGACACTCTCTAGGATAACCAGTCTAAAACCACTAATTCCACAAAAAAAAACTAGCCCATCTGGCAACCCTGCTCGAGAGTTGTCAGGAGTCGGGAGTTGCCCACACACAAGAGGACTTTTGATCGTAAACATTGAACACGTTTAATATTTACGATTGTCGGCCCGACCACTTTCCGAGCAGATTGTCGGGAGAAATTGAATCTTAAAACACCTCACACCACAGGATAATCTTGTAGGATAATCTTTAGAGCCATCCGATAATCGGGCATTTGCTGTCCTTGGTCGGAAGGAGGGAAATCAGCCAGATTATCTTTATGTGTGTACCAGGCTTTACAGAGAAAATCCCCATTCATAGTTTTTCTTTGTCACTTCACTTGCTTCACTCATACCGAACCGTGGGCCAACTGAAATTAATATTCTTACTTCCCCTTTACATTGTGTGAGTCTCCATTTTTATTACGGCCAAGAGCCGGTTATGATCATTTTTATATGTTATGATTATGATCATTTGTTGTCGTCATACGAAAATTGTCTTTTTTCATTGGCAATTTTCATTGTGCTATTGAAATTCTTGGTGTGCTACCAAATTTTTCAACATGGTAGCACAGTGCTACCTGGGGAAAAGGTAAGCGTCAAGCCCTGCTTAGCTAGCCAAAGCTTTTGTTACGGTATGTTTACAGGGTTTTTCCTGGCTCAAAATGAGGCGGAGGTGGTACCACAGGCGTTTGACATCGGGGGGACCCATGAAGCGGGGCTGTCTGGGGGTCCTCACACGAGCATCAAACACTTAATTTCTTGCATTCTGGTGAATTGATATGGAATGGAATGGACTTTATTTGTCATTGCTACAGTACAGGTACCAAACAACGAAATTTAGGAGGGGTGGCTCCCACCCCTCCACCAATTTGTGCCTTTTCTGCATCAATTTATGGTGGAAATGTCATTATTTATGTAAAGGATTACACAATATACAGGCACCAGATGACCATTCAAAATATAATGCAATATAAGGCTCTCAGGCATTCTGTACTTCCAAAGTCGAGAGCTAAAGCAAATAATATTAATAATTTAATTTGACAGAATACATGCTACTGAAAACAGCTGGTTGACTGTCCGCTGTGAAAAAGCTTGTCCGTAACGTCCGTTACACTCTGCGGAGCTCCTGTAAACAGCTGGTGGGGAACAGCGCTGGACCGGAAGCTAACCAGCCGTATTAGTAGAAGTGAAGTGATTGTGCATGTAGTCTGATTATCATTATTCATGATCGCAGAGAATTCAGCTACATTTTCAATTATTAGTTCTATTCTGTCATGAGCATCAGAGAATGACTGACAGGCCGGTAGAATATGAGAATGGGATCATTTGAATAATATATTCTAATATATTAGCCTATAAGCGTGTGTGTTTCATGCAATACCATTATTGCATGAAATGGTCAACATTTGAATGTTGTCAGCTACGAAGCGGATGTGTTTACTAGAACATGGAAATGCAAACGCTAATCACATTATTGCATTACAATTGTCATATTGACTCAAGTAATGCAGGAAAAAGTGGAAAATGCTATTGTGGGATTGCATAGTAATTTTCAGTTCAGAATGAACTTTTTTCAGAATGAACTTGCATACCAGCTACATGAAAATTAAAATGCAAATCATATGATTGCATTTGATTTTGAATATTGACCGAAAGAATGCGTGCAAAAGTGGAACAAGCAATTGCAATCTCAAATTGCATTAACATTTGAATTAAGTCCACTATATGCTTCCATACACTGGTAGCACTGACTTTACAACAGGGCAATTACACTCACCAATAACAAAGACTTACCATCCACCTCACTGTCTTTCATCTCCACTCTTCCTCTGTCCTCTTCTTTTACCATCACTCCCTCCTCTCTCATTTGGTCTCCTCCATCCTCTTCTTTTACCATCACACCATACTCCTCTACATCTTCTTCCTCCAGCTTCACTGCCACCATCTCTGGACCCCACTGTGGGCTTTTCAGGGCTGGAGAACCACAGCCAGATCCGGGGGACTCGGTGCATTCTGGTTCATACATGGTTACATGAGCTGAAGAGGACCTGCGGCTAGAAACACTGGAGGCACAAACAACGCAGGGTCGATTAGAAATGACAGACAAACAGTTCACTGAACTCCCATTTAGACTGACAGGACACGTCCTGCAAATGGACATGGATTACTGATTTCATTTGTTGTAATTAAAGGGTCTGGAAAGTAGACATTAAATGGTTCCAATTGTATTTTGTTTCCAGGAAAAATGTTAACACAAAATAAATGGAAATAAGCTTCTTGTTAGGCTCAACTTCCTGGTCAGACAGTTCCGAGGGCTGTATGGGCGTGGACTTTGCACGCTTGACTGGCAGCTCCCTTTCAAGCTAGCTTGCTGCGATATCATACATGACATTCATCTATTAGATGTGCTTATAGTTCTGCCCTTTAATTACCAACTGTTTAGCTGCTGTTGAAATGTGTTACTGAGCTAATTCAATTACAAATCGACTTATTAGTCATGTAACTGGCAGTATGATTCATCATATCAATTCAATGACCACCATTTGCATACTTGACACCTGGCACCCTATGGTGAATTATTGAACACAATACTTGTGGACAGGATTCACAGCATGTGTGTGACTTACTGATCAGTTGGAGCACAATGGTGTTGCTCTCGTCTTCTAATTTGCTGCTGTATTGTCACAATATCCGCCATGTTTAATTTCTTCCCACACTGGACGTAGCACTCGTCATGACCACAACCATGTTTCGTTTGCCCAGAGATTTGCCCTGCCGCTGTCCTTCTCTGCTGTTCCTGTAATCCAATCACTGAGCTGCTCTTGTGACCACCTGACTCACATCCAGGATGTGATTGGTCCGCCCTAGCGCGGCCTGTGGTTGGCCTTTGTTGAGAGGAATTCCTACCATAGCACTCTTCGATCTTGACCTCTTGACCTCTAGTCTTGACCTCTGAACTGGCGTTACTGTCACTATCCATGTCATTCGGTGCTTCAGAGAGTCGATGCCCCTCTTTAAGAGCATGTGCATCTTGCCCTGAGGCATTTGTGCTGAGCATCTCATCTTTGGCCTTTTGGTTTTTGATGTAGTCCCGTAAAAACCTATCCCACGGTGTGTCGTACTCTTCTTTAATGTTGGGAGAGTGATGGTTCCTACTGTGGGTGGGAGGTGGTGGTAGTGGTGGTGGCTGGAGCCTAATAAGATTGTCCTTCCGGTGGTTCTGTCCTTCTGTCTCTGCATCAGAGGACCCAAGGTGTGTCCTCTGGCTCTCTGACACTGAATAAGCAGAAGCATCCATCTCACTGCCCAGATGGAGAGTTAACAGTGCAGGGAATCCTACCAACACAGATGATCAAAATATTAAAACAGTGACGGAATTTCATCAAAACATTATACTTTTTTATTTATTTTTTTACCAGAATTGGAAAACAGTGGCCAAGCTACTGTTAGGTGCATATATATATATATATATATATATATATATATATATATATATATATATATATATATATATATATATATATATATTTGGACTGACAGAATTGTTGTTATTTTAGCTGTTTACCAAAACATATTCACGTTACAGTTATAGAATGAATATGACTCTCAAATACCCTCTTTAATTTGAGGGTATTCACATCCAAATTGGAGGAAGGGTTTAGAAATTACAGCTCTTTAATACGTGGCCCCCTCCTTTTCAAGGGACCAAAAGCAATTGGCCCAATGACGTGACATGCAATGTTGATGTCCAAACCCCTTTATGAAGTAAAAATAAGGAAAATGTTCATATAAAAAAAAACTTTATTGAATATATTAATCTCTGTTTATTAAATGATATGAAAATGGTATGAGGGTATTACAAAGTTTAAGAATGATTAGACTCTTGTGGCGGATTTTCTTGTACCTGTGTACTCGAGCCCGTCCCCCCGAGCAGCGCTGCTAGCCTGCTAGCTAACGCTCTGTGTCCCAACACAGCCTGCTAGCCAGCTGCCTCGCTACACTGTGAACATGTAGTAACATCATCATAATAATGTAATATGTTGTAATATAACGCAGCACATTTACACACAGCAGCAATTTAACAGCGGTTAGGCGAGGCTGTGAGGTAACACTGTGAGTGACGGAAGCTAACAAAGCTACCTCACAGCAACACTTGCAACTCCTACCGTCAGGTCGGCGCCTCCGTTGTTGTTCAAGCTAGTGTCGCTTTCCCAGTCGTTGTGTAAAAAATGAACATGTTGTAATGTTTGCCCTCTGGCACAGTTATAAACTTAATAAATGACTCGTGTTGTCTTCGGTCTCAGCACTGTGTACGTTTACTGATCCACCATCTTTGTTTCACATCCGGTTCCTTCTTCTTCTTCTTCTGTTGGGTTTAACGGCAGCTTGCATCCTTCGCGTTGCACTACTGCCACCTTCTGGATTTATCCAATTCCTACATTGTCCATTTCGTCACAGTCTCCCTATCAGTCAGTTTCACTATGTTTCAATTTAAAGACCAGGTCTTTGTTGCTCCTAGTGTGGATAACCATCATTTTGTTTGCACATTCAGATAAATAAAACAGTTTGAACGTGAACCCGTGCCTGCCGGAGTTCATATTAGGTAAAAAGGGGAGGGTCTAAGCAGACGCTCTGATTGGTCCTAAACTACCATGTGACATTATACGGAAGTTGTTGAAATTGGGCGGCTACATCTGTGTTTTGTTTTGTTGATGTTGCCAAATAAACAGGACTGGCAAACACTTCACTTTGCATAACTGGATTCATATGGTAAACCCACGTTGATTTAACATGAATTCCTTTTTATTACAACTCTGAAATAAGTATTGCATTGCTATAAGCCACCTTCTACGAGAGACGTGATTGCCTTGTTGTATTGAGCTCAAGCGACAATCATTGAACCGCACACCTAGCCTGCTCGCCATCTGGCTACCTAACCAAGTAGTTCTTATATCAGTCAGATACCAGAATTGAATTGGACATGACATGAGGTGTTCACAGTTTACGAATAGTGTGGAAACGTATAATTGAGCGATCATCATTACCCCTGTCTGTTTTATCATAGCCTGCATTCCTTGCTTCTCTGAACCCTCCTGTCATCGCTCTCTCTCTCTCTCCATCTCCTCTTTCTCCACTTCACCACCTCTCCTCTCTTATTTCAGACTTGGTTGAGGGTGATAGGATGGACTTAACTGAGTGTTACGACCTGGTGCGTTCTCTGATCCAGAGGGGCCTCAGCGTGGACAGTAGAGACAACCGTGGCTGGAACGCGCTCCACGATGCTGCGGCGCTCGGTGCAACGGCGTGTGTACGTGTGCTCCTCAGGGCTGCAGGTGAGAAATTAGTGGGAGAGCTTTGCGATGATGGCTGTCTGCATGCTTGGTGTTACAATGGAATATTTACATTGTCACTTTAGCCATTTATGCTCTGGTGAAATAGAGAGGATGAAGGGGACGGTGCCAAATTAGGTAGTTGAAACATGCCACGATATTTACTCCCCCTCTCAATCTTCCCTATTGTTGTGACTGTAGACCTTGTGCACTCTCACCTAAGATTCCCTCTCTCCGTTGACTCTGAGCAGCAGGTTCCTCCCGCGGTCATTGTGACTATGTTGCCTCTGTAACACACGAGGGTGAGTCTGCTCTGTACCTGGCCTCACAACATGGACACCTAGGAGTGGTCAGACTCCTCCTCAGAGCAGGTGCCAACCTCAACCAGCCAACCACTGACCTGTCCTGTCCTCTCTACACAGGTAACACACACACACACACACACACACACACACACACACACACACACACACACACACACACCCTATGAGGCTTGATTACTCAATGTCATTGTGTATATTTGTGAATAGCTATAGATGGTGGGCATAAGGAGGTTGTACAGTTGCTGGTCAGGAAGGGGGCAGAGGTCAATGGAACACATGATTCAAGATGGACCTGCTTACACCAAGCTGCCTACAAGGTACACACACACACACACACACACACACACACACACACACACACACACACAGAAATTCACTCCCACTCTCTCCTCAGGGTTACAGGGAGATTGTGTGTATCCTGGCGGGCAAGTGTATTCTTGAAGTGTATGACAACTACAAGATCACACCCTTGTTTGTAGCTGCACGGTACGGACAGCAGGAATGCCTGCAAATCCTCATTGATGCAGGTACACAGCTCTGCATCTGTATGCTTTTTGTAAATGGCTGCTTGTGTGTGATGGCTTACTGGTGGAGTTGTTTATATTTTTCATGTGCATAATCATTACAGTTGTTTACACGACAAAAAAGATGAAAGATAAGCATCCAATGCTATGTATGTATGTATGTATATATATATATGTATATATATATATATATATATATATATATATATATATATAAATATTATGGGAGCCAATATACTGCCTATAAATACTGTGATATATTGCATATTAATATATGTCTTGGTTGTAGGTGCGAATGTTAATGCCCAGGCATGGGACTTGGCTACGCCCTTGATGGTAGCCTCTCAAGGAGGGCATGAGGGTTGTGTGGATGTTCTCCTCACCCACGGTGCTGACCCAAACCTAGCCTGCCAGCGCGAATGGCCACGGCTCCCCATCCACGCCGCAGCGCAGTTCGGACACATCAGGTATGCAAACATGCATTTGAAACATATTTTCTCCTACTCAAAGAAACATGGCATCTTCTCACATGTGTGTGGGTGTGTGGGTGTGTTTGTGTGTGTGTGGGTGTGGGTGTGTGTGTGTGTGTGTGTGTGTGTGTGTGTGTGTGTGTGTGGTGTGGGTGGGTGGGTCGGTGGGTCGGTGGGTGTTTTTGTCTTTGTCTTTGCAGTATCCTAGCCAAGCTTATTACTGTGACGGATCGTGCATGTGACCGTGGAGAGTCTTCAGTGAGTCCGTTGTACATGGCTGTGTTGAATGGACAGAGCCACGCTGTGGAGCTGCTGCTGAGAGAGGGCTTCAGCCCAGACGGCCAGAACGCTAACTCTGTCTTTGGCTATGAGTCACCCCTATGCTGCGCCCTCGGACGCAGACATAACTGGTACACACACACACACACACACACACACACACACACACACACTATGAGTGACATGGATTGATTACTCACACACACACACTTCCCTTGCACTCCACCAGTCTTACCTTTACCCTCATCTCTCTCTCTCTCTCTCTCTCTCTCTCTCTCTCTCTCTCTCTCTCTCTGTGTCTCTCTCTCTCTCTCTCTCTCTCTCTCTCTCTCTCTCTCCCTCTCTGTGTCTCTCTCTCTCTCTCTGTCTCAGTGAATCTGTCCGGTTGTTGTTAGCTGCGGGGGCAAGTTTAAATGAGAAGGTATGGATATATGCCATTTGCACCAAACCCGAGCAGCTGCAGCAAATAATCCAGCAAAGGAGTATCTCCAGACCAGAGCAGTTGAGTAAGAGCATCAACATATCCGGACCAGAGGAGAAGAGCAGAAGCATGTTCACGCCAGAGGAGTTGAGTAAGCTGTTGTATGTGGCGCTGAACGCAGGCTTACAGACGGCTCTCTACTGGCTTCCCGCTCTATTGCAGGCAGGACTGGAGCCCTCCCTTTTCCTGCAGCCCATCATGTAAGAAACACACACACACACACACACACACAAACTCTTATAAGCTAATGTCACTGCTTTACATCGTCTGTTGTGTTTGATTGGTTTCAGGCTGAAGAAGGCGGATCCTGAGGTGCTAAGTTACTTCCTGGAGTTTCAGAATTGGTCGACTCTGCCGCGGCCGCTATTAGACATACTTGACCAGCGACGGACACAGAACACCTGGACTCCACGCTCACACCAAGGTAAGACACATGTCAAGTGTAAAACAGAATATAGCTGCCCAATTGCATATTGCCCTGATCCCAACACTCTA
The DNA here is from genome assembly GCF_963989245.1 of Nansenia antarctica. Lineage (NCBI taxonomy): Eukaryota > Metazoa > Chordata > Actinopteri > Argentiniformes > Microstomatidae > Nansenia > Nansenia antarctica. Next base: position 6,854,463 of record NC_137678.1, read on the forward strand.
CCCTGATAGTAGAGGTGTACAGAGATGTCATTATCTTTATATGTATCTTACTTTCCTGTCTGTCTTCACTATATCTGTCCAATAAAATTAGAAATATGAGTGGGACTGCCCCACTCAGAAAAAATGACTTAAAAAGAAAAATCGTATCGAATCGTGAGTTGAGTGTCCTATGTTGCAAACAAAATGGGCATTTTTATTTTGTGGCCATCAACAATGATATGAATCGATTTGAAGAAACATAATGGCTGACGCACAGACATGTCAATCATAGCTTTTTTCCGAATAATAACGAGCAACTTTGGGTAGAATCTGTGTCTGGTTCCATCGCATTACTTGTGCTTTCATCTCTCACATTTCACGTGTGTATTCTCATGAACTGCCAATTATGTAGTTCACTTGTTTTTAGGTGGTATGGGCTAGTGGTCTATTTGGCGAGTATATAACAGCCACATATGTGTGTCTGTGTCTGTGTCTGTGTGTGTGTGTGTGTGTGTGTGTGTGTGTGTGTGTGTGTGTGTGTGTGTGTAGTGTCTCTGCCCTCTCTCTCTCACCTCTGCAGGCTCCAGATCAGGGTGATGTTGGGCTCTGAGACTCTGATGCAGACAGCTGTAGTTCAGCAGCTCCCTCTGCCCCCTCCACTACAGACATACCTCCAGTTTACAGACATCCTACCACCCTCACAAACATGTTTGCACCCCCACCCTTAGAGGCATCCTCATGTCCCAGAGGTGCCTGTAATCGGGCCCCTATTATAGGGGATGTACGCAAACATAAGATTCAGCTTATGTCATGCCAATTTGACGTCATTCAGTTTGTCACGCCTACAGTTTCAGTTTAATCCAGTTTACAGAAATTTAAATAAAAAATGTTTTAAAAAATAAATAAAATGTTATCAGTAATTAAACATGACTGTGTCTGTTATTGCAAATGAAAGTACTATACTAAAATTATAAAATCAGTTTGGTTATATGATACCATTTCAATATTGCTTTTACACCGGCGTTCACACTGAGTGGGCTGGCATGGTAGAATTCTTCAACACTTGCCTCTGCTTCACTTTTGGTGAGTTTGGCAGACCGCATAGTCTTGCTTGAAGTCTTCTTTGCCATTAAAAACACAAGATGTCTATTTTCCACGTCATGGCATGGTTTACCCCATCTGCCATTGTGACGGCCAGGAGCTTAAGTTGCACCAACAGAGAGTTGCCTTTGGGGGGCTGCAGGGACTGGTGTCCTTCTGTTAGCACTGTTCATGACACTGTTCTGTGTGGCTCTTCCCATGTGGTATTCCTCCATAATGACTCATTGCATTTTCATTAAGTATGCTAGGTGGAATATGCCTAACATGGTCAGCCTAACATATTTTGTCTTCCTGTCAATAACGTGGCACTTGTCCAAATTATGGATCAATATCAGCTGATCTTTTTATGTTTAGGCACAATGAAGTTGGTCCTTTTTATTCACTGTGTGATTTAGCTTCCGGCAACTTTTTATGTTCTTTGTCAAAATTTGGCTGGATTAAATGTCAAGGAATAAATCTCAATGATTGCATTTCTGAAGCTTATTTAACAGTCTAACTTAATGACATTTTCCAATGGCTCTTCAGTTTCATTCATGTGTGTTCAACAGTGCCTGCTCAACAGAAAGCGCACTCCCTTTGGAACAACATCTGTTGTGGTTGTGAGGCTGTCAAACTCTTGTCTTTGCGGGCTACTTTGTGGGTTATGTTGTTTGACTCTCAAAGGCTGTCATTTGTTTTAATTTATTTGCTGTGTGTGTGGGTTTGGCTGTGTGTGTGTGTGTGTGTGTGTGTGTGTAAGTGTGTGTGTGTGTGTAAGTGTGTGTGTGTGTGTGTGTGGGGGGGGGGGGGAAGAAAGAAATAGCACTAAGGAAAAGCAGCAAATCCATTCAGCTGGCAAATCTTCATCCTTGGGATTGTCTCTTCTCTTTTCCATAACAAATCCAAAGGCAAGTTCCCTCAGGAATAAAGTATTAGCATCGGAGGTTTTATCATTAGTGATACATTTACACTACATTTACTTGTGGAAAATGCTCACAAAGTTCAAACAAAAAAGAAAAAAAAGAAATTCCAGGGCTACAATACAATAGCAATCACACCAAAAATGTCTCACTCCTGAGATTTTTGGTCCACCCTCTGTTCTGCATCTGGTCACATCTCATGTCTTCCCTGGCAATGCAACTAGTCTATTTCATTTCATTGTATATATTCTGCTAATATTTTCTAGACATTTCAAAATGATTACTGCAAATAGTGAAAATACCACCGCTCATCCCTTATCAGACTTTGCTGAGGTGCTGGAACTGAAGAGTATCAATAGAGTGCAAAATAACAGCATCTGCACACTCAAACACTGTGCAAAAAACAGTTTATTGCGAGCTTTCTGTCATATATGATAGGAATATGATTACTGCAAAAATGCACCAAATCATTCTGTTTTGAATGTGTTCTTCACTGTTTTGAACACAGTATGTTAACATTGGAAAAATGTGTTGCAAATACATAGTGTTTTGCAGGTGGGGGAGTTTGAATGAGAGAAGTGTTATGGGTTTTGGAGAACGTGGTCATTGAATGCATTCTGTATGAAAGCAATGCACAAATCACAGAGTAAGAGTCGCAGTTTGGTCCACATGGACTTCTGCTTTGCTGACTGTATGAAGAGTTGTGACTCTGTGACTTCAGTATTGAACACTGCGACTTAGCGACCGTAAAAAACTGTATTGTAAATGTCTTGGGAGTCACAGTGCCCGTCATGGGAATGTGCAGACTCAGACGTTTGTTGCTGATGTAAGTTCTTCTCTGTTTTCAGACCAGGAAAGACACACATCCTCTCCCACACACACTTAAATTACTAGTTATTGACCTCCATGTCCCTCTAAAGAAAGTAATTGATTATCATTATGGCCCCAAACTCAGTAAAAGTAATTTATTTTTACATTACAATTGATTGGGGAATCAAATCCAGTTAGAATCATTATACAAATTATATTATTATTATTATTCCTACTACGTAGTAGTATTGTTATTGGTGGTTTACTTCTTCTTATTCTTTTCCTGGCTTTGGTCAAATAGCTCAAAAAGTCCCTGACCAAAAATGCTATGACTTTGCATGCCACAACTATGCCACATATTGCAGGGGATTTTGGCAATTTTTTGGGGGGGGGCGCTACCCACACGTTTATCTGTGTTGCTCATTCCACGAATGCATGATCCTTACAAGACATAACGTTTCCAAACTTTTTTTTGAGGAGTATATATCTGGTCATGACTGAAATCAACGTGATAATGACGTCAGTCTGCTGCGTGGCACCACGTGATGTCTGATTAACACCTGCACGTGCGCTGCTGATTAACGGTGGACTGAACCATGCAATGAATAAATAGAGGGGGGTAAATAATAAGGCTTAATTTTGTCAAACATAAGAGAAACAAAACTCCAGTTTGTTTCTTTTGTGACTTTTTTTAATACATAGAATTATAATTTGAAGTCGGCTACATTAACTTCCTTATGATAATAATAATAATAATATTATTATAAATATAATATATTTTAAAATATGATTCTCTTCGGCCCCTGTCAGTGATGGGCCCTTAGAATCGTCCTAATTTACCCACCCACCCTAGCGGCGCCCCTGCCTGCACGTGATGCCTGATTGACACCTGCACGCGCGTTGCTGATTGAAGACTCCACTTCCAGACTTCATTCTTCTGTATCTAACCTCTCTTTCTAAGGTAAATAATAATAATATTAACGATGATCTAATTTGTCTGAACGTAGACGATTCTAAATGAATAACCTGTATATTAATAGACAGCTTAGTAAGTATTCTACAAGCTGTAACTGTCGTACAATGTTGATAAAACAGACGCGTCATAGTAGCTAATTAGCTCGCTAGCTGAAGTCAATTGAAATGCTAGGCTAGGCTACTAGCTCAAGTGTGATAACAGCGACTTAGAAACCTAAATACATCTTTAGTCTTTAGTTGATGTTATTTACTCCTCTCTCGTGAATAATAACAGACTTCGCTAACTGCATTGTATCCATAGAAGACACTATTATTCGCCAGCAACATTAATAGATAACTTTCTTTTCCAACTTGAACTTGCTCCTTAAAATAAAAACTGGGCGTGAGTAGTTACTAGCTAGCAGCCTAAGAAACGTGGCTTTCATTTTGTCACTAACATTTTTGAAATGTCTATGGTCTTACTAGGTTTGTACTTATCTCGTGAGTTTAGAATGAGAAGGTTCTATCTCCGTTTAGAATGATATGGTTCTATCTCCGTTTAGAATGATGAGGTTCTATCTCCGTTTAGAATGATGAGGTTCTATCTCCGTTTAGAATGATAAGGTTCTATCTCCGTTTAGAATGATGAGGTTCTATCTCCGTTTAGAATGATATGGTTCTATCTCCGTTTAGAATGATGAGGTTCTATCTCCGTTTAGAATGATAAGGTTCTATCTCCGTTTAGAATGATGAGGTTCTATCTCCGTTTAGAATGATATGGTTCTATCTCCGTTTAGAATGATGAGGTTCTATCTCCGTTTAGAATGATGAGGTTCTATCTCCGTTTAGAATGATGAGGTTCTATCTCCGTTTAGAATGATATGGTTCTATCTCCGTTTAGAATGAGAAGGTTCTATCTCCGTTTAGAATGATACGGTTCTATCTCCGTTTAGAATGAGAAGGTTCTATCTCCGTTTAGAATGATAAGGTTCTATCTCAGTTTAGAATGATATGGTTCTATCTCCGTTTAGAATGATAAGGTTCTATCTCCGTTTAGAATGAGAAGGTTCTATCTCCGTTTAGAATGAGAAGGTTCTATCTCCGTTTAGAATGAGAAGGTTCTATCTCCGCTTAGGGTCGTTCAGAGATATTGAGCGTCAACGTTTTTACATTCCATTATGTTTTGTGAGATGGAACCTTTGTATTTTATTAATTACTAACTCAAAAATGTCAACATTATAAAAATAACACCACACAGGCATTAATAATGATGACCCAAGACCAGCTACTGTGGGGCCTGAAGAAGGATGTTCGCTCCGTGCTCAACTCGTCCAAGTTAGGCCTGTCCCCGGACGACCTGAGACGGGACTACCTCTGCATCGTGGGCCATCCGCTGCCTCTGAGGTCCCTCGGCTTCCACAGCGTGATGGACATGATCAAGGAGATGCCTGACGTGGTGAAGATGGACTTTTTGGAAGACGGCAGCTTGGTGTTGAAAGGTAAGCCCAGTCTAGTAGTGGTGCGGCTGTGGCGCAGGAGGTAGAGTCGCCGTCTAATGATCACAAGGTTGGCAGATCGGCGGTTTGAGCCCCGGTTGGCCACATGTCGAAGTGTCCTTGGGCAAGACACTGAACCCCAAAATTGCTCCCAGTGAGCGGGCCGGCGCCTTGCATGGCAGCTTGCCGCCATTGGTGTGTGAATGTGTGTGTGTGAATGTGTGAATGAGAGGCTGTTGTAAAGCGTTTTGGAGCAGCAAAAAAGTTGCTATAAGTGCAGTCCATTTACCATTACCATTTTAGTACTATGACCTGCACAGAGTAAAATTACACACGTATGCACGAAAATACTACTTTATTCCAACCCAACTCTTTGCCTCGCTTTTTCTTCCCCTCCCTCCCATCCCTTGGTCCCTCTGCAGCGGTTATGGACGAAAGCACCCGACGCATAGGGGAGATGGTGGCCCGGCAGCGTGTCCCTAAGACCAACAAACCACACAGGGGCGGTATGGGCTTCTTCTCCCCGCACTACAGGAAACAACTGTTCCCCGCCAGCCCCCTCCCCCGGCGGGGCCACGCCCCCCCGGCCCTGCCCGCTCAGCTGCGCTCACAGCTGCGGCAGCTGCTCGCCCCGGGGCCCATGGGCCTGTCGGAGCTGCAGGACGGCTTCGCCCGCCGCTTCGGCCACCCGCTGCGCGTCTTCAACCTCGGCTTCTACTCCGTCGCGGAGATGCTGGCAGCCGCGGCGGACCTGGTGGCGATCAAGCAGAGCCGGACGGGCTCCCTGCTGACCCTGAAGGTGGCGCCACCTGCGATGGGGCTGACGGCGTCGCAGGGTGGGGCGCTGATGGCATCGCGTGGGGGGACGGCGGTGAGGACGGGGCAGATAAAGCCACCTCGACCACAGCTGACCCCCTTGACAGCGGTAGACACAGGTGGGTTGGTACTACAGTGTAGACAGATCGTGACGTTAGAATTATGAGGTTCTATCTCCATTTTTGGTCAAAATTGAGTTTTTTACATAATCTGATCCATTAGGTGTTTATTAATGCCTGTGTGGTGTTATTTTTAAAATGTTGACATTTTTGAGTTAGTAATTCATAAAATACAAAAGTTCCATCTCACAAAACATAATGGAATGTAAAAACTTTGACGCTCATTATTATCTCTGAACTACCCTAAACGGAGATAGAACTGTATAATTCTAAACTCACGTTTTCTTTTTAACATTTACTTTTTCTTTACATGTATGCGTTTGAGGCACCTGATGTGAAGGCTTTTTTCTGAGCAGGACTACATTTAGCACTTGTGTCCATGGGCATGCTATCATTCAGTATCCCTGTTTTATACCTTTAACTATACATGGCTATAAGTTGGACTCGCCTGGGAACACCACCACTAGTGTGCCCTTCAGTACGTTACTTAGCCCTAACTTTCTCCAGGGAGACTGTCCCTGTAAACTCTAATTAAGTGGTAAATGGTAACTGCTAAATGGTTCAGGCGGCATAGAGCAAATTACCCCTCGGACAGGAGGTTATGCCAGAGAGCTTTTTTGGATCCACACCCTAGAACGTTTACAACGCCTAGGCTTGAATGAGTATTTCTACATGTGTTGTGCTATGAATAAATGACTTTAGACACTATGTTCTATGCTATATGATGGCTACTGCCTGATGTCTGCATGTTTGTAGCATTTCTCAATTGTTTTTTGTTCTGTTAAGTATATATTGTAAATATTTCATGTACTTTTAGGTGTTTCCTGTCTCATGAACACATGTTTTTGTAGTCCACTAAATCTAGGACTACAATTCCCATGATGCCTAGCCACTAGGTGAAATATTTGACACAGATGTTGTGCATTGGCTAATTAAGTGATGTTGTTTGAAGCCTTTATACCACTGCATTCAATTGAATGAATGAATGAATGGTCTTTATTGTCATTGATATAGTACAGGTACCAAACAACGAAATTTGGGAAATTGTCTGCTTTATGCTTTATGCCGAAATTTGGGAAATTGTCTGCTTTATGCCTGAAGAAGGTTTATGACTGAAAGTTTGTGCAATAAACTACGGTTTATTTGCACAGATTTGAGTGTGCGGACGGATGCTGTTTTTTTTGCACTTTATTGATACTCTTCAATTCCAGCACCTCAGCTAAGTCTGATCACGGATGAGCGGTGGTATTTTCATTATTATACAATTTAACTGCTAAATGGTTAAAATGTAAATGGGTGTAACTGTAAAATGTAAACAGTAGTGATCTGGTATTGGTTGTGACTAATGTAACATTTTGTCTGTCTTCAGCTCCTGTGGAAAAACCCTCTGGTACTCCAGTACAGAATCACATGGCCTCTGGTCCTGAGGACACTGTCCCTAACAGCTCAGGGGGACACCAGGACCATGGGGGACATGGAATTCACCAGGACATGGAATTGACACAACCTGAGCCACAGCTCATCCAACAGGGGCAGCTATTTGAAAAATGTGTCATAAAAGTGAGTCTGTTTCTCTTTTTACCTCATAGTAAATGTTCTGTATGTGAAACTGTAACATTCAGGGGTGCAAACTTGTCACCTTTCTGCTAAATTAGCGGTTTTTACCACAAAATAGTAAATCCATGTGAATCGACCATGTTGATAATTTTCTTCATTTTCAGGCAAAAAATAAATGTTGTCACCTTTTTAGGCCATCACCAGTTTGCACCCCTGAACATTACTTTAAATGCTTGTAGAGTTCACTCCTACTAGAAGTCATGTTTTTTTGTGAAGAACATTTAATGAGATATGATTATTGGTCTCGTTGCACTTCACATTTATATGAATGGGAACTCACCCAATCACCACTAGTGAATGTGTTGTGTTTGATTGGCCACGATGCAGCTGGAGGAGAAGCTCAGGCAGCGTATCCTGGAGAACGGCCATGCGGGCACCGTCAGTGAGGAGCTGAAGGCCAACCTTCGCCAGGTCAGTTTACATCTTCCCAAAGCGACTTACAATCAATACATTCGTTTAAGTAAATGAGTCAGGAGCCAGACTATTGAGTTGCCCCTTTATGGGTGGATACCGAAATCATTGAAAACTCCTAATGTTCTAGTCACACATGATGGTGACAGTGAAGATTCCTTCTTTCTAGGTTGTTGCTCAGAACAGTGAAGGGATATCAATACATGATCTTCATGCCGAATACAAGGTAATTATACTAGTTTCCTTTGTTACACATATTCCACTCTACTTTACGGAGCGGCTGTGGCACAGGAGGTAGAGTCGCCGCCTAATGATCACAAAGTTGGCAGATCTGCGGTTCGATCCCCGGCTGGCCACATTTCGAAGTGTCCTTGGGCAAGACACTGAACCCCAAAATTGCTCCCAGTGAGCGGGCCGGCGCCTTGCATGGTAGCTTGCCGCTATTGGTGTGTGAATGGGTGTGAATGTGTGAATGAGAGGCCGTTGTAAAGCGCTTTGGAGCAGCAAAAAAGGTGCTATATAAGTGCAGTCCATTTACCATTTACCATTTCCCCCTGGTCAACAGAGGATGTTTGGGGAGGAGCTCCCGGTGGCCCAGAGTGGCTTCCTGAGCGTGACGGAGATGGTTGGTGCGCTGAGCGACACGCTGTATCTGCGGCCTATGGCAGGGGAAGAGGGCCCCCACTGGATGATCACCGACACCAAACACACCGGCCACACGCAACCAGGTCAGCTCGATGGTTTCAATTTGTATTGTTACTTTGGATAAAAGCGTCTGCTAAATGGTTAAAATGTAAAAAATGCATCCTATCTATTCTATTCAGCTAATACCATTGCGTTCCCACATTATTGAGAGTTCACAGCCATTTGTCCCATTGGGGGAAGGGTCATTTGAAGAGGAGGGGCAGAACTGAGTACTGTATCTTATAGCTCATGGCATTCTATAAACGCAGCACCCTGATAATAATAATAACTTTAATTTATATAGCGCCTTTCAGAAACCCCAAGGACACTTTACAATTCAAGGGAATGATCAGACAGACAAAAACAGGACAAAACAAAACTGAAACAGTGACTAGGGGCCAAAGGCCTTGGAGAACAGAGAGTCCAGGGTGGGGGCATTGCGGATCACTATGGGGAGGGAGTTCCAGAGGGTAGGTGCAGCCACGCTGAAGGCTCTGTCCCCAAAGGTCCATAGGTTTGTTGATGTGATGTTTTTGGCCAGGGGCTGTAGAGCCCGACACCCCCGGCGATGCTGAGCAGGGTGACCGGCTGAACCCCTCCAGCCAGGGCTATTACTTCAGCTCTGGGGAGTCGCCCTGGGAGGGGCGCAGAGAGGAGGAGGACGGGGAGGACGGAGAGGCCGCCGCCGACAACGACTTGATGTCAGAGACAGACCTCCGCATCACCACCACCACCTTCCAACAGGTGAGAGAAGAGACCCGTCTGACTCGGGTCTGAGAAGACAGGTCGTGACGTTAGAATTATAAGGTTTTATAACCAAAATTGAGTTTTTTACATAATCTGATCCATTGGGTGTTTATTAATGCCTGTGTTGACATGAAATGTTGACATTTTTTAGTTCGTAATTAATAGGGGTGTAACGGATCACCTAACTCACGGATCGGATCGTGTCACGGTTTTTGAGTCACGGATCGGATCATTTTTCGGATCAACACAAAACATAAAAATAAAAATAAAAAGCTTTTTCCTCGAATTCTGTAAAAACACCACTTTTACTGTGTAAAACCCAACAACATTCAAGATGTCAAAACTGGTATATATATATATATATATATATATATATATATGTGTGTGTGTGTATATATATATATACATATACATAACATATTCTACACTCAAACATTAGGCTACATATTAAACAGAAACACACATTCAACTTAAATGATGCAGTAGGAGAGAGGGAGGAGGCACCTGGTTGCAGCAGTGAATCACTGGGCTCTTTAAAGCAGACAAATAAACATGTTTTATGCCACTTTTAACTAAATAATAAAGTGAAACCTTACTTTAAACATGGTATGAAAAAATTGGCTACATTATAAGAAGTTGTCAAGCTGACTTTTTCGTGCCTCCCATCAACACACCAGGGTGATGTCACGGCAAATGGGTGGCCATGCTCGTACGACTTTCTCGTTGCACAACGCTTAAACACCGTAACTTTTTTATCGACCACACTTCCAATAACACAGTCCCTCATTGTTATAATTGATAGCAAAGCCAAAGTGCTCCCATACATGGGATTTAAATGACGAGGGAGGCATTTCGAGTTCTTCTCTGTCGCCAACATTAGCAGGACTCGCCATGAACACTTGGGCTGCGTTCGTAAATTTGCTCTGAGAGCGCCGGAGAGCACACTGGGTCCGACGTCATAAAGGGACCAAGTAATTTGATTGGACAAGAGGCGTTCCATGAATGCTGATCAGATTCCAGAGCGAATTTACGAACGCAGCCTTGTTGTTCTAGATTTTTTTTTGCATTATCAACCTATCATTGCGCTTTAGAGTAAAACAAAGCACGCAACTGTCGCGTCTATCTTTTCATGGCAACTCTACATTGTGATTTACAAGGGATATTAACTAATATTAAGTAATATTATTACTTGGTTACATTTTGCAATTGATCCGCGGTACACATGCGTGCCGAACCGTGGGGGGCGATCCGTACGGATCTCGGATTATCCGTGATCCGTTACACCCCTAGTAATTAATAAAATACAAAGGTTCCATCTCACAAAACATAATGGAATGTAAAAACTTTGACGCTCAATATCTCGGAACCACCCTAAACGGAGATAGAACCTTATCGTTCTAAACTCACGATCTGACTCTGGTCTAAGAAGAGTAACTGGTCCTACTTGCCCTTTTGTTCAAGGTCAGTCCGTAGCTTCTGTTTCCCCTGGGGGCAGCTGGACCAAATACATACTAGACAATTGAGGCTGAAACCGAAACGCATTTCACAAGAATAGATGTTGTTTGATTTCTGTACATCTTTGATCACCTCCTGTACATCTTCTTTGGTGATTGTAAATGTTCAAGGACAACCCATTCAATCCACAAAGTGTCTTTGTGGTGACAATAAAAATGTGTGTGTGTGTACGTGTGCGTGTGTGTGTGTGTGTGTGTCTACACGCACATTCATGTGTGTGTGTGTGTTTGTGGACACTCATGGCTGTGTGTTTCTCCCTCCTCTAGATGGTGGCCAAGTTCCCTCCCCTGCAGGTACGGTGTATGGCAGGTATGGTTCCTCTGGACGCCCTGCGGGGCCAGGGCCTGAGGGCGCCCACGCCCAGGGACCCTAGGGAGGTGATAGCCGTGCTGGTGGAGCACGTGGAGTCACCCAGTAACTTCTACATCCGCTTCCACGAGACCCGGGAGGCCCGCGCCCTGGAGAGCATTATGGTGGAGATGAGGTGAGGAGACTGTGCCGCTTAGACCGGGGAGGAAACATGACTGAATCAGAATTAGAAGACTTTATTGCCATGACATGTGAACATGTTAGGAATTTGGTTTGGGACAGTGGAGCGCAGTTTACAACAGGACAGGTGCAAGACAGGACAAGACAGTGCAAACCAACATCATTCAGGGGTGCAAACTTGTCACCTTTCTGCTAAATTAGCCATTTTTATCTCAAAATAGGTCATCCATGTGAATTGTGTAGATCTGCAAAAAAATGTTTTGGGTGTGGTGGGGGGGGTCTAAGTCTCATCCATGTCACATGATGCACAAGCTAGCTAATCTCCCTGTCTGCTAAACTCTGCTGCAGTTGAAATAACGTTTTGCTTCAGGGAGCTAGGTACAGTTCCAGACAGCATAGAGAACACAGTCACAGTAAACTGTTTTCGAAGTAATTCTGCAGGTGTTGAGGTCAGGGCTGCCGCTACTTACACATGCATCATTGTTAGACCACCGTTAGTGCTAGCGGTATCTATTTAACACCATTAGTGCTAGCGCTATTCAAAGGTTAGCCACCCAAAAATGTTTTCACCTTTTTGGGCCATCACCAGTTTGCACCCCTGATCATAGTGCAAGGGGGGGGGGGACACCAGCAGCAGCATTTAGGAGCCGGATGGCCGTGGGGAAAAAGCTGTGTGCGTGTCGGGCCTTCACAGTCTTTAGTGACCTCCTGCCTGAGGGGAGCGGGGCGAAGAGGCTGTGGCCTGGGTGTGCGGGGTCAGCCATGATCTCCCTGGCCCTCCCCAAAGCCCTACTTTTTGACTCTACTTTAATTTCCCATTGGGAATGGGAAATGAATATAGAGTCAATGGTTGCCTTCATTGTAGTCATGCTGCAGATTATCAGATCTCACAATACCTTGAGTCTTAACATCTCAGGCAACCACATGTACAGTAGCAGCAAGCACAATGCTGATCTGTGCAGCCCCTAGGTGACCTGGAACGTAACCATATGTGTGGTGGCCTGGGAAAACCCTTCACATGGTGGCATTTTGACATTTTCATTTTTTAATATTTCCATAAATTAGAAGTTCTCAGCTATTCATAACTGGTTGAATGACTGAGATAGCCCTTTATTTAAAAAAAGTTATGAGCATTTTAATGTATCATGTCAAAAAAAGTGAAAGGTGAGAAATGCTGCCCCCATGCTGCCCCCGACCCCTTTCTCCTCCGGGTCGGGGGAGGAGCCTATGCAGATCGGCCGGTCTCGTTTGTCTGCTTGTGATGCGGTGTTAGTCTGCTCGCCTCGTCGGTATGCGAGGGACAGATCCATTTGTGTGTCTTCTAGTTAAGATTTTATTACTTTATGCTTATTGTGAGCATCAGTAAACTGGCAATAACACAGGTGGAAGTATCGTCTCTCCTTTCGCTCATGTGTGCGTGCGTTGCTTAACTGAGAATGAGACACGTGACGTTGTTTCGCTAGCAAACTACCCACCACAAAAACATAAAAATAAATACTTTCTCTTTTGTTTTCTTAAAATGTTTATTCACCATAATAGTTCAAAGTACTAGAATACCACATAATATCAAAATCGCAGAAATAGGACATTTCCATCTATTTTTGCTCTTTGCCACGAACGCCAGCGACATCCGACGGGTTTTCCCAGGCCACCACACATATGATCCGGTCAGATTCCTGTATCTGGAGTGGTAACATAGAACCATGAATAGAATAAAAAAGAAAGAAAAAATTATTCTAGCATTGCGACTGCCAATGGCTCCTGGTCCTAGCATAGATTATGTTTTCTTACCATGACTGATGGATATATGATTCACTTACTTAGACAAATCTATTTGTTGTCAGTTCGCTTTGGTTAAAGACGTCTGCTGCTAAATGCCCAAAATGTAATGTAACGAGTTGCAAGATGATGTCAGAGTTTGTGGGAAACGCCTCTTCCTCTTAGGAGTTGCTACACCTATCTCGAGGTGTCGGAGCGGTACTCCCTTCCCTCACGTTTCGTGCGTCAGGGCCAGGTGTGCTGCGTGGCTCCCAGAGACGAGTGGTTCTACCGGGTCGTCATCCACCGCGTCCTCAGCCAGACCCAGGTGGAGGTGTACTACGTGGACTTCGGGGACCTCACCACTGTGGACAGGACCAGCCTCAAGTTCCTCAAGTAGGCTTCTTCTGGTCCAGTTCAGACAGAGAGCAATGAAAGTCAATGGGCAGGTTTCACTAGACCAGTGTTAATATTGGCAGGCTTTTTAGTCACTTTTAGTCATTGGTGTTTAGATGAAGAAGTCACCTCCATGTTTCTTAGTTCCAGTCCAGTTCCAGTTGATAAAAACATTCCAGTGCAGTCTCAGTCAAAGTTTTCGTCGCTGACTACGGCTAGACTAAAATGTTTTGGGTTTTTTGTGGGAGACCGCTTCTTGCCACATATTGTAGTGTAAAATCAATGTCCTGTAAATGTGACAGTCATTTTAACGACAAGTGTTAGGCCTCCTTGTCTGTTTTGCTGTTGTCCCCCTACATCTCTCTGCTTTCTCACCCCAAGGTCTTGTTACTCTGAGCTCCCGGCCCAAGCGGTCCCCTCATCACTCAGTGGAATCAAGCCTATGGGTGTAAGGCTCCACACACATCTCATATCACTGTTATTGACCACCAATCTCCCCAAGCTTTTAACATTGTATTGCTCCCATAGTCCCATTGACTTCCAGATAGCACTCTTATCTCCCATTCCATATTAAAAGCCTGTGTTTTGGTGTTCCAGGGCAGTTGGAGTTTGAACGCTACCAGCTCCTTCCGGAAGCTGTGCTGTGAGCGCCTCCTGTGGGCAGCTCTGCACAGCTACCACGCAGACTTCCTGCAGGTCTTCCTGTGTGAGACAGACACGGAGGAGGACGTGTACATTCACAGTGTCCTGCAGAGCCAGGGCCACGGGCTCTCCTGTCCCTCTGCAGTCAACTCAGAGGTCAGTAATGTACACACACAAAATTGCTCCCAGTGAGCGGGCCAGTGCCTTGCATGGCAGCTTGCCGCCATTGGTGTGTGAATGTGTGTGTGAATGAGAGGCCGTTGTAAAGTGCTTTGGAGCAGCAAAAAAGGCGCTATATAAGTGCAGTCCATTTACCATTTACACACACACACACACACATACACTTGCTTATACATGTACTGTATATATCCCATTCAACAACAATGATCCATTGCATCCATCCATTTGTTGTGTCAAACGTATTTCTTCTTTCAGCTGTGTGACCAGTTCAACCCTGTGACCCTGTATCTGGGCGAGGGTGTGTTTGTTGAAGGGATGGAAGTAGACATGGACGTGGTGGGCCAAACCCCAGAGCCCTGCACCCAAACCCCTGCCACACCCCAGGTGAGGAGCTCCCCTTTCCCAATTCTAACAGTACACACACACACACACACACACATCACACTCTCATTGTAGCAGACTAATGATCGTGGAGTGAAGATATTATCAAAGCGCACGCGCCTGTCGATCACCCATCCGCTTTGATAATATCTTCACTCACGATCATGTAGTCTAGTCTGGCGCCTGCGCCGTCTGTTGTTCTTCCTGCACACAGGTAAAAATATCCAGGATCCAGCAGCGTCGTCGGGCTCGCGCAAACAAACCCGGCGAATGTTTTACTTGCTCCGGACAAGTAAAAAAGCGTTACTGTCGAACCCTGATGTGTTTTAGGCTGCAGACCCTGCTGTTGGGAGCAATGAAAAAGAAGTGAAGCAGCTGCCTGACCTCCCAGAGCTGGAGTTCATCGGGGTGACACAGGCCAACTTCAAGGCCCAGGTATGACCTCTGACCCTGTATCACGCCCTCGGATTGAACAAGAGTTAGATTGTGTACAATAGATAAAGCATGTCTATTATAAGTAAGTCAACCATCCATGCCATATCATCGCCATGTCCTTGGTCCAATTCCGGCCATCGACAGCTGCAAGTCATCCCCCCCCTCTCTCTCACCCATACTTCCTGTCAATCTCTACTGTCTCTATCCTAATAAAGCAGAAATGCCCTAAAAACATATTATTTTTTTATTTTTTTACTTGTGTGTTTGTTGTGTCAGGCTGAGGAGATGGTTGTCTGTCCACACACTGACAGCACTCAGACAGCCTTTGATGCCTTGGCCACCGTGATGGATCTGTGAGTTATTACTTTTATTACTTTTATGCAGCATGTCTGTTTGTTTATGATGATGTCAAGATTATTATTATTATGGTACTTCCACATTTGTTGACATGTATGGTTTCAAGACTGTGTGTGTGAGCGTGTATTTCTGTGTGTGTGTCAGTGGGGTTGAGGTCCATGCCCAGAGTTCAGAGGTCGGTGCCCAGAGTTCAGA
Organism: Nansenia antarctica; assembly: GCF_963989245.1. Classification (NCBI taxonomy): domain Eukaryota; kingdom Metazoa; phylum Chordata; class Actinopteri; order Argentiniformes; family Microstomatidae; genus Nansenia; species Nansenia antarctica. The sequence goes on from NC_137678.1 coordinate 6,870,444, forward strand.
GGTCAGGGCCCTGAAAGCGGAGGAGGCCCTCCAGGCAGCGCTGGAGAAGATCCAGAACCTGGAGAGACGGCTAGCTGAGACGGCCCAGTCTGGAGCCCAGAGGTTGGCTACCTCAACCACAGACCAACACCTTAACATACCGCTGTCATAGACCAACACCTTAACACACTACTGTCACAGACCAACACCTTAACACACTACTGTCACAGACCAACACCTTAACACACTACTGTCATAGACCAACACCTTAACACACTACTGTCACAGACCAACACCTTAACACACTACTGTCACAGACCAACACCTTAACACACTACTGTCATAGACCAACACCTTAACACACTACTGTCATAGACCAACACCTTAACACACTACTGTCATAGACCAACACCTTAACACACTACTGTCACAGACCAACACCATAACACACTACTGTCATAGACCAACAGCATAACACACTACTGTCACAGACCAACACCATAACACACTACTGTCACAGACCAACACCTTAACACACTACTGTCATAGACCAACACCTTAACACACTACTGTCATAGACCAACACCTTAACACACTACTGTCATAGACAAATCAATAACACACGTCAATTATTATGTACATACTAACACACATACATCACCTTCATAACACATAACAGTGATATTGCAGGTAGAAAAACACAATACATCTTTCTGTGAAGATCATTTCCCCCCACCAGAGCAGGCTGTTTTGTATAGGCCTGAATCCTAATTTCAAATATACGCTTAATTCAACTCTTTGTGCCAACCTCCCATTGGCATAAACATCTCAACTTAATGGCCTTGAAGCCTATGACTGATCTACTGTAACTCACAGTAACAAGGCCTAGGAGAGAAGACATCTAGAGTACTCTACTCTGTGGTTTTACTCCACTCTCCTTCTCCTCTTATAATACAGGGTTCGACAGTAACACTTTTTTACTTGCCCGGAGCAAGTAACAAATTCGCCGGGTTTGTTTGCGTGAGCCCGACGAAGCTGCTAGATCCCGGATATGTTTACCTGTGTGCAGGAAGAACAACAGACGGCGCAGGCGCGAGACTAGACTAGATGATCGTGGAGTGAAGATATTATCAAAGCGTACGCGCCTGTCGATCACCCGTACGCTTTGATAATATCTTCACTCAGGATCATCTAGTCTGGTCTGGCGCCTGCGCTGTCTGTTGTTCTTCCTGCACACAGGTAAAAATATCCAGGATCTATCAGCAACGTCTGGGCTCGCGCAAACAAACCCGGCGAATGTTTTACAAGTAAAAAAGCGTTACTGTCGAACCCTGTAATGCAATCAGTGACTGTTTGAATTTGGTGCACTCATACGCGTATATTTGTATTACAGTGAGCAAGAAATCTGTCGTGGCAGGCCCAAAGAAGGTAGCCACACCTGAGCCCAAAGTAGTGAGTCAGAAGCCTGAGTCGAGTCCCAAACCCTCCAAGCCCAAGAAACTACAATATTTGAAAGTATTGTATTGTGTATTAAAAATGTATGTTCTAAGGTTCTATCTCTGTTTAGAATTCTAAGGTTCTATCTCCGTTTAGAATTATAAGGTTCTATCTCCGTTTAGAATTATAAGGTTCTATCTCCGTTTAGAATGATAAGGTTCTATCTCCTTTTAGAATTATAAGGTTCTATCTCCGTTTAGAATGATGAGGTTCTATCTCCGTTTAGAATTATAAGGTTCTATCTCCGTTTAGAATTATAAGGTTCTATCTCCGTTTAGAATGATAAGGTTCTATCTCCGTTTAGGGTAGTTCAGAGATATTGAGCGTCAAAGTTTTTACATTCCATTATTACATTCAATTGTCACCGTCTTTGAGCCTCGGAAAAGCCCTATATCAATTTAATGAATTATTATTATTATTATTATTATTATGTTTTGTGAGATGGAACCTTTGTATTTGATTAATTACTAACTCAAAAATGTAAACATTTTTAAAACAACACCACGAAGGCATTAATAAACACCTAATGGATCAGATTATGTAAAAAACAAAATTGACAAAAATGGAGATAGAACCTTATAATTCTAACGTCACGAAATGCAGTGGTCTTTGACAAGGTCTCAAGAATGTGGTGACACCTGGTGTTCTGGTCACAGGCATGTCGGCATGTGTTCTAATCCGGCCCATGCCCTGTTGACATGCCCTCTCTCCATTCTTCTCCTTACTTTCTGCCCCACTCAGAATCTTTTTTTTTGTATGTGTTAATTGTAAAGTAACAATTATGTGTTAATTGTTACTAATAAAAGTTCTAATAAAAGTTCACCGTATTATTAAAGCCTCATTTGCCTCAATTAAATTACTTGGAGTCAGATTATTGATATCAAGTTATGCTTTGCTATAAACAACATACAGCCACATTGCTAAACCATTCCATTGTAACCGCTAAGCTTTTACACCCTACATTAGGACCAACACAGCTAATGTGCTGATGTCCCATGAAGGGCATGCCAATTGTAATGCTGGATACAATGTTGTCTACATAGCTGTTTATCTTATTCAAATACCGGCTCAATCATTTGACTTACTGGGAAACGGATGGACGGATTGATGGCAGCTGCTGGATTGAAAAATCAGGTGTAGTGCTGAGGCACAAATGTGTACATTTCAAGCCTGCAAACTGCGACACTTTAAATGAAGGTGCAATAACACTATGTGCAATATGACAACCCTAGGGTACATAAGGTTGCAGAGAAATAGGTAATGTTAGAATAGGTATAGCATAGCATAGAGTACAGCACAGTGTTTTATCTGTACAGTATAGTATAGTGGATAGTGTACATAGCCTTTATTTATGTAACACAGATGGATGGAGTAGTGGATGGTTGGTGGATGGCCACCATGTCCCAACAAGGCTGCGACGTCAGCAAGGAGGTGGCGGAGTCATGTTTTGGGCCGGAATCATGGGGAGAGAGCTGGTAGGCCCTTTTAAGGTCCCTGAAGGTGTGAAAATGACCTCGGCAAAGTATGTAGAGTTTCTGACTGACCACTTTCTTCCGTGGTACAAAAAGTAGAACCGTGCCTTCCGTAGCAAAATCATCTTCATGCATGACAATGCAGGATGTCATGCTGCAAAGAATACCTCTGTGTCATTGGCTGCTATAGGCATAAAAGGAGAGAAACTCATGGTGTGGCCCCCATCTTCCCCTGACCTCAACCCTATTGAGAACCTTTGGAGCATCCTCAAGCAAAATATATATGAGGGTGGGAGGCAGTTCACATCAAAACAGCAGCTCTGGGAGGCTATTCTGGCATCCTGCAAAGAAATTCAAGCAGAAACTGTCCAAAAACTCACAAGTTCAATGGATGCAAGAATTGTGAAGGTGATATCAAAGAAGGGGTCCTATGTTAACATGTAACTTGACCTGTTAAGATGTTTTTGTTTGAAATAGCTTTTGATTTCAGTAAATATGACCTCCTAATATGACCTCCTAACCCTAAATTCATCAAATTACCATTTGTAGTTCTTTACAACCTATAAAATGTTTTGAAACTCTGTTGTGCATAATAATTTGGAACAGTGGATTTTGAGTTTTTTATTTAAAAAAAAAATACTGTTATCATTGGGAGGTTTGTTCAATAAAATTTGAATTATACTCTAACGGTTGATGACTTGAAAATTATACTGATTGTCATTTGCATCGACTATTTAGGAAAATCTGAGAAAAATATCATTTGCATAATAATTTGGAACGGGCTGTATATATGGGTATAGTACACTTACACACAGGACAAAGTGGCCTGGAACCCACAGTGGAAGGATAAGGGCATCCTTCTGATCAGCATGTTCCTGTTCAAAACCATGTACTGCATTTATCATTTTTATCCAACACTTAACTGGGGTGTGCATGATTATGAATTACATGATAATTTGATGAAGTCCTTTCTCATACATGTAGTGTTTTTTTGGCTTAGTGTTAGGAAACCATTTAATTTACCTTGATGAAATCAAGTTTAAAAAAAAAAGAAGGTATTTAGGACCAACACAGCTAATGTGCTGATGTCCCATGAAGGGCATGCCAATTGTAATGCTGGATACAATGTTGTCTACATAGCTGTTTATCTTATTCAAATACCGGCTCAATCATTTGACTTACTGGGAAACGGATGGACGGATTGATGGCAGCTGCTGGATTGAAAAATCAGGTGTAGTGCTGAGGCACAAATGTGTACATTTCAAGCCTGCAAACTGCGACACTTTAAATGAATGTGCAATAACACTATGTGCAATATGACAACCCTAGGGTACATAAGGTTGCAGAGAAATAGGAAATGTTAGAATAGGTATAGCATAGCATAGAGTACAGCACAGTGTTTTATCTGTACAGTATAGTATAGTGGATAGTGTACATAGCCTTTATTTATGTAACACAGATGGATGGAGTAGTGGATGGTTGGTGGATGGCCACCATGTCCCAACAAGGCTGCGACGTCAGCAAGGAGGTGGCGGAGTCATGTTTTGGGCCGGAATCATGGGGAGAGAGCTGGTAGGCCCTTTTAAGGTCCCTGAAGGTGTGAAAATGACCTCGGCAAAGTATGTAGAGTTTCTGACTGACCACTTTCTTCCGTGGTACAAAAAGTAGAACCGTGCCTTCCGTAGCAAAATCATCTTCATGCATGACAATGCAGGATGTCATGCTGCAAAGAATACCTCTGTGTCATTGGCTGCTATAGGCATAAAAGGAGAGAAACTCATGGTGTGGCCCCCATCTTCCCCTGACCTCAACCCTATTGAGAACCTTTGGAGCATCCTCAAGCAAAATATATATGAGGGTGGGAGGCAGTTCACATCAAAACAGCAGCTCTGGGAGGCTATTCTGGCATCCTGCAAAGAAATTCAAGCAGAAACTGTCCAAAAACTCACAAGTTCAATGGATGCAAGAATTGTGAAGGTGATATCAAAGAAGGGGTCCTATGTTAACATGTAACTTGACCTGTTAAGATGTTTTTGTTTGAAATAGCTTTTGATTTCAGTAAATATGACCTCCTAATATGACCTCCTAACCCTAAATTCATCAAATTACCATTTGTAGTTCTTTACAACCTATAAAATGTTTTGAAACTCTGTTGTGCATAATAATTTGGAACAGTGGATTTTGAGTTTTTTATTTTTTAAAAAAAATACTGTTATCATTGGGAGGTTTGTTCAATAAAATTTGAATTATACTCTAACGGTTGATGACTTGAAAATTATACTGATTGTCATTTGCATCGACTATTTAGGAAAATCTGAGAAAAATATCATTTGCATAATAATTTGGAACGGGCTGTATATATGGGTATAGTACACTTACACACAGGACAAAGTGGCCTGGAACCCACAGTGGAAGGATAAGGGCATCCTTCTGATCAGCATGTTCCTGTTCAAAACCATGTACTGCATTTATCATTTTTATCCAACACTTAACTGGGGTGTGCATGATTATGAATTACATGATAATTTGATGAAGTCCTTTCTCATACATGTAGTGTTTTTTTGGCTTAGTGTTAGGAAACCATTTAATTTACCTTGATGAAATCAAGTTTAAAAAAAAAAAGAAGGTATTTAGGACCAACACAGCTAATGTGCTGATGTCCCATGAATGAATGAATGAATGAATGAATGGACTTTATTGTCATTGCTACAGTACAGGTACCAAACAACGAAATTTAGGAGGGGTGGCTCCCCTGGTGTTAGGAAAGGGAAGAAAAAAAACACTTTTAGAAAAAGAATAAAATCACAAGAAGGTAAGGAGCTGGTTTACATAAATAAAAGCTATGTACACAATCCACTGTACTATACTGCACAGATAGTCAACTAGGGTTGTCATATTGCACAAAATTATTTTTTCACGTTATTTAAAGTGTCACAGTTTGCAGGCTTGAAATGTACATGTTTGTGCCTCAGCACTAGCTGCCATACAATCCGTCCAGACTGTCCTGGGCCCAGAACTTAGGCCTTTGCTGTGTTCAGGGCCTTGACGGCCCTGTGGTAGAAGCAGTTCTTCAGTCTGTTTGTCTGTTTGGAAGGGCATGCCAATTGTAATGCTGGATACAATGTTGTCTACATAGCTGTTTATCTTATTCAAATACCGGCTCAATCATTTGACTTACTGGGAAATGGCTCATGGGATCACAGTTGTGGGGCTGGACCCACGTTGCGGTTACATGAAGGTCAGCAATGAAAACCTCCTTTCCCTGTAGAATTCAAGTGCATCTAAAATTAGTCAATGCTAGAAAATGGTACGTAAAACATAAGGCTGAGTTCCAGCTATCTATTAAAATCACAACAAGGCATATAAGCCACAAAATTACCTTTTCATGCAGTCACTTCAACAATCAACTATCCTTAGTATAAACATTTCTTGCATAAATGATTTGCGATGACGTAGTCTATGCAAATATGCAGGCGCGGTATGATGACGCGCTCCAACCACTCCAACCAAATATGGTCCATCAAGCGTCCGGGTGATAGGCGTGATGTCCGCAGCTGGATATACTTGGAGAGTGTTTGTAAGGCTGGCGGCCATCTTAGGTGAGTCTGGTTGTGTTGTAAGGCTGGCGGCCATCTTAAGTGAGTCTGGTTGTGTTGTAAGGCTGGCGGCCATCATAGGTGAGTCTGGCTGTGCTGTAAGACTGGCGGCCATCTTAGGTTTGTCTGGTTGTGTTGTTAGGCTGGCGGCCATCTTAGTTGAGTCTGGTTGTGTTGTAAGGCTGGCGGCCATCTTAGTTGAGTCTGGTTGTGTTGTAAGGCTGGCGGCCATCTTAGGTGAGTCTGGTTGTGTTGTTATGCTGGCGGCCATCTTGGGTGAATCTGCAGGGCTGCCAAGTTTCACCAAAAGTTTGGAGTGAGATTTTTTGGCGGTGGAGCGACCCAAAACTGTTTCAGTATGACTTTTATTAAACTGCGGTTCCTCCCGCGCACGCCCACATACAACATCCGGGTCTTATATGCAACATTATCAGGTCACCCCTAGGTGTCCCTGTAACACAGGCTACTAACATAATGCCTATATGTAACATCTCCTTTCCTTTAGCTGTTTGCAAATGACATGCTTGCATCTCCGTCTGCAATTCCATTGACAATAACAATCCCAAACATTAACAATAGCATTACAACATTGCATTATTTCCCTTTTTTTTCTTTTTTTTTTTCTGAACAAAGAACAACAGTCCACACGCGCACACACACACACACGGCTGATCTGTAGGCTGGGGACCCCTGGTCCTAAGGACCTCTGTAGGCTGGGGTCCCCTGGTCCTAAGGACCTCTGTATGCTGGGGACCCCTGGTCCTCAGGACCTCTGTAGGCTGGAGTCCCCTGGTCCTCAGGACCTCTGTAGGCTGGGGACCCCGGTCCCCCTGGTCCTCAGGACCTCTGTAGGCTGGGGTCCCCTGGTCCTCAGGACCTCTGTAGGCTGGGGACCCCTGGTCCTGGGCTGACCTCTGGCCCTGTAGGGCTTAATTTTAATTAATTTGTTCTGGTACTGCCAATCATCCAGGGAGAACAATGGGGTTTCATTACCAAATCGGGATCGGTAATTCCTGCAAGTAAGGTCAGATGGGTGCTGCCACTGCCTTCCGTAAGTGCCTGGCCCCTGGTCAGCAACATGGGTCATGAGATTACGCAGCTCACTCATCACCCCTGCGCATGCACACGCGCACACACACACACACACGGCTGATCTGTAGGCTGGGGTCCCCTGGTCCTCAGGACCTCTGTAGGCTGGGGACCCCTGGTCCCCCTGGTCCTCAGGACCTCTGTAGGCTGGGGTCCCCTGGTCCTCAGGACCTCTGTAGACTGGGGACCCCTGGTCCTGGGCTGACCTCACACCAAGTGTCTCTGCCCTCTCTCTCTCACCTCTGCAGGCTCCAGATCAGGGTGATGTTGGGCTCTGAGACTCTGATGCATCAGACAGCTGTAGTTCAGCAGCTCCCTCTGCCCCCTCCACTACAGACATACCTCCAGTTTACAGACATCCTACCACCCTCACAAACATGTTTGCACCCCCACCCTTAGAGGCATCCTCATGTCCCAGAGGCGCCTGTAATCGGGCCCCTATTATAGGGGATCTACGCAAACATAAGATTCAGCTTATGTCATGCCAATTTGACGTCATTCAGTTTGTCACGCCTACAGTTTCACCTCATTCAGTGCTATGACAGCTGCATTTCTTTATGGTTTGATGAAATGCGGACAGGCAGGAGCAACAATGGTAACTTGTCGGTCTTCAGTAACTACTTATACTGCAATAAGAAAATGGAAAGACTGGAACCCATGCTGCACGCAGACTTAACTGTCAATGAACTGCAATCTGTCAACAATGCGCTGTGAGGTGAGTTTGTAGGAATGATGGCAAGCTGTTTTAGCACTAAATGTGTAATGCACAACTTTAAGGTTGACCTAAACTTAACACAAGATGGCAGCATTGAATTATTTTTTGTTTTGACATTTGTCTTTTCTAATCCACATTTGACATAAGAAGATTGCAACACAATGTACAAAGATGTCCATACATTTTAAAATGTCATTCATATTTGAAAATAAAGAAATTTAAATATTTTTTTTCTTTTTTAAAATAAAATGTTATCAGTAATAAAAAAATAAAAAAAAGAATTAAGAAAGAAAGAAAGACATCATACCAGCAACATACACTACCGTTTCAATGTAAATATGTCTTTTTTATTTTTATTTTTTATCAACACTTCCGCTCTCTGTTTCAAATTAAAAGCTATTAAAAAAGGGAAAAAAAGAAATGTCGTCTACGTCAGTGTCGGAGACAAGCCATGGTGAGGGTTGAGAAAGCACCGTTGTTTAAATGATTGTAGTAGAAGTATTTGGTATGATTTAAAAAAAAAAACTTTTTAGAATTTCCTTGCATAATAATAATAATAATAATGGATTTTATTTATAAAGCACTTTACATTTCAAGAATCTCAAAGTGCTACAGTCAATAAAAGAAACAAAAACAGCACAACACAATAAAGATCACTAAAAACATCAAAAGCAGAAAGGTTAAAAAGACACTGTGGCATAAAACGAAAGAAAAAAATAAATACAAATCTGGCTACTGGAACGCTTTGTTAAAAAGATGAGTCGTAAGTCCGCTCTTAAAAGAGTCGACCGATTGTGGTGCTCTCAGGTGGGCAGGGAGGGCGTTCCACAGTTCGGGGGCGATGGAGCAGAAGGCCCGGTCTCCCATGGAGCGGAGGTGGGTTTTGGTGGGTTTGAGGAGGTTTGCATTTGATGAGCGGAGAGTGCGAGTGGAGGGGCTGTGGGATTTGACCAGGTCCTTGAGGTAAGGGGGTGCGTTGCCGTGAATGCATTGATGAGTTAACAGTGAGATTTTGTAAATGATCCGAGAGGAGATGGGAAGCCAGTGTAGTGAGTGGAGGATGGGTGTGATGTGATCGTATTTGCGCACTCTCATCAGGATCCTAGCAGCGCTGTTCTGAATGTACTGGAGCTTCTGAAGGCTCTTGCTAGGGATCCCGATGAGAAGTGCGTTGCAGTAGTCGAGCCTGGAGGAGACAAAGGCATGGACTAACTTCTCGGCATCGGGCAAAGACAGGGTGGGGCGGAGTTTTGCTATATTTCTAAGGTGGAAGAATGACGTTTTGGATATGTGTTTAATGTGGGCCTCGTAGTTGAGGTGGGGGTCCATTCGAACACCAAGGTTGGTGACGACGGATGACAGAGGGATAACCTGTCCAGAGAAAGTGATGCTTGTTATGGGGGATGATTTAACCTGGTGAGGGGTGCCGATGAGGATGGCTTCTGTTTTGCAGCTATTTAATTGAAGGAAGTTAACTCTCATCCACGCCTTTATCTCCTCCAGGCAGATGGTGAGTGCAGATGAGGTTGACTGAGGGGTTGGGTCCAGTTTAATGTAGAGTTGTGTGTCGTCAGCATAGCAATGGTAGGGGATACCATGCTTGCTGATGACACGGCCGAGGGGTAACATGTACAGGGTGAAGAGGGTGGGTCCGAGTACGGATCCTTGGGGGACACCACAGGTGACAGGCTGGGTCCGGGACTTTGCACCTCCCAAGGAGATGCACTCGGTGCGTTCGGAAAGATAGGATGTGAACCAGTCCAGAACAGTGTAGCAGAGTCCGATAGTGGAGTGAAGGCGGTCTAGGAGGATGGTGTGGTCGACGGTGTCAAAGGCGGCTGTGAGGTCCAGGAGGATGAGCATGAGAATGTCGTTTGTCACCCTGACCAGTGCTGTTTCAGTGCTATGGGCGGAGCGGAAACCAGACTGGAATTTTTCTGCAATGTTATTGCTGCTGAGGTGATGTTGGAGTTGGGTGGCGACTATTTTCTCCAGGACCTTGGAGAGGAACGGGAGGTTAGAAATGGGTCTGTAGTTTGCGAGGGTATCCGGGTCTAGGGTCGGTTTCTTAAGTGCTAAATTCATTCAGCATAGTATGTTATGATTGTCCGTCCATTTGGAATATAACCTATATTTTCGTTTGTTTGACCTAGTAATCTCCCTTCCCCTGGTTATTTGAGAGGCTGGATGCTTCCTCCATGAGCAGTCTCACCAACTTTCCGCAGGCAATGATCAGGACCTCCCGAGAACAGGGGCTACCAGTTCACCATTTTCATGGTGTATTCAAAATCAGATTATGTATGGGTTCAATTGACTTAATGGATTTAAGGAGGACTAGATCCTATTAATGAATAGGGTGCCCTAAGGCACTGCCCCCACCAATAGCAAGCTAATCTGGCATGCAAATTAAATCCTGCCTCAATATGCCTGCCTGTTTAATGCGACCCATTACACACTTTCACTTATTTATATCTATTATTATAACAGAATAGGCTTATAAACAAACTGGCCCCTACATGAGGGAGGTGATTATTCAGTAAATGGGGCTCACGCAGAGAAGAGAAGAGTTAGCCTAGCTAATGCTATCTCCCTGCAGATAGGCCTTGGGTCCAGAGGAGGGAGCAGTCATGTTTCTCTCTGATAGAGTCTCAGCCTCTACTGTCACTGGTTCTCTCCGTGTCTGGGATTGTGGTGGGATTGAAACATTAAACATTTAATCTAGGAGTTCCTCTTTTATCTAGTTCTATGACATGACACATAGTCATGTAGTTCATTGATAGATTTTCCTTTAAATGTGACTAAATGAGAAGTTCATCAGCTCCTTCCGCTGTTGTGCATGTGTCAAAATGTCCTCCCTTGTGGAATAGGCGATGCAATTTTTCAATGTTGGAAAAATACTTTGTACTGCTCACATAATAATGTAAGGGGAAGGTATCCTGCCTTCCAATATTACCTTATTTTGTTTCCTACACTTTTGAACAGATGTTTCATTGCCATCACATTACATTGCCTCTTGTATAGTATATCTCATAGCTTAAATATTTCCTTCACTAGATTTATTGCTCTTCAACCTTTATTCTCTTATTCACTTTAGCCTGCTTTTCTTGAAGGAGATAAATGATTTGTTGACTGAGCAGCTTATTTGGAGTCATAATCTGGCACATGATCACGCTGAAGGGCAAGTGGGATGTCTGCTGAGGAGTTCTTGGCATTTTTAGCCTCTCCTCTCTACGTTTCTGCTGGGTTCTTCATGCCTGGTTACCCCGGAGCCCGCTTTGTTAGTGTCGGAGGGAATAGGGGTCATGAAGAGGCCAGGTTGCACCCCAACCCTGTCCTGAAATATTACAGCCAGGTTCACTTACCCCTCCTCCTATCGCAGAAGAGCTGTAAGACACCTTCAATAGCAAAACCATACAAGTCCATGGGGGAGAGGGTGTTACAGGGGTCGGCAATAGGCGGCCCGTGGGCCATTGCTGGCCCGTCACCAATAATATTTGGCCCAGCAGATTATTTTGAGAATCCACTTTTTTTTTATTTATAATAATATCGGACCGACAGTCCCACATATAGCGCCTATAATGTCTGAATAGAGAATCGAACTCCACCTGAATAATGCTTATTGTACTTTTATCCATGTTGAGAGTGAATGACACAGGGACAGACAATCAGGCAGACGCTGAACCCCTCAGAGTGAATCATAAGCAGGTGGACAACGCGTCACGGTGCTGAAATAGCCGACATACCGTGTGTGGTTTGAACAAAATAACACGAGCTCAGTAAGCCATTCAAACGTAATGTTTACGTATATGTGACTGCAACACACATATGAACAGTAACAACGCAAATTCTGTTTAATTTTCTGAAAAACATTGAAAACAAAATCGGCGCAAACAAAAAGCATCTCCCATCGGTCAGTATTTGCTTGATATCTGGTGATATTGACGTCACTTTAATCCACAGGCAGTTCTCAAGGTTTTTATGCATCCATCGATTCCTCTCGTGCGTCTTTATCGCATTCATTGACGAAAAGGACGACTCGCATGTATAGAAAGGGAACATTGTGAGCACGGAAAATGTCTCTCACAACGGCTTTGCATTGATGAAACCAGGTAGGATGAACGTATAGTTCGCTGTCCATTCCTCTTTAAATGCCCTGTTTCCACCGTCAACTTTCCTCTTTAGACCTTTGGAGAGTGACATTATGTTTCTCTTGCTAGCAGGTTAAATATTTGGCTAACTTCACCCGGCACGCAAACAACCAATCCAATAATAATGTGACCTTGTCTGGGAGGAGGGGGGAATAATTATCAGAATGAAACTATGTTACATAATTATTAGAATAAGTTAGGCTACGCTACATCGTCAGTCCACACATTTATTATTCAAAAATATGGAAAAGTGTGAAACTACGTTTCAACGTTGTTGAGAATCACAACACAAACTCGCTAGTCAAGCCAAAATACTGCAACATAATGGATTGGACTGCTACCTAGTTAACTAGAACACTACTTTACATTGTTAGCAGGTTCACAAAACAAGCTGTGTTAGTTGACTAGCGATGTGTACAGTCGAAAGAAAAGTCAAAGCATTAGAACGTGTCACATTTTTAAACAATCAATTACTTAAATTAGCCTTTGATTATGTTTGGGCCCGCCATCTAGTGGCTCAAAAAAAATTTGGCCCGAGGCCAAACCTAATTGCCGACCCCTGGCATAGGGGAAAGATAAAGGAACTAGAGGCAGAGCGGCTCTAAAAATAAAGGAAACTGTTCCATTACATTGAGACCAGCCTTCTGCTCAGCCACATAATTACTACTGGTTGACTCAGTAATGTTGCTGCTGCACAGCTTTTATTCTGGCCACCAGAGTGTGACATTTCATAATGTTTGTACAAATGTTTCTACACGTTGTAAAATGAATGGTCATAACTTACTCTTATTTTGTAGACCTGTATTACCAATTTCAATTGGTATTAATGTATGTTATTCCATTATGAATACATTATGAAATATGTAGACGCAACACAATGAGAAGATAATTTCTATGTTTTTGAAATAGTATAAATAGCATTGTGCAATAAGCAGTTCCACTACTACCTGTCCACTACTACCTGTCCACTACTACCTGTCCATTACTACCTGTCCATTACTACCTGTCCATTACTACCTGTCCATTACTACCTGTCCATTACTACCTGTCCATTACTACCTGTCCATTACTACCTGTCCATTACTACCTGTCCATTACTACCTGTCCACTACTCCACCGTGTTTCTGACTTCCTGACATGGGAGACGGGACCGAGAGGTGTGCGGCAGAGAGAGGGGCGGCTGTGTCTCAGGAGGTAGAGGCTGTGTCTCAGGAGGTAGAGGCTGTGTCTCAGGAGGTAGAGTCGGCATCTAATCTGATCGCAAGGTTGGCAGATCGGCGGTTCGAGCCCCGGCTGGCCACATGTCGAAGTGTCCTTGGGCAAGACACTGAACCCCAAATTGCTCCCAGTGAGCGGGCCGGCGCCTTGCATGGTAGCTTGCCGCCATTGGTGTGTGGAATGTCTGTGTGAATGGGTGAATGAGAGGCCGTTGTAAAGCTCTTTGGAATAAGGCATAGCTATATAAGTCAGTCCATTACACTCAGGGAGAGCGGAGCTGAGCCAAAACCAGACTAATGTCACAGGGTTCCACTTCCCCTGCGTGAGGCGGGTGGTTTCAGCAGAACACTGGCCTGTCTGTCACGCTTGGTTCTCTAACATTCTCTAACCTTAGCAGAAAGAGAGAAGTACACCTCACAACCAGGGAACCCTATGCTGCATGTTCTCAATGAAAAAGATATATGCTGTTTTGCTAAATTGTCTCATTGTCACTTTGACTCAAGTGAAGCACCATGTGTGTTCATATCAAAAGTTGCAGAACATGTACATGTACTGCTCTGGTTTCTAAATAGGCCTAGTAGTTATGCACTTACAAGCTGTCTGGGTGGGTTTACCAGGCTATGCACCAACCTAGAAGCACCAACCCACTGTTGAGATCTGAAAAGTTGGAGTTTGGAGTGAACTGTCCCTTTAGGGAAGGTTAACTATATTGACAGTGACAGTTTGTTTTTAGATACTGGATCTGTTTTTCAAGGTGTCCCCCCCTCCATATCATTCGATGGATCGCTTTTATTTTGAAAACAGTGGCTAAATCCGGAAGTTCCATTATATATCAATTGTTGTAGCTTCACTATTATCCCGTGATCCTGGAACACAGCCAATCAGCCCGCCGGCCGGGGCTGCGCAGAGCCACAAGATCTGAACAAGGTCCGCCCCAGTATGAAGTGATAGAAGCAGCATCTATCTCTTGTGAGCTAATAGTGATGTAATATCAGATGAATCTCAGTTTTAGACATTTAGCTTTGTTACTTACCAGTGTGTATCAATGCTTCCTCATCTCTACCTGTGTCTCTTTTCAAGAACCTTTCCAAAAGCAGAGTGGGTCCATGTCCTGCCTCCTCCATCAGTTCTCAGACCAGCGTTAGTCAGATCTCACACCTCGCTAAAGTCAGGTACGTGTCTTAGACTTACATCTCTTGACAAAGCAATCGTTGGGGTTGTGGGTTGATTTGAAATGGGTTGTGGGTTGATTTGAGTTCACATCGCAACAGATATTAGTCATGATCATGACAAGTTATGCTCACATGTCAAGTCACTAAAATGCTCCATCACCTTGTCAGCAGATCTAACTACTGTTATTCTGAAGCTTGTAATTGTTCTGTGTGGTCACCTGTGAGCCAGCTGTGGACTGTCATACAGTGATGACTATGGACTCTGTCATACAGTGATGACTATGGACTCTGTCATACAGTGATGACTATGGACTCTGTCATACAGTGATGACTATGGACTCTCTGCACTAACTAATGTATTTCTTACTACTGTAGCACTGCCTGGTGTCTCTTCAGCCATCCTCCATGGCCTCCCAGGGTAGAGCTTGGTGAGAGCTCTTCAACCCACACTGTGACATCGCCGACCCCTCCAGAGCTTGGTGAGAGCTCTTCAACCCACACTGTGACATCGCCGACCCCTCCAGAGCTTGGTGAGAGCTCTTCAACCCACACTGTGACATCGCCGACCCCTCCAGAGCTTGGTGAGAGCTCTTCAACCCACACTGTGACATCGCCGACCCCTCCAGAGCTTGGAGAAAGCTCAACTGGCAGTCCCCCAAAAGTCCAAAGCCTTGGTTTTAACTGGGTTGGCCAGTGCTATCACAGCCACAGTGACTAGGCTCATTGGGTGAAGTCGTAGTGCTTGTGAAACGAGTTTATTCCACATAAATGGTCATGCCTCTGATTACTTTGGTCTGTGGTTTGTTTTCACTTGTACACAGTCCTACAATTAATTTAGTCGATCATCAAGGATAGTACTGACAATTAACCGGGGAGAAACAGGACAGGTCAGAGATGTCTGGTCAAAGTGTAATATAACCGCTAGAGGGCGACAGAGGTCTTTCTATCGGCTGCTGTGTGTGTGTGTGTGTGTGTGTGTGTGTGTGTGTGTGTGTGTGTGTGTGTGTGTGCGCGTGTGTCTGTGTCATTCATATTCAGGCGAAAAGCTAAGCGTCAATATCCAAAACATGGCCCATAATAATCACATTACGTTTTACTACATGTAACCGGTTGGTCATTATTTCCAGTTTGCGGTAAATGTGATTTTGATGAGCAAATGCCTTCTTCCGCTACGATTGGAGACGGCTTACCACGTGACCGTGGGACGTATTGAATTTCCCAGTTTGGAACAGTCATAAGTAGCATTTCTGGGATGTTTTGTACATTAGCAGTACATGAACAATGTTAAGTTAAATATGTTGTATTATTTGGTGGAACGCATATAGAAACTATTGTGGTTAAACCGTGACGTGTATTGACGTGCCAGAGAATTACTCCCCTACCTCGGACCCATTCTGGGTATTGCTTCTCGGCCTTTTGGCTAAGATCAAGTGTAGATGTTTTCTGGCAACTGTTCGCAAGGGGACATTCCCTTAGAGGCCAGTGAAGTACCAGGAAGCACCCAGTGAACTGGGTAGCACAGAGTTCATGGCTTCCCAGTTGCATTTGTAGGAACCAGCTACTACACTTGACCAAGCCTGCCCAGTTCGCGGAGCACCCAGTGAACTGGGTAGGTTCGTCCAAGCCTGCCCAGTTCGCGGGCCACCTGCCCTGTATGAAGAGGAACCGCCACAGAACTTGAGATCTGGCATTAAATTAATTTTTTGTTAAATTAGCAGACGCTTTTATCCAAAGCGACTTACAATTACGAATTACAGGGACATTCCCCCTGGAGTGCACCCCCTCTATCTGTTTAAGTTAACTAGACCGGTTAAATGTCTGCATATTTATGAATTAGACCTGTTTAGCACCGGAAATATGTTGTCTCCATAGAAAGCATAGAGATGTTTAGTTTAGGCTTTGTAACAAGCCCTATAACAGTTGGATCATGGCCTGTAGATTATTTTCTTTGTCAGATCCTCTTCTATTTCCCCAAATCTGAAAGCTACTGAACAACTTGAATATGAAGTTCGAACCAGACATTTCTTCAACAGGAAACTAAGAACTGTACATATAAAAACCATACATGGACACAAAAAGACACTGGACACAGGAATGTATTGCAAACAACTTTATTCGTAGTAGATTAGATTAGATTAAACTTTATTGTCATTGAAGAGTACAAGTACCAGACAACGAAATGCAGTTTAGCATCTAACCAGAAGTGTTATAAAACATAGTGTTTTTATAGTGATATAAAACATGATAGTGATAAGTGATCGGTACAGTATGGCAAGTATGGTAGTTAGAGGTATGTACAAGAGATGGATAGCAGTAACCTATAGTTGAGGTAGATATGTACAATGAATGTAGATATGTACAGTTAAGGTAGATATGTACAATTAAGGTAGATATGTACAGTTAAGGTAGATATGTACAGTTAAGGTAGCTATGTACAGTTAAGGTAGCTATGTACAGTTAAGGTAGATATGTACAGTATGGTGTATACAGATGTATACAGAGGCTATATCAAAAGAGAGGTATGTACAAATGTGCACAAATATGGTTCGTGCAAAGGTACTATTTGCAAACAGAAGTAGTGCCAAGGGTAATTGAGTGTTCACATTGACACTGAGGGCGGGAGGAGGAGGGCTACTTACTATTACGTATGCTCGACTATCCCCTTGAAACAAGAGTTACATTCTTTATAGGCCAAGGAAGACCAACTGTATATACTGTATTCTCTGCACTTTCCCAAAGACAATGTAAACCACTGAAGGAAAAAAGTACCACATCATCCACATCATCTTTACCAAGATATACAGTATGACAAAAGAGATTAAATGATGACGTTTTCCTCATGATCAAACTATACTCCTATAAAAAGAGAAGATCACTACCCAAGTGAAGTAAATAAACTACGAAAAATATGAAAAAGGCTTCTAGATCCCTGTTTCCATAAGATTTTCAAGCGAATTAACCAGAGATGTCTGGTCATAGTGTAATATAACCGCTAGAGGGCGACAGAGGTCTTTCTATCGGCTGCTGTGTGTGTGTGTGTGTGTGTGTGTGTCTGTGTCATTCATATTCAGGCGAAAAGCTAAGCGTCAATATCCAAAACATGGCCCATAATAATCACATTACGTTTTACTACATGTAACCGGTTGGTCATTATTTCCAGTTTGCGGTAAATGTGATTTTGATGAGCAAATGCCTTCTTCCGCTACGATTGGAGGCTTACCACGTGACCGTGGGACGTATTGAATTTCCCAGTTTGGAACAGTCATAAGTAGCATTTCTGGGATGTTTTGTACATTAGCAGTACATGAACAATGTTAAGTTAAATATGTTGTATTATTTGGTGGAATGCATATAGAAACTATTGTGGTTAAACCGTGACGTGTATTGACGTGTCAGAGATTGACTCCCCTACCTCGTACCCATTGTGGGTATCGCTTCTCGGCCTTTTGGCTAAGATCAAGTGTAGTAGCTGGTTCCTACAAATGCAACTGGGCAGGCTTGGACTCTGTGCTACCCAGTTCACTGGGTGCTGCCTGGTAGTTTCACTGTCTTCTCCCATGGTCTTTCCCATTTGAGAACGGTTGCCAGAAAATCTCCCAAAGCTCTGCATTTGTAGCAACCAGGTGTTTTTATAAAAACACAACACCATGTATACAATCAATTAATCAATCATAAAACAATCAGACATTTAAGACATTTCATTCAACAACAACCAACATTAATTGTAATTGATCTTAGCCAAAAGGCTGAGAAGCGATACCCACAATGGGTACGAGGTAGGGGAGTCAATCTCTGACAATCTGACAAAGACCTTCAATCGTAGCGGAAGAAGGCATTTGCTCATCTATGATCTTATCTGGCGTTGGAAGGTCTATGATCTTATCTGGCGTTGGAAGGTCTATGATCTTATCTGGCGTTGGAAGGTCTATGATCTTATCTGGCGTTGGAAGGTCTATGATCTTATCTGGCGTTGGAAGGTCTATGATCTTATCTGGCGTTGGAAGGTCTATGATCTTATCTGGCGTTGGAAGGTCTATGATCTTATCTGGCGTTGGAAGGTCTATGATCTTATCTGCTGTTGGAAGGTCTATGATCTTATCTGGCGTTGGAAGGTCTATGATCTTATCTGGCGTTGGAAGGTCTATGATCTTATCTGGCGTTGGAAGGGCATAGGGGAAAGATAAAGGAACTAGAGGCAGAGCGGCTCTAAAAATAAAGGAAACTGTTCCATTACATTGAGACCAGCCTTCTGCTCAGCCACATAATTACTACTGGTTGACTCAGTAATGTTGCTGCTGCACAGCTTTTATTCTGGCCACCAGAGTGTGACATTTCATAAGGTTTGTACAAATGTTTCTACACGTTGTAAAATGAATGGTCATAACTTACTCTTATTTTGTAGACCTGTATTACCAATTTCAATTGGTATTAATGTATGTAATTCCATTATGAATACATTATGAAATATGTAGACGCAACACAATGAGAAGATCATTTCTATGTTTTTGAAATAGTATAAATAGCATTGTGCAATAAGCAGTTCCACTACTACCTGTCCACTACTACCTGTCCACTACTACCTGTCCATTACTACCTGTCCATTACTACCTGTCCATTACTACCTGTCCATTACTACCTGTCCATTACTACCTGTCCATTACTACCTGTCCATTACTACCTGTCCACTACTACCTGTCCATTACTACCTGTCCATTACTACCTGTCCACTACTACCTGTCCATTACTACCTGTCCATTACTACCTGTCCATTACTACCTGTCCATTACTACCTGTCCATTACTACCTGTCCACTACTCCACCGTGTTTCTGACTTCCTGACATGGGAGACGGGACCGAGAGGTGTGCGGCAGAGAGAGGGGCGGCTGTGTCTCAGGAGGTAGAGTCGGCATCTAATCTGATCGCAAGGTTGGCAGATCGGCGGTTCGAGCCCCGGCTGGCCACATGTCGAAGTGTCCTTGGGCAAGACACTGAACCCCAAATTGCTCCCAGTGAGAGGGCCGGCGCCTTGCATGGTAGCTTGCCGCCATTGGTGTGTGGAATGTCTGTGTGAATGGGTGAATGAGAGGCCGTTGTAAAGCTCTTTGGAATAAGGCATAGCTATATAAGTCAGTCCATTACACTCAGGGAGAGCGGAGCTGAGCCAAAACCAGACTAATGTCACAGGGTTCCACTTCCCCTGCGTGAGGCGGGTGGTTTCAGCAGAACACTGGCCTGTCTGTCACGCTTGGTTCTCTAACATTCTCTAACCTTAGCAGAAAGAGAGAAGTACACCTCACAACCAGGGAACCATATGCTGCATGTTCTCAATGAAAAAGATATATGCTGTTTTGCTAAATTGTCTCATTGTCACTTTGACTCAAGTGAAGCACCATGTGTGTTCATATCAAAAGTTGCAGAACATGTACATTTACTGCTCTGGTTTCTAAATAGGCCTAGTAGTTATGCACTTACAAGCTGTCTGGGTGGGTTTACCAGGCTATGCACCAACCTAGAAGCACCAACCCACTGTTGAGATCTGAAAAGTTGGAGTTTGGGGTGAACTGTCCCTTTAGGGAAGGTGAACTATATTGACAGTGACAGTTTGTTTTTAGATACTGGATCTGTTTTTCAACGTGTCCCCCTCCATATCATTCGACGGATCGCTTTTATTTTGAAAACAGTGGCTAAATCCGGAAGTTCCATTATATCAATTGTTGTAGCTTCACTGTTACCCCGTGATCCTGGAACACAGCTAATCAGCCCGCCGGCTGGGGCTGCGCAGACCCACAAGATCTGAACAAGGTCCGCCCCAGTATGAAGTGTCTCCTCCAGACAGGTAACGTGTCTGTCTGTCTGTCTGCTCCACGGGCTGCTTTGTGTTGGTTACAGGTAAGTTGAGCTCTACACATTTCATGCACATATCTGTTGGGTTGTAGGTTGATTTGAGTTCACATCGCAACAGATATTAGTCATGATCATGACAAGTTATGCTCACATGTCAAGTCACTAAAATGCTCCATCACCTTGTCAGCAGATCTAACTACTGTTATTCTGAAGCTTGTAATTGTTCTGTGTGGTCACCTGTGAGCCAGCTGTGGACTGTCATACAGTGATGACTATGTACTCTGTCATACAGTGATGACTATGGACTCTGTCATACAGTGATGACTATGGACTCTCTGCACTAACTAATGTATTTCTTACTACTGTAGCACTGCCTGGTGTCTCTTCAGCCATCCTCCATGGCCTCCCAGGGTAGAGCTTGGTGAGAGCTCTTCAACCCACACTGTGACATCGCCGACCCCTCCAGAGCTTGGTGAGAGCTCTTCAACCCACACTGTGACATTGCCGACCCCTCCAGAGCTTGGTGAGAGCTCTTCAACCCACACTGTGACATCGCCGACCCCTCCAGAGCTTGGTGAGAGCTCTTCAACCCACACTGTGACATCGCCGACCCCTCCAGAGCTTGGAGAAAGCTCAACTGGCAGTCCCCCAAAAGTCCAAAGCCTTGGTTTTAACTGGGTTGGCCAGTGCTATCACAGCCACAGTGACTAGGCTCATTGGGTGAAGTCGTAGTGCTTGTGAAACGAGTTTATTCCACATAAATGGTCATGCCTCTGATTACTTTGGTCTGTGGTTTGTTTTCACTTGTACACAGTCCTACAATTAATTTAGTCGATCATCAAGGATAGTACTGACAATTAACCGGGGAGAAACAGGACAGGTCAGAGATGTCTGGTCAAAGTGTAATATAACCGCTAGAGGGCGACAGAGGTCTTTCTATCGGCTGCTGTGTGTGTGTGTGTGTGTGTGTGTGTGTGTGTGTGTGTGTGCGTGTGTCTGTGTCATTCATATTCAGGCGAAAAGCTAAGCGTCAATATCCAAAACATGGCCCATAATAATCACATTACGTTTTACTACATGTAACCGGTTGGTCATTATTTCCAGTTTGCGGTGTGATTTTGTGTGATTTTGATGAGCAAATGCCTTCTTCCGCTACGATTGGAGACGGCTTACCACGTGACCGTGGGACGTATTGAATTTCCCAGTTTGGAACAGTCATAAGTAGCATTTCTGGGATGTTTTGTACATTAGCAGTACATGAACAATGTTAAGTTAAATATGTTGTATTATTTGGTGGAATGCATATAGAAACTATTGTGGTTAAACCGTGACGTGTATTGACGTGTCAGAGATTGACTGAGGTGGTGGTGTGCAACACCGGTGCCCCCCAGGGAACTGTTCTGTCACCCTTTCTCTTCACCCTCTATACCTCCGACTTCCAGTTTAGCTCCGACCAGTGCCACCTGCAGAAGTTTTCGGATGACTCCTCTATCGTCGGTTACATCACAGACGACAGGGATGAGGAGTACAGGGCCCTGGTGGAGAGCTTCGTGCAGTGGTGCGACACCAACTACCTTTTGCTTAACACCAGCAAAACAAAGGAGTTGGTGGTGGATTTTAGGAGGAAGAGAAGGACCCCAGCCCCCATCATCATCAAGGGGGTGGAAGTCGAGAGGGTGGACTCCTACAGGTACCTGGGAGTACAAATTAATAACAAACTGGACTGGACTGACAACACCGAGGCTCTTCTCAGGAAAGGGCAGAGCAGACTGTTTTTCCTGAGAAGGCTGAGGTCTTTCGGTGTCTGCAACAAGCTGCTGCAAATGTTTTATCAGTCGGTGGTTGCCAGCGTTCTGTTCTTCGCCGTGGCCTGCTGGGGTGGAAACATCTGTGCCAGGGATGCTGCGAAGCTAAACAAACTGGTGAAGAAGGCCAGCTCTGTGGTGGGGACCGGGCTGGACAGCCTAGAGGTGGTGGCAGAACAGAGGATGGGGAAAAAACTGGCGGCCATGCTGGCCAATCCCTCCCACCCGATGTACTGCGAGCTGGCAGGGATGAGGAGCAAGTTCAGCCACAGATTTGTTCTCCCCCGTCAAAGTACAAAAAGATTTGGACAGTCCTTTATTCCAGCTGCACTCCGACTCTACAACCAGGCCCTGCAGGGTGGGGGAGACCTGGAGATGGAACTTTTGGAACTTTTTACTTATTGAGCCTGCACTGTTTTATGTATTTTATTGAATGTTTTTCTGTTTTCTGTACTGAATGTTTTCTGCCCTAACTGAGCTGTTTGACAACAAAATTTCCCCATTGGGGACAATAAAGGTTTTCAATCAATCAATCAAGACTCTCCTACCTCGTACCCATTGTGGGTATCGCTTCCTCGGCCTTTTGGCTAAGGTCAAGTGTAGTAGCTGGTTGCTACAGATGCAACTGGGCAGGCTTGGACTCTGTGCTACCCAGTTCACTGGGTGCTGCCTGATACTTCAGTGCTACCTGCTTCATCACAGGCCTCTCTGGGAATGTCCCATTTGAGAACGGTTGTCAGAAAATCTCCCAAAGCTCTGCATTTGTAGCAACCAGGTGTTTTTTTTTATAAAAACACAACACCATGTATACAATCAATTAATGGACTAGAGGCAGAGCGGCTCTAAAAATAATGGAAACTGTTCCATTACATTGAGACCAGCCTTCTGCTCAGCCACATAATTACTACTGGTTGACTCAGTAATGTTGCTGCTGCACAGCTTTTATTCTGGCCACCAGAGTGTGACATTTCATAAGGTTTGTACAAATGTTTCTACACGTTGTAAAATGAATGGTCATAACTTACTCTTATTTTGTAGACCTGTATTACCAATTTCAATTGGTATTAATGTATGTTATTCCATTATGAATACATTATGAAATATGTAGACGCAACACAATGAGAAGATAATTTCTATGTTTTTGAAATAGTATAAATAGCATTGTGCAATAAGCAGTTCCACTACTACCTGTCCATTACTACCTGTCCATTACTACCTGTCCATTACTACCTGTCCATTACTACCTGTCCAATACTACCTGTCCATTACTACCTGTCCACTACTACCTGTCCATTACCTGTCCATTACTACCTGTCCATTACTACCTGTCCATTACTACCTGTCCATTACTACCTGTCCACTACTCCACCGTGTTTCTGACTTCCTGACATGGGAGACGGGACCGAGAGGTGTGCGGCAGAGAGAGGGGCGGCTGTGTCTCAGGAGGTAGAGTCGGCATCTAATCTGATCGCAAGGTTGGCAGATCGGCGGTTCGAGCCCCGGCTGGCCACATGTCGAAGTGTCCTTGGGCAAGACACTGAACCCCAAGTTGCTCCCAGTGAGCGGGCCGGCGCCTTGCATGGTAGCTTGCCGCCATTGGTGTGTGGAATGTGTGTGTGTGAATGGGTGAATGAGAGAATGAAAAAAAAAATGAGCGCTACGGCCTGCGGGAGGCTTGGAGGCCGCCGGGCGGCACCATTCCAGGCAGCGTTGCCCTCGGTAACGCCCTCGAGATTTCCTATGGGGTCAGTTGTTTTGGGGGCACAACCCCTGGCCAGAGCCCAGGCCACAGCTCCGGCAGTGTTCAAGTTGTCTTTTGACTGCAGAGCCGAGCTTCTGAGTGCTCAGAGGTTTATAGCTTGTGCATCCGCAGCAATCCCCCCCTGTGAGGATGCCTTGGTAGTGGTGGATGGTGGAGGAGGGCCCCCTGGTGTTGGAGGGCCCCCTGGTGGAGGAGGGCCCCCTGGTGGAGTAGGGCCCCCTGGTGTTGGAGGGCCCCCTGGTGGTGGAGGGTTAAGGATGAGCTCAGCCCCACCTATGGGGTCAGTTTTTGGGGCACGACCCCTGGCCAGAGCCCCTCAAGCCACTGCTGTGAAGTGCAGTCTTCCTCCTCCTCCTCCTCCTGACCAGGCCAGACCCAATCAGGCCCCAGCAGGACCCCCAACCAGGCCCATGGACGGGCTGGGACGGCCCAGCCCTGAAGCGACCAGAAAGATTCGGACCTTCGCTGACACATCGACGGACCATGTAGACGCACAGAGCACACACACACCAAGAATGACCTGCCAGCCGCTGCGGTGAGTCTCTGAGAGAGAGAGAGAGAGAGAGAGAGAGAGAGAGAGAGAGAGACAGAGACAGAGACAGAGACAGAGACAGAGACAGAGACAGAGACAGAGACAGAGACAGAGACAGACAGAGAGCCTTTCAGAGATCATTCTTTTTCATTCATGTATTTGTATTGAGACAATGGTTTTTTCTTCAGGAGTCTCTTTGTGTCTGTTACATACATTTTTTTTTTTTTTTACAGACAAAATAACCTAAGAAGGAAGCTGGTCCGTTTAGCACATTATCAACAAGGTTTCATATTGAGTCGCTAGGTGGCAGTGTTAGGTCGCAAGGTTGTTTTTAGATGTCGGCGAATTCCATGGTTGAAATGGGATAGAGGTTTCATGCGTATGTAGTATGTAGTATGTAGTATGAACCTGTTTTCTGATAGATTGGTGTGGTCATCTATAAAACTCTCCTCCACCTATCACCCCCCTATCTGTGTCTCCTGCTTCACCCTCTGCCTGTCACTCGCAACACCCGATCCTCACTCCACATCCAACTAAACATTCCCAAATCCACCACTTCCCTTGGCCGTGCATCATTCCAGTTTGCTGCCCCCTCTGACTGGAATGCTCTGCAAAAAACCCTCAAACTGGATAAACTCATCTCTTTCTCTGCCTTCAGACTCACTATTTCAGACACCCTCACTGATTCCTGCACATGCTTCTCTTCTCTGTAGGGCAGCACTTGTATTCATTCCCTTTACACACCCCCTCTGTCCACCTGCACTTGTTTTTATGCCCCCATACACTCATGTCTGCTCATTCTCTGCTTTTAAGCTTTTCTGTGTTAATGTTAATACTGTTTTCTAATGTTTGTTGGCCTGTTTCGTAAGTGCTTATTGCTGTTGTTGTACGTATTTGGTGGCTGTGTCTCAGTGGTTATTGTTGTACCGTATTTATGTTTGCTTGACTGTGTCTCAGTGTGTATCGTTGTATTGGTTTGTTTACTGGCTGTCTTAGTGTCCATGTTGTATCGCTGTGTTGATTGGTCGTGTCTCAGTGGTTATTGTTGTGTTTGCTTGGCTGTGTCCCAGTGCGTTTTGTTGTATTGTATTGTCTTGTGTTGCCTGTCTGCTTTTTGGCTGTGTCCCAGTGTGTTTTGTTGTATTGTATTGTCTTGTGTTGCCTGTCTGCTTTTTGTGCTTACTGTTGTATTCCATTATTGATGTCTGTTAGTGCTTTTGTTGTATTGTTTGTGTTACATGCATGTGTTTAATGCTTATTGTGCTTTGTTTTTAACATGTTTTATCTTTCAGCCCCCCTCCCCTTTCCCCTTATTGCAGGCCGGCATTGTAAATAAGAATTTTGTTCTTAATTGTCTCGCCTGGTAAAATAAAGGTAAAAAAATAAAATAAAATAAAAGTTAGGGGCCTTGCATGCCGCACCATACATACAACATGGAAACAAAGTTATCATATCCTACATGTATGCTTTTTGTTAATGATAACAAAGTTTTCCTGTTCTAAGTGATAGTGGAATATGACAACAGAATGAAAACACATAGCTCTCTGATAAGCAGTGGAACTCGCCTCATCCACTACCTGTGTGTAGAAGAGACACCAGGTGAGCCAGGTGAGGACAGTTGCTCATCTCCTGTTTGTGTGTGTGTGTGTGTGTGTGTGTGTGTGTGTGTGTGTGTGTGGTGTGTGTGTGTGTGTGTGTGTGTGTGTGTGTGTGTGTGTGTGGTGTGTTGTGTTGTGTGTGTATGTGTGTGTGTGTTTGTCTGGTGTGTTGTGTTTGTGTGTGTGTGTGTGTTTGTCTGGTGTGTTGTGTGTGTGTGTTGTGTGTGTTGTGTGTGTGTGGTGTGTGTTGTGTGTGTGTGTGTGTCTGGTGTGTTGTGTGTGTGTGGTGTGTGTTGTGTTGTGTGTGTGTGTGTGTGTGTGTGTCTGGTGTGTTGTGTGTGTGTGTGTTGTGTGCGTGTGTGTCTGGTGGTGTTGTGTGTGTGTGTGTGTGTGTGTGTGTGTGTGTGTGTGTGTGTGTGTGTAGGAGGGCTACTGGGAGTGCAGCCCTGCGATGGGCGCTCTGCTGGAGGTGGAGGTGGACGTGTTCGCCAACGTCTACCTGAGGAAGAAAGGCATCGCCTCTCTAGGTACAGGAGAGACTCTGCTGTGTGTGTGTGTGTGTGTGTTTGCCGACGTCTACCTGAGGAAGAAAGGCATCTCCTCCCTTGGTACAGTAGGGACTCTGCTGTATGTGTGTGTGTGTGTGTGTGTGTGTGTGTGCATGCGCGTGCGTGCACTTGTGTGTGTGTGTTTGGTGTGTCAGGTGCATGGTCTTACTGTGTGTGTGATGTGTGTGATGTGTGTGTTAGTTGGGGCCTTAGGGATATTTTTGTGCAAATTTGTGCAAAAGCACCAGATTTGGCCCAGATGTAGCTCAGAGTTATGCTCTAATGATTTAGCCAGGGCGCCCGAGCCAACGACCATCGGGGTCGCCATGGCGGCCAAATCAATATGGCCGCCCTCCGAAAAAGGTTTCGGCTATAACTTTTGAACCAAATGAACTAGAAATGCAAGCCTGGTGTCTATTTTATGTTTTTTGACTATTAGAAACACATTAGAATGCTTATATTCATGATTGGGTGTGTCTGGACCCCTAATTTGCATAGTGCATTTTTTTTTTTCGTTTGGCTTTTGGGTCAGGTCGATTGGCAAATGTCAATGTCCTTGCTGTGACGTATTGCGTCGGTCTTGCAGGTGTGATGGGTGCCGCCAAATGCATTGTACTTCTGACATTGACATTCTCATATATATATATTAATATAATATATATTGATATAGATTCTGACTTAAGCTTTGAGCCTCACATCAAATCTATCACTAGAAATGCTTTTTATCATCTACGGAATATTGCAAAAGTTAGACATTTTCTCCGGCAAGCTGATGCAGAAGTGTTAATGCATGCTTTTGTTATTACACGTTTGGATTATTGTAACAGTCTCCTTTCTGGTCTTACGAAGAAAGCTATTGGCCAGCTACAATTAGTCCAAAATGCAGCAGCGAGAGTTTTAACCAAAACAAGCAGACGACCTCATATAACTCCTATTTTATTTTCTACACTGGCTTCCTGTTAAGTTCAGAATAGATTTCAAGATCCTTCTGCTTGTTTATAAAGCTCTCACTGGCATAGCACCAGAATATCTGAAAGACCTTTTGCTAGCATATCAGCCCAATAGAGCTCTCAGGTCTTCTGCTAGCATATCAGCCCAATAGAGCTCTCAGGTCTTTTGCTAGCATATCAGCCCAATAGAGCTCTCAGGCCTTCTGCTAGCATATCAGCCCAATAGAGCTCTCAGGTCTTCTGACGCTGGTTTTCTCTGTGTACCACATGTACAAAAGAAGAGATTTGGTGAGGCTGCATTCTCATTTTATGCACCCAAATTGTGGAATGCACTGCCAGTTTAGGGATGCAACCTCAGCAAATATGTTCAAGTCAAGACTAAAAACCCATCTTTTTAATATTGACTAAATAATTAAATTAAGATTATAAAAACCCATCCTTTTAATATTGCATTTAAGTTACAAAATAATTAAATTAAGATTATATAATGATTAAAGCACTTTGAGCTGCAACATTTGCAGGAAAAGCACTATACAGATATAGTTATTATTATTATTATTATTATTATTCTCGGTTGCAGGTTGGCATCTTCTGTATTAGCTGCACAGGGTTTGAGGAACTCTGGACCATGGAGGACGATATCATTGAACACTCGTAAGGGTTCAGCAACAGATGTTGTGAGACAGTCAAGGAGCCGTCAAATGTGTGGCCTCGTTGTAAGCAGTACTTGTGTAAAACCAAGGCGGCCCTCATCAACAGAATTGCCTCATCCTGAGCCAATTGTTCCTCTTAGCCACTTGTTCCTTGTTTGCGATGTAGGTTTCCCTCCCCTTCTGGTGTTCACTCTATTCAGGCAGATAGCTGAGGAGATGTTGCTTGAATGTTGTTGTGTGGGGTTCATAATCAGACACAAACACCTGTGTTCTTTCATAAGGTTCCTGTAGAGTTGCCGTAATAGGAGATTGTGAAGGAGGAACTGAATCCTCAACCAGAGCAACAATTTGTGCAATAGTTAGATGGTCAAAGGTTGTCCCCCACTCACTGGTAGATGCTTCCCCTTCTGACACCCTGGCCTGGCAGTGTCATGAGATGCTTGCCGTTTTGCTGCATATCGCAACATGAGATAACATTTGGCATGTAGTACACACCTGCTGCGTGCACATCGGAAGCTTGTGTAACTAATCTACCAAGAAGCTAAAATTTTTTACAGGATTCTGCCCAGCTTTTCAGATCGGAATCAACATTATCTGTTACTGCCTTGTGAAGGTCATCCATATCTCCCCCTCACATATGACACAATGAATGCCACAGGCTTTGGGTTGACATGATCGAAGCTTTTTAGGACTCACTACTAAGGAGGAGCCAACGTCATACTTTGGAGCCCTTTTGACACGACAACTACTACAGTAGCTTCTACAGAGTTTGTGATACATAGCATTGTGTGTTTTAAGCGTTGCTGCAATACCTGAACCGTCATTCAACTGATCAATTGTAACATTAACAGAAGAAGGAAGAACATTAGCAATAGCTAAGAAATCTTTTTTTCCCTTTCTAGTGATACAAGTCCTTCATTTTTGGGTCTTTGCAATGGTTCATCAGCATCTCATTGGCAGAGACAGCATAGGTCCCAATTAATGGTGCCGCTACTAGAGGTAGAGGTAGAGGCCATATTGTGATGACATAATACATGACTTACGTGAGATTGAGGAAATTGTAGCCTACATGTTGTCGTTGCAGGAAATAGTAGTTGTAGACAGAAGTAAAACAAGACAATACCTTATTTTCAGCATGTCTCCTATCAATTGAAATGATAAGAATGCATATGACAATGGGCTGTGTTTGTGTAAACAGAAGAAGGCATCAGTCATTGTTATCTTGATAGCTAGCTACTGTAGAATATTACAGGCTGGCTCCACTACCAGCGTTGCGTCACCTCGCCATCGGCGTTGCATTAACTTGACATTGTACCTGCTCCACCGTCATTTGTCGCATATAAAAATATCGATTTTTCCACCTCAGGTATCAGCCGTTCGTCATCCATTTCTGCAACAAGCTTCAAGCACCTGTGGTGATTCACAATTCGCAATAGCTGCGACCAGGCACGAGCTATAGAGTAGTTGGCTACGTGCATTTTCAATCTGGTATCTTCTCTACTAGTGGATTAACCGCTGTGGTGATTTAACTGATGATAAAAAGACATCAAGTAGACTACAAACAGAGCAAAACAAGAAAACAACACCAGAAAACAACCAATATACAATTATAACCAACAACCAATATACAATTGTAAATATACGTTCGCGTTCGCCATCAGAAATCAAACTTTGCCGAAT
Organism: Nansenia antarctica; assembly: GCF_963989245.1. Classification (NCBI taxonomy): domain Eukaryota; kingdom Metazoa; phylum Chordata; class Actinopteri; order Argentiniformes; family Microstomatidae; genus Nansenia; species Nansenia antarctica. The sequence continues at coordinate 6,900,702 of NC_137678.1, forward strand.
TTTTACTTTGGACGCAGCCATCGGCCGCAACGCAACGTGGACGCAACGTAGGCAGTGGAGCACCTTTCATTGATTACAAAAGCAACGTAGGCAGTGGAGCACCTTTCATTGATTACAAAAGCAACGTTCCCTGGCTGACAGCAATTCCAGACGCAACGCAGACGCAACGCTCGATGGCCATAGTGGAGCCTGGGCGTTAGCTAGCCAGCTAACTAGCTAGCTAATGTTGTGAGGTGCAGAGAGCGGGATCCTGGAATTATTGTAAGGTTATGAAAATGACTGATGATGAATGATGAATTATAACTTACGTGAGGAAGAAAATTGTAGTTGTACACGTTACTGTCCATCTTTATGACTTGCACACAAGCATGAAGTCACACTACTGTAAACAGCTCTTTAAAATTCAAATTCAAATTGTAACTGTCTTTAAGTTCACGAGGTCTGGCCCTCCCACATGCTCCCCAACATTCAAAATGGGCCAATATTGGATTTTTTTTTTAAAGTTATGGTAAAACTCATTTTCGGGGAGCCGCCATCTTGGAAATATGCAAATTAGGGGTCCAGACACACCCAATTATAAATATAAGCATTCCAATGTGTTTCTAATGGCCAATAAAACATAAATAAGACACCAAGTTTTTATTTGAAGCTAATTTGGTTCAAAAGTTATAGCCAAAACCTTTTTCGGAGGGCGCCCATATTGATGTGGCCGCCATGGCGACCCCGGTGGTCGTTGGCTCGGGCACCCTGGCTAAATCATTAGAGCATAACTCTGAGCTACATCTGGGCCAAATCTGGTGCTTTTGCACAAATTTGCACGAACATAGCCTCATATAGCCCTAAGGCCCCCAACTATGTGTGTATGTGTATGTGTATGTGTACGTGTACGTGTACGTGTGTGTGTGTGTGTGTGTGTGTGTCAGGTGTGAGGGCCCATGCTGACATCCTGAGGCTGGTCGCCACCCTGCTGGTCCTTTAGCTGCTGAGGGTGAGGAGGCTGGCGGAGGGCGAGCTGCTGCTCACGCTGTTCCGCCTGGCCCCCGCGCCTCCGCCCAGGTACGACACTACACACACCTAGAACCCTGGCTCCTCTCTGCCTCTAGAACCCTGGCACCTCTCTACCTCTAGAACCCTGGCTCATCTCTACCTCTAGAACCCTGGCACCTCTCTACCTCTAGAACCCTGGCTCCTCTCTACCTCTAGAACCCTGGCTGTCTCTCTACCTCTAGAACCCTGGCTGTCTCTCTACCTCTAGAACCCTGGCACCTCTACCTCTAGAACCCTGGCTCCTCTACCTCTAGAACCCTGGCACCTCTCTACCTCTAGAACCCTGGCTCATCTCTACCTCTAGAACCCTGCCTCCTCTCTACCTCTAGAACCCTGGCTCATCTCTACCTCTAGAACCCTGGCTCCTCTCTACCTCTAGAACCCTGGCTCCTCTCTGCCTCTAGAACCCTGGCTCCTCTACCTCTAGAACCCTGCCTCCTCTACCTCTAGAACCCTGGGCTGCATTAGTAAATTTGCTCTGGAAATCTGATCAGCACTCATGGAATGCCTCTTGTCCAATCAAATTACGTGGTCCCTTTATGCTGTTGAACCCAGTGTCTCAGAGCGGATATATGAACACAGCCCTAGACATTGAAACCATAGTGTATGTTTGTTGGTATGATGTCAATATGACTATCAACATGTGTGTGTGTCTGTGTGTCTGTGTCTGTGTCTGTGTGCGTGTGGGTGCGGGTGCGTGTGCGTCTGTGTCTGTGTGCGTCTGCGTGCGTGCGTGTGTGTGTGTGTCTGTGTCTGTGTCTGCGTCTGCGTGTGCGTGTGCGTGCGCATCTGTGTCTGTGTCTGTGTCTGCGTCTGCGTGTGCGTGTGCGTGCATGTGCGTGTGTGTGTGTGTGTGCGTCTGCGTCTGTGTGCGTCTGCGTGTGTGTGTGTCCCCAGGTCAGAGTGCTGGCTGGCGGTGAGGCGGGCGGTGGACTGGGCCTCCTGGGCGGACCGTCAGTACCCGTGTGTTGCAGCAGGCTGGAGTTCGGCCGGGACTGGGAGTCCTCCACCCGCCAGCTCCTGGGAGTCGACCCCCCCACAGCCCCCTCTGCCACCTGGTCAACCCCCTCTCCCACCTCAGGGTCCGGGGGAGGCTGGGGGCCCTACTGGGACCCTTCCCCAATAAGGGATGTTGTAGTAGGGGTGTAGGAGAGGTGTAGCGGTAGAGGTGGAGGAAGGGTGGAGGATTGGTGGAGGAGGATGAATGAATGAATGAATGGTCTTTATTGTCATTGCTACAGTACAGGTACCAAACAACGAAATTTAGGAGGGGTGGCTCCCCTGGTGTTAGGAAAGAAAAAAAAACTTAAAAAAACTTTAAAAAAAAAAACACAAGAAGGGAAGGAGCTGGTTTACATAAATAAAGGCTATGTACACTATCCACTATACTATACTGTACAGATAGACGACTAGGGTTGTCATATTGCACAATAGTGTTATTGCACATTTATTTAAAGTGTCGCAGTTTGCAGGCTTGAAATGTACATATTTGTGCCTCAGCACTACACCTGATTTTTTCAGTCCAGCAGCTGCCATCAATCCGTCCAGACTGTCCAGGGCCCAGAACCTAGGTCTTTGCTGTGTTCAGGGCCTGGACGGCCCTGTGGTAGAAGCTGTTCTTCAGTCTGTTTGTCCTTGCGGCCATGGTCCTGAACCGCCTTTTCGAGGGCAGCCGGGTAAAGTGTTCGTACCCAGGGTGGGTTGGGTCCCTGGAGATCTTGGAGGCCTTCCTGAGACAGCGTGTGTTGTACAGCTCTTCCAGAGAGGGGAGGGGGGCGCCGGTGATCTTCTGGGCTGTTCTCACGACTCTCTGTAGCGCATTTCTCTCCGCGGTTGTGCAGCTGGAGAACCAGTTGCAGATGCCGTAGGTGAGGATGCTCTCCACTGCGCCGCGGTAGAAGGTCACCAGTATCTCCTGCTTGCTGTGTTCCTTCCTGAGGACTCTCAGGATGTATAGCCGCTGTTGTGCCTTCTTGATGGTGGCTTTTGTGTTGTCCTTCCAGGTCAGGTCATCCCGCATGTGCATCCCCAGGAATCGGAGGGTTGAGACCCTCTCCACGCTCTCTCCGTCGATGAGCAGGGCTGGATCTCGGACTTTTTCCTCCTGAAGTCTACGATGATTTCCTGGGTCTTTGACTTGTTCAGCAGCAGGTTGTTAACCTTGCACAGCTTGCTCAGTTGCTCTACCTCATCCCTGTACGCCGCCTCGTCCCCCCCCGAGATGCATCCCACCACGGTGGTGTCGTCTGCAAACTTTACGATGGAGTTGCTGGGGTGGACGGGGGTGAAGTCGTAGGTGTAGAGGTTGTAGAAGATGGGGCTTAGCACGCAGCCCTGGGGGGACCCAGTGCTGAGTCTGAGGGCTGTGGAGGTGTGGGGGCCCACCCGCACCCTCTGGGGGCGGTCGGTCAGGAAGTCCTTGATCCATGCACATATAGAGTGTGATAGACCCAGGTCTAGTAGTTTGGTCACTAGCCTGTCTGGAAGGATGGTGTTGAAGGCGGAGCTGAAGTCCACAAAGAGCAGTCTCGCGTAGCTGTTTCCCCTCTCCAGGTGGGATAGAGTGGCGTGGAGAGTCGTCGCGATGGCGTCCTCTGTGGACCTGTGGGCTCTGTAGGCGAACTGGTATGGATCCAGGTTGGGCGGGAGGCGTGTGAGTATGTGGGCCCGGACTAGTTTCTCGAAGCACTTCATGATGATTGGTGTGAGTGCCACCGGGCGGTAGTCGTTTAGGCAGCTCACCGTGCTTTTCTTCGGGACTGGGATGATAGTTGAGGTTTTCAGGCAGGGTGGGATGGTGGCCTGGGACAGGGACTGGTTGAAGATGTTGGTGAAAACCCCGGCCAGCTGGTCGGCGCAGTCCCTCAGCACCCGTCCCAGGACGCCATCTGGCCCCGAGGCTTTCCTGGGGTCCACCGCCTTCAGCACGCGTCTCACTTCATGCTCTGTGAGGGTGAGGCTGCTGAGAGCTGGAGAGTGGTGTTTGTGTTGTGGTTACCTCCGTTCGCCCCTCGTCGAACCGGGCGTAGAAGGTGTTCAGCTTTCCCGCCAGCAGGGGGTCGTCCTCTGTGGCCGTGAGCCTGTTGGCTCTGAAGTTTGTCATGTGCTGAACCCCCTGCCACATCCGCCTGGAGTCGTTGCTCAGGAAGCATTCCTCAATCTTCTCTCTGTGGTCTGCCTTGGCCGCTTTGATTCCGCGCTTTAGGTTAGCCCTGGTGGTGCTGTACAGCGGTGTGCTCTTCCCTGCGAAGAAGGCGTTGTCCCTCTCGTTGATCAGTTTTTGGACCTTCCCAGTCATCCATGGCTTCGTGTTGGGGTAGACCCGGACCTGTTTGTCCACGGTGACTGAGTTGGTGCAGTTCACTATGTGGTTCAGAACCGACGACGTGTACTGTTCCAGGTCCTCATGCTCATATTCCTGCCATGGGGTGTCATTTAGGCAGATCTGCAGTGGAGCGGACCCTTCTGGCCAGGTTCTGACAGTCTTAGTGGTGATGGGAGCACTTTTCCCCATGGTAGTGTATGCTGGGATCAGGAGGATTGACACATGGTCAGACATGCCTAGATGAGCTCGCGGACTAGCCTTGTAAGCACGTTTGATGTTGGTGTATACCTTGTCCAGTGTTTTTTCTCCTCTTGTTGCACATTTAACATGCTGATAGAACTTGGGTAGTACTGCCTTCAGGTCGACATGATTGAAGTCTCCTGCTATAATGTGAATTGCCTGTGGATCTGTGCTTTGTTGACCACTGATGACGTCATATAGCCGCGCCAATGCTAAGCTACCGTCTGCATCTGGTGCAATATAAACGCTTGTAATATACACTGCATTGAATTCTCTCGGTAGGTAAGTGGGTCGGCATTTAACAGTCAAGTATTCCAGGTTTGGGGAACAGTGGCTACTTACAGTTTTCGTGTTTAAGCACCAGCTATCCTTCGTCGATATTATGAGGCCGCCTCCGCGGGACTTACCGCTGAGCTGCGTGCGGTCTGCCCGGTGAAGGGTCCATCCTTCCAAGCTAATCGCGGAGTCCAAGATAGTTTCATTTAGCCAGGTTTCAGTGAGAATAATCACACAGCTATCTCCCACAATGTTATTTTTGGCAACTTGTAGTCTCAATTCATCCATCTTATTCGTCAGGGACCTGACGTTGGATAGGAAAATACTCGGCAAAGCAGGTTTGTCTGGGCTTCTCCTCAGCCTAGCTAGCAGGCCTCCCCTTACTCCTCGGCGAGGAGGAGTCAGTGTTTCCTCATGCATTTATTGGTGGCGGGCCGCCACGAATGAATTTCCTCCGCCACGAATTGATTCAGTCCACCAAAAAAAAAAAAAAAAGTTCTCAAAAAAAATAAAAATAAAATCTGAACATTTTAGCTGATTAAAATATATCTGATCCTAGATCAGCGCTATAATGGATGTTGACTAAAAGTGCACCTAAATCCACGCCCATCTCTCTCTAACCGCTGATCCAAAATCAGATTAATAACATTCAGTTGACGACGTGACACAAGGGCTCCTGATTGGTCTAAATGTGAACTGTGGTATTATTGTTATTGTGTACAGGCCACCGTAGTGACATCAGGGGGGTATTCCATCAACATCGTTAAAGGGAAAATCCAGGTTTAGTCTGATAAATCTCGCGAGAGTTCTTAAAAATATCCAGGCATATTCTGATTGGTCTCGCGAGAGTTATCAAAAATAAGCCAGGATTTTCCTTTAGCGACGTTGATGGAATACCCCCCAGGTCAGGTGGGCAGGTTACGACGAGACAACAAGAGACCGGTATTGTAGAGCTTACAGAGCGAGTTAAAATAAAGACACTTACATTTAAATACAGAAGGACTCACGTGTATGTTTAATAGAATAACACGACATGGTGTCAGAAGTCCTGTAAGTGAGTGTTAAGAGTTAGATCGGCCGACAAGTGTCATTTGAGCTCGTGACGGTGAGAAGGGAGAAGAAAAAATGGATGCTAATGCTAACGCGGGAGCAGCTGCAGTCCAGAGAGCTTCTTCGAAAAATTAAACGAAAACAGCGACAGATGGATGGAATTTTCAAGAAAAAAGATGTCCCAGACACTTCAAACATTGCTGAAGCTAGCAGTGGCTATGAGCGACCCGAAACTGCATGGCTGGCAGGACCAAAGAAGCTAGGTGGTGGATCAGCTAACAGCGTTTATGGCGGGGTACCACCACCACCAGCTACAACTACAGCGGGAGAGCCATCAGCATCGGCTAGCTGTGTTGGTGTATCAGCAGACATTAGCAAGTCAAAAAACTATTCTTATGTGCCGTCACTTTAGCAACGACACAGGATTGTCAAGGGGAAAAGAAGGGGAGACGATTTTTTTATTGACAACGGAATTACATGCTGGAAAAACATGCAGCTAAAATTCAGGGAACATTTGGACCTTCAGAGACACACGGGAGAAGTACGGGAAAACAGGGCTGATGTGGGTGTCATCAAAGGTAAGAGTTTGTTTTCTTTAACTCAGCTGATACTCAGCTGTTTACCGAATGCTCCATCTGACTGTGATTTTACTTCTGTAATGTGGTGGGTTGACATAATTCACGCACGGAACTATAGGTTGAGAGTATTGTTCCGTCCGCAGTTGAGTGCGTAGTACCCAAGTTGTTTAGACTGTTCTATTTACTGCTTGAGTGTGTTGTTGACAATCGTTCATGTCCTTCATTAAACGTTTAGCTTTGTCATTTGATACGCCGCCTACGACTACCATCTCTCTGCACTACAGTAAACAGTTAATCAGTAACGTTAGCCGCTTTTGTGCTCATGTAGGCCTACTTCGTATTATATAATAGCTGATGATCTTTGTGTGTGTGTATGTGACTGTCAGTCACAAGTTTATATTCTGTATATTCATTATTGTTTTTTTGGCCATCCTCTAGTTTTGGCTGAAATGAGGTCGTTGTTTAGAAGAGAAAAAAAAAAAAAACGCGTGCGCGCGCGTGTCATGCGCGTGCACGCGAAAAAATTTCGCGGTCAGGGCTATCCGCCACCAATGTAAAAATTCCTGGAGGAAACACTGGGAGTATAGGTGTAGGAGGGGTGGAGGAGGGGTGTAGTACCTTCAATTAAAGGTTCTATAATTGTACTCGTCTTGTATAATCTGTTGCCAAGTATTTGCTTTGTTGGTTGTTATGCACTTTAGCTGATACATCCTGTAAAAGTGACCTTACAACAATTATGCATGAAATTAGTCAAAAAGTAAGAACATGCTTTTAAACATGTAATCAGTCAAGTTTTAACTCCATATGTGACCTTTGATGGAATAATTGTCTATCGTCTAATCTCACTGTTGTTGCTTCAGTCTGACACAGTATTGTATTATGTTCTTGCCTGTCCATGTACTCATTCAGATCAATGCATTTTCAACCGAAGGATAAAATCAATCTATCACAATTTAATCATTTTCTCTGCACCAAATTAGAATTTGTGTCACCTGTCCCTTGTTTGTCTGCCTCCTATAAACCCAAAACATTAATAAATACTTTAGAAAAACTACTCGAAAGCTGATGACAACAGATAGAGAGTGATGTGATGATGTGTCAATGACTGTGGGACAGTGAGTGTGGAAATGTATACTTTGGAAGGAAGGAAGGAAGTTTGGTTGCAGCTGTTACTTCTGATGCAAGCTGCTATCGGGAGCCAGTGCAGGGTGCGAAGGAGGGGGGTGACATGAGAACATTTGGGGAGGTTGAACACCAGACGGGCAGCAGCGTTCTGGATGAGCTGCAGAGGTCTGATGGCGGAGGCGGGGAGCCCGGCCAGGAGTGCGTTGCAGTCGTCAAGACGGGACAATGAGTCCCAAGTGCCGTCAGTGCGCTGACAAATTCTGGCCTTAAAACAGCACAGCAAAACAGAAGTCCAGACCATAACATTATCTGGACTTCTGTTTTGCTGTACTTTTAAGTGTCAGAATCTGCAGAAGTGGTTCCATTTCATGAAGTGAACTAGTATCACTAGAAGCACTAGTGGAAGAGTGGAATGCCAAAATAGTACTGCAGGGGACCACAGTGTCCGTGTGTCAGAGCTGCTGTCACAATCTACACATGTATACAGGTGCAACTCAAAAAAATAGAATATCGTGCAAAAGTCCATTCATTTCAGTAATTCAACTTAAAGGGTTAAACTTAAATATTATATAGACTCATTGCATTGTACATATGCATGATTATACTTTTCAGAGGGCTGACATTTCTGTATTTAAAATCCTTTTCTTATTGATTTCATGTAATATTAAACATTTCTGAGATATTTAATTTGGGGTTTTCATAAGCTGTAAGCCATAATCATCAAATGTATAACAAATAAAGGCTTTAAATATCTCGCTTTGCATGTAATGAGTCTATATAATATCTAAGTTTAACCCTTTAAGTTGAATTACTGAAATAAATGAACTTTTGCACGATATTCTAATTTTTTGAGTTGCACATACGGTATATAACCACAGGTTCTCAACATCTCTATTCTTACTTCCCTTGAGCTGGTGGTGAGGGGGGTTGGGGGGTTGTGTTAGGTCAGACACATCTTATTACCATATCTTACCAACAGCCAATCACATTCTCTGCCTGCCTTGTCAGACTCCAGTCCTATATAACAAGTCTCACTGGGGTATCTCTCTCAGTCTCTCCAATGAGAAGACTGCTGCACGGATCACCTGGCAGAGTCATGTGAACATTGAGACTGTGGTGGACCATGGAGATGGAGGATGAGATCTATGCCAACGCAGACATCTTCCACCCTCCAGACTCCAAGAGAGGGACTGGGACTAAACCCTCAGGTAAAGAGAGAGAGAGAGAGAGACAGAAAGGAGGGTATGCGAGAGTGAGGGATGATTTACATTCAGGGACGGCCTATTGATATAACCCTCTTCTCCTTTCCTCACCATGGTGACAGCAGGTAGTCTCGGTCAGGCCAGGTCACCATCGGTCAGCAGGTCATGTGAGCTGGTGGTGACTGGAGGGTTGCTGGCATCATATGTAAGCTGCCTACCACTGCTGATGTGTCTGTCTGTGTCTCTCTCAATCTCTCTCTCTCTCTCTGTCTCTCTCTCTCTCTCTGTCTCTCTCTGTCTCTCTCTCTCTCCCCCTCTCTCTCTCTGCTTTAGAGACAGGTGGGGGGAGGCAGAGATGCAGGTCATTGTAACACCCTCGTCCTCTGATTTCTGCCTCCTCCAGGCACAGGACATAGCATAGTCTTAGCCTCTGGGAGTTAAAGGGAAGCCTTGTCTGCCTCTTAGACATGACTACATCGTAATGATTACAAAGATGCCACTTGAAATGCATGAAATCCAAGTTTATTACATATTCACCTAGTATTTTGACTGACTGTCAGTCACGAATGGTCCCAGTATTGTGGCTTCAGTTGGGTTGTAATTGTGCTTGCTGCAGAGCACGAAGTTATTGCTGATATTTTTGTTTTAATCCTGTTCTTTTACCAACTGCTAAAGCCGAGTACACACTAGACGATTTTAACCCCGATTTAGCTGTCGCCGACCAGTTTTCGCGGTCGGACACAAAATCCTCCAGTCGTTGCAAACCCGGAGACGCGCCGTCTCCGACGCTCGTTTAGTGTGACATATATTTATTTACCATCATATTTTTCAATATAAAACGGTATGATATGGCAGTCATATATGGTACATTGCAGTCGTCCCGCTCCAGTTCTAGTAGATCGCTGACATCATGTTATTTGATGTACACATTTCACAGCAAGAGAATTCCGATTTGTGGCAAACACCCAACAATTGTTCGTTCACTAAACATTATAACATGAACACAGTGAGGATTCAAACAAACAACATAATTAATACACTCTGCAATTGGCTACTACAATGTTGCCAAAATCAACTAGGCCTATCTAATGTTCGAAAACGAATCTACAAATATTCATCTGCGTACCGTATATCTATGGTACAACCGTCTTGCCTGTTGTGTATTATTATCATTGCCGACACAGGTCTAATCATAACTGAACATCTGATAATAAGGTGAAGGGCAGTATTATTCATCTTTACTTTATTGGGTGAATAAACTCACTATGAATGATTGTACAGTTGTCTATAGGCAAGAATGGGCTGAAGCAAAAGTAGTTACAGACTCGCTCAAAATGTAGCGAGATCAGGAGACTACTAATTGTAAATAGTAATCCACAATTATGGTTATTACTGGTGGCCTGAGGTGGTCCAGTGGTCTAGCACCGTGTTCTACAGTGATAAACAAAAAACACATTATATACAATATTATAAATATCAGTTTGTTATATAATATTCGTTGGTGAGTACATGCATAATCAAACGTAGACTACTGCAATTACTTTGCTGCGGTAGCTATGCATGCACCACACAACTTGATAGGTACATACTGTGCAGTGTATCATTCATAACTGTACATAGGCTACACATATCATAATATCTCATCACTATTGCATGGAACTTGGATAGTACAAACTGTACAGTTTATACAGTTGGATAGTACAAACTGTACAGTTTATCATTTTCATAACTGTCTGTACATATACATAACTGGCCCCACCTCCTCTACACAGCAGTCGGGCTGCCCGATCACGTCTCTTCACAACACTGGCTCCCCGCTGGTGGAATGAGCTCCCCACGGCTGTCAGAACGGCAGAGTCACTACCCATCTTCCGTCGTAGACTGAAGACCTATCTCTTCAGGTTACATCTTAACTGCTCCTCCTGAGACATCTTCTGACCCTCACCACTACGTCTCCTAAAGACACCCGCTTTCCCCTCTTCTGTGTCCCTAAGAACTTCTATTGCCCCCCTTGTACTGGTTCTGTTTCTCCAGTAAAAAGAACAAAAAAAAAATAATGTTTTAGTAGAAGGCGATAGGGAGAAGGTTTTTCCTTCCATCAGTGGCCCCGGGCCCGAGCTAGATTACTCTTCCTGCAACGAATGGTGGATTGCTGATTCACATGCTTGGTATTCAAATGTATTGATTGTAAGTCGCTTTGGAATAAGGCGTCTGCTAAATGCCAAAAATTTAAATGTAAATGTACATAATAATAATAATTCATTACATTTATGTAGCGCTTTTCCGAGGCTCAAAGACGCATATCTTATGTATCCCTATTGCTATATATAGCCTATATATAAACACATTATGTTACATACTTATCAGTCTTATCGACTGTATCTAATTCAGCACTGAAGCCTGAAGTTTGAGCACAGTGTGTGTCCCCTTGCTACCTCTGCTGATATAAAAGATAATTGCAGCCTTGGAGAAAAAGATGGCAGCCGAATTCCAAGGCAAATACACAACTCAGCTTAATACTAACTCGATTTTGAAAATGTAAAGATGCTGGGTGGTAGAACGCACATATCTAGGAAAAGTCATGAAAGGAGGGTCCTGACATTTGATCGAGTGCAAAGGTAGATTTTTTTGACAAAACAATGAAACCATTCACCCCCTCCCCCAAGCCGGGAGAAATCAGGCTGAAAAAAAGCTTATTTTGCTGATCAAGTACACATATATAATTATCGTGAAACTGTTTTAAAACATATTGAGTGGGTACTTCAAAACTTTGTTGTGTGTTGTAAAAACCCCTGAAAATCTGACTTTTAGGTCATAAATAGTTTGACGACCGATTTGACCACTTTATATTCTGCGCCTGTAGCTCCAAACACCAGCTGCCATCACATTGATTTCTTTTTGTTTTTACATTCGTCAGACAATTGCAGGAGGAATTTCACTTGTCCGAACATAAAATGCACTAACAAGCCTTAGTGTGGGACCCTGCCCAAACCCCCCTGTACAGTTTCTCTACTGTAATCATTAAACAAATCTTCCTTCCTCCAGCATTATGACTGCCAATGGCCCCTGGCCCTAGCAGAGATGTTTTTGTCTTGTGATGCTGATTGATAGACAATTCACTTACTTAGATAAATGTATTTATTTGTAAATGCAAGTCACAAAATATACAATGCATATCATACTATATGCACGGCAAAAGCTTTGTATGGACAAAGAGCCTATCCACATTAATCAAACAGTTACTTAAAAAATAGAAAAACTACGTTAAAACTATGTTAAGCATAACCAGAAACACATGTGTGTGTGTGTGTGTGAGTGTGTGTGTGTGTGTGTGAGTGTGTGTGTGTGTGTGTGTGTGTGTGTGAGTGTGTGTGTGTGTGTGTGTACAATCCACATTAATCAAACAATTACTTAAAAAATAGAAAAACTACGTTAAGCATAGTTCTCTGGTGTACTACGTTAAGCATGTATTCTCTGGTGTATCTTTAGGAATTCTGCTCGACTAAAACTCTTCCCACACTGGGAGCAGTATTATGGTTTCTCTCCTGTGTGTATTCTCTGATGATTCTTTAGGGTTCCTGCTTGACTGAAACTCTTCCCACACTGGGAGCACTGGTATGGTTTCTCTCCTGTGTGTATTCTCTGGTGCGTCTTCAGGTGTCCTGCTCGACTAAAACTCTTTCCACACTGGGAGCACTGGTATGGTTTCTCCCCGGTGTGTATTCTCTGGTGAATCTTCAGGTCTCCTGCTTTACTGAAACTCTTCCCACACTGGGAGCACTGGTATGGTTTCTCTCCTGTGTGTATTCTCTGATGATCCTTTAGGGTTCCTGCTTGACTGAAACTCTTTCCACACTGGGAGCACTGGTATGGTTTCTCTCCTTTGTGTATTCTCTGATGAATCTTTAGGGTTCCTGCTTGATTGAAACTCTTCCCACACTGGGAGCAGTGGTATGGTTTCTCTCCTCTGTGTAATCCCTGGTGCCTCGTCAGGTTTCCTGCTTGATTGAAACTCTTTCCACACTGGGAGCACTGGTATGGTTTCTCTCCTCTGTGTATTCTCTGGTGCGTCTTTAGGTTTTCTGCTCGACTAAAACTCTTCCCACACTGGGAGCACTGGTATGGTTTCTCTCCTGTGTGTATTCTCTGGTGCGTCTTCAGGTGTCCTGCATCAATGAAACTCTTCCCACACTGGGAGCACTGGTATGTTTTCTCTCCTGTGTGTATTCTCTGATGCTTCTTCAGGTCTCCTGCTCGACTAAAACTCTTCCCACACTGGGAGCACTGGTATGGTTTCTCTCCTGTGTGTATTCTCTGATGATCCTTTAGGGTTCCTGCTTGACTGAAACTCTTCCCACACTGGGAGCACTGGTATGGTTTCTCTCCTGTGTGTATTCTCTGATGATCCTTTAGGGTTCCTGCTTGACTGAAACTCTTCCCACACTGGGAGCACTGGTATGTTTTCTCTCCGGTGTGTATTCTCTGATGGTTCTTCAGGACTCCTGCATTAGTCTGTGGGTGTGTTTTATGGTGATTCTTCCGCCTTGAGCTCCTGTGTTGTTTATGGTTTCCTGGTGTGGTGGAGCTGGGCTCGCTGTCTGAACCTGGGTTGGAGCTCTGCTGGTCTGTAAAAATAGGAACATATACAGGGTTACATAGGCAAGTTTAATTTTAATATATACGTTTAGGCAAGGCAAGTTGATTTGTATAGCACATTTGATACAACAGGGGCAATTCAAAGCGCTAAAGGCGGGCCGCCACGAATGAATTTCCTCTGCCACTGATTGATTGATGCTGAACTGAAGGTAGTACTACCGAAGTTCTATCAGCATGTTAAATGTGCAACAAGAGGAGAAAAAACACTGGATAAGGTATACATCAAGATCAAGTATACCTATACTATCTACATGCCTATACTATCTACATGCCGATACTATCTACATACCTATACTATCTAGCGGAACAGGCTTACTTCCCGAACCTTGTTGACCCGACAACCTGTCATGTTGGAGCAGGGAGGTACCGGGGAAATCGTTTGAAACCCATGTCAGACACACACACACACACACACACACACACACACACACACTCACTCACTATCAAATACATTATCAAGCTGCAAAAATACACTTGATTACATGATATACTGTATTATAAATGGAATTTTATTTGTTCCATGTTGCATGGAAATTCGTTGACGATTACAGACATAATCAAATGTAGGTTGTTGCAATTACTTTGCTGCGGTAGCTATAGCGTGCAACACTCAACTGGGAGACCTACTGTACAGTCTATCATTCATAATTGTCTGTACATAGACATACAATATCCTATCACTATTGCGTATGTAACTTGGGTAAACCCTGTTGTAGAAAGAGCTTTATACAAGGTAGATTTAAAAAATGTAAGGATACTGGGTGGTAGAACGCATCTAGGAAAAGTCATGAAAGGTGGGTCCTGAAAAGGTGAGTTTAATTATTTTTTTACTTACTAGGTCAAATGACCCCACCCATGGCTGTTGTAGTGTTAATAATTTCATCTCCCTGGGGGAGTTCAAAACTCTGATTAATTGTGGGACAGTAGAGTGCAGTAGAGTGCTAGTAGACAGTTGCTATTCCTAAAATGGATTTTCTATCATATTTATCTCTCGTCCCTTGTCTGTTTTTATTATGTTTTATTCTCCAATTGTGTAAACTTGTACTTGAACTGTTGTGCTGTTGGCCAGGTCTGCCTCGAAAAATTGATTTTAATCGCAAGGGACCTTCTGGTTAAATAAAGATTAAATGAATACAAATAAATAAATATGCTAAGCCTGCCTGCGCGGCGCTAACATTATTAGCACAGTATATTTGTGCCAGCGTGGCAACATGGCATTCCTGTAATTTTAGCCCATGTTGCGTCGAAAGATAATAATAATAATAATAATAATAACTTTAATTTATATAGCGCCTTTCAAAAAACCCAAGGACGCTTTACAATTCAAGGGAATGATCAGACAGACAGAACAGAAAACAAACAAAGCAAAACTGAAAAATGTACTAGGGGCCAAAGGCCTTGGAGAACAGATGTGTTTTGTGGGCTAATTTGAACGAGTCCAGGGTGGGGGCATTGCGGATCACTGTTAGGGCTTTCACACCGGCAAAGAACCGTGCCGGTTCGCGTTCGCGTTGGGAAACCTCTGAACGTTGGTGCTGTCTGGCGAACGAGCCCGCGTTCATACCAGTGTAACCAGAACCATCCGCGTCATCAACGCTGGGTGATGAAGGGGCGGGATAAACAAACATTTCACAACTAGATGGCGGCTACATCACTGGAAAAGAGGATAATATCTTCCACTACAGTATCTGAAATAAACACAATTTTCTGTGAAACAAAACAAAAGACACTTTCTATATGCGTTCTTTTACTAATCAGCTGCTCCGTTACTGGAATAGAAATGGCTTACGAAATTCGCGTTCGCGCATGTCCGCGCGCGTGTGCGTGTGTGTTTGTTTGCTGAGCATGTGAGGAAGATAGAGAGAATAATGAGACTTTTGATATTGTTTTTGATCACTAATGATTAGATTTAGATTAGATTACATTTTGTCTACTTCCTCCTTGCTGGTCTCTGCAGCCTAGAATAGGACACACCCACTGACGACGTGACTGTTCTACGTTTTGGTTCGCGCTTGAGAACCACTATTTTTTGGTGCCCGCTGCGAACCAACTTTTCAGGTTCCGAACCAATTGAGCTTCGGTCTGAACGCGCCGGCCGGTTCCAGACTACCGGCACGGTTCTTTGCCGGTGTGAAAGCTCTATCAGGGGAGGGAGTTCCAGAGAGTTCGTGCGGCCACGCTGAAGGCTCTGTCCCCAAAGGTCTGTAGGTTGGTGCGGGCGGTGGATAGCAGGCCCATGTCTGCGGACCGCAGGCTCCGGGAAGGGGTATGCTGGGGGAGGTCAGTGAGGTACTGGGGGGCGCAGGCGTGGAGGGATTTGTAGGTGAGGAGGAGGATTTTGTAAGTGATGCAGGACTTGACCGGGAGCCAGTGGAGGTGAATGAGGGTGGAGGTGATGTGCTGCCAGGGCTTGGTGTGGATGAGGACCCTGGCAACTGAGTTCTGCACGTACTGGAGCCTGTCCAGGGCTTTGTTGGGAACACCGAACAGGACTCCATTACAATAGTCCAGACGGGAGGTGACGAAGGCGTGAATGAGGGTTTCGGCAACGGAGTCAGTGAGGGAAGGTCGTAGTCTGGAGATGTTTCTGAGGTGGAAGAAGGCGGATTTGGTGAAGGATTTTATGTGGGACTGGAAGGAGAGGGTGGAGTCCAGGATGACGCCCAGGTTACGGACTTCGGAGGATGGGGAGATGGAGCAGCCGTCGAAGTCCCCAACTTTCCGTAGCAGCGCCTTGGGTGCCACAACCATGAGCTCTGTTTTCTTACTGTTGAGTTTAAGGAGTGTAAGCCCTATAATGTAATAATTTCCTGATAATGTAATAACACCTGATAATGTAATAAAATGTCCACTTCACCTAATAATGTAATAATTGACCAATAATGTAATAAAATAACCTGACTGATATTGTAATAACATTTTTACTGATAATGTAATACCTTATTACATTATTGGGAATTTATTACACTTTCAGGTAATGTAATACTTGACAGATAATGTAATACTATGTTCATTTTCAATCCAGAGTTCTACAATTAGTTTTTTAAGAATCTAAGACTGTTGTATACACTGGATTTAAGAATCTAAGAATCTTATTTACACTGGATTTGAAATAACAGAATGACTACTGGGTTAAATGACAGACTTGCATATGTGCAGATTACTCAGGGACATGAACAAAACCTTTGGTAACTCTTCATTTGAGGAGGGTATACAGTGGGTGCGGAAAGCATTCAGACCCCTTCAGTTTTTCCACATTTCGTTGTATTATAACCTCAATTTAAAATGGATTAAATTAACATAATTTGCCATCAATCCACACACAATACCCCAGAATCACAACAGGAAATCAGTTTTTTTAAATGTTAGTAAACTTTTTAAAATTGAAATACTAGAAACCCCCCATGTACAAAGTATTCAGACCCTTTGCTATGACACTCTAAAAGCTAAAATGCAAAAATGTCATCAACAAATGACTCCATAAGTTTTTTGGAATGAACATATTTGTTTTTATAGGGTTTCTAATTTGCATAGGAGTCAATGAGACTCTGTGTAGATCAGGTTGCCATAAAACATTGAGAAAATGGAGAGTAACAAAACTGCTCAGGAATGTGACCCTGAGGCCTGGGGAGACTTACAAAAAAGTTGAATGGTGGAGGGGTAAAAGCACAGCCGATGGGACAACATCATGCCAGTCACTCTACAAAATTGGACTATAACCGAATGGCAAAAAATAATCCCTTAATGTAAAAAATAATCTCTCTCGTATCCATAATTGTGTTTTGCAGGAAATGTGTTTATTTGGTTTTACTACAAAGCATTACGTTTAGTACAATTTTGTAGATTTTTTGATTTCATGTTGTGATTCTGGGGTATTGTGTGTGGATTGATGGCAAATTATTTTAATTTAATCCATTTTAAATTGATTCTATAATACAACAAAATGTGGGAAAACTGAAGGGGTCTGAATACTTTCCGCACCCACTGTCCATATGCATTCATTCATTCAACACCTACATACACACTTACATGACACCTGACACAAACATAGGCCTACATATCCCCTCATAAATTGTTATTATATCACTTTCATCATCTTCCTCTGCACATATGCAAGTCTGTCATTTAACCCAGTAGTCATTCTGTTATTTCAAATCCAGTGTAAATAAGATTCTTAGATTCTTAAATCCAGTGTTAATAAGATTCTTAGATTCTTAAATCCAGTGTAAATAAGATTCTTGGATTCTTAAATCCAGTGTATACAACAGTCTTAGATTCTTAAAAAAAAAAGGATTTTTTTCTGGATTGAAAATGAACATAGTATTACATTATCTGTCAAGTATTACATTTTCAGTTTAAAAACAAAAAAGACCCACCTGAAAGTGTAAGAAATTCCCAATAATGTAATAAGGTATTACATTATCAGTAAAAATGTTATTACAATATCAGTCAGGTTATTTTATTACATTATTGGTCAATTATTACATTATTGGGTTTTATTACATTTCCGATGGAGTTAAGTGGACATTTTATTACATTATCAGGTGTTATTACATTATCAGGAAATTATTACATTATAGGGTGCTACAAGGAGGTTAGATGTCATCCAGGTTTTTATTTCGAGCAGGCAGTTGATGAGGGACTGGGGGGGGAGCGGAGAGGATGGGGTGGAGCTGAGGTAGATTTGGGTATCGTCGGCGTAGCAGTGGTAGTTAAAGCCGTGACGACGGAGGATCTGTCCGAGTACAGAGCCTTGCGGGACGCCTTGGTTGACTGGGGCTGGGGGGGAGCTTGAGCCGTGGATGGAGACAAACTGTTCCCTGTTGGAGAGGTATGATGTGAACCAGGAGAGGGCTGTACCAGTGACACCCAGGTGGGTGGAGAGGCGGTTGAGGAGGATGGTGTGGGAGACGGTGTCGAAGGCAGCAGAGAGGTCCAGGAGGATGAGGATACTGATTCCATTGTGTGTGTGGTGTGCGCCGATATTCCCAATACAGCACACCACATACATAAAGATTAGGGATGCACGATATTATCGGCGCCGATATTTATGGGAAATTAATGTTATTAAATATTTATCGTTTTATTACATTTTAGCCGATATAGAGCCGATAATATGAAGCCAGAAATATTTCCAGTTCCGGTTGTCACGCTCATGATGCTGCGCCTGCGTACAGCCACGCAAAGTAGAGACGAGAGCGAAACATGGCTTCCCCGGTGTGGACATTTTTCAGAGTTTCTGAGGCAGATAGTGCGTTTGCAATTTGCAATACATGTTCGGCAAAAGTTCGGAAAGGAGGGCAAAGGTCTACGAGTTACAACACAACGAATCTCATAAGTCACCTGAAGATTCACCATTGCAAGCACGCTGTATGGAAGGAATATGATTTTGGCATTGAATACAGCGATGAGGGAACGAAAACAGTTAACAGAAACGCGTGTCGCAGAAATGCTTCACGCGTGTCGTATATGCACATAATATGCGCACAATGCATATATGGGCTACACCACTCGCATACGTGAAACCGCTATAAATAGCTCTCTTAATATGTATACTTTGAGGAATTGATTCATTGTTATTGTTGTCCGGAGGCTATCGGTAATCGGCTATCGGTTTACATGGCTTGTAAATATACTTTCATTTTAGGACGTGTTCAAAAGCAAGGACTGTGTGATCATCTAATTATGTGTAGTTATGTGTTTTTAGCATGTTGATGTTCTATCAGCATGTTGTGATGTTATTAAAATACAGTTGAAACTTTCGTAGTGCTGTGCTTTGTTAGCCGCTAGCTGTTAGCAGCATTTATTTCCGGTTTCCTGGATGACAGCCTTTCTTACCTTCAGGTGTGCATGAACTACAGGTTATCAAATGTGAAATTATATCTGTTCTCATATCGCTTATGATATCGGTTATCGGCCACAGGGAAGCGGGTAAACATCGGTTATCGGTATCGGTTAGAAAAAATGCATATTGTGTATCCCTAATAAAGATCTGTCGTTACGACAGTCTAGAGTCTCGTTCCCCAAGCCAGAAATATTGCGTGATCAAACGTGATATAACGTAGTACCCTGATTAACCTGTACGAGGCAGCCATGTGCGACAGGGCAAATAAAGTGCTGAAGAACGAAAAGAAGAAGTCAGCTCGCTTCTTGATTGGCTACATTCCATCCACGACACAATCGGACTCGGGAGCAGGGTTGCCAGATGGGATTGACACTCTCTAGGATAACCAGTCTAAAACCACTAATTCCACAAAAAAAAACTAGCCCATCTGGCAACCCTGCTCGAGAGTTGTCAGGAGTCGGGAGTTGCCCACACACAAGAGGACTTTTGATCGTAAACATTGAACACGTTTAATATTTACGATTGTCGGCCCCGACCACTTTCCGAGCAGATTGTCGGGAGAAATTGAATCTTAAAACACCTCACACCACAGGATAATCTTGTAGGATAATCTTTAGAGCCATCCGATAATCGGGCATTTGCTGTCCTTGGTCGGAAGGAGGGAAATCAGCCAGATTATCTTTATGTGTGTACCAGGCTTTACAGAGAAAATCCCCATTCATAGTTTTTCTTTGTCACTTCACTTGCTTCACTCATACCGAACCGTGGGCCAACTGAAATTAATATTCTTACTTCCCCTTTACATTGTGTGAGTCTCCATTTTTATTACGGCCAAGAGCCGGTTATGATCATTTTTATATGTTATGATTATGATCATTTGTTGTCGTCATACGAAAATTGTCTTTTTTCATTGGCAATTTTCATTGTGCTATTGAAATTCTTGGTGTGCTACCAAATTTTTCAACATGGTAGCACAGTGCTACCTGGGGAAAAGGTAAGCGTCAAGCCCTGCTTAGCTAGCCAAAGCTTTTGTTACGGTATGTTTACAGGGTTTTTCCTGGCTCAAAATGAGGCGGAGGTGGTACCACAGGCGTTTGACATCGGGGGGACCCATGAAGCGGGGCTGTCTGGGGGTCCTCACACGAGCATCAAACACTTAATTTCTTGCATTCTGGTGAATTGATATGGAATGGAATGGACTTTATTTGTCATTGCTACAGTACAGGTACCAAACAACGAAATTTAGGAGGGGTGGCTCCCACCCCTCCACCAATTTGTGCCTTTTCTGCATCAATTTATGGTGGAAATGTCATTATTTATGTAAAGGATTACACAATATACAGGCACCAGATGACCATTCAAAATATAATGCAATATAAGGCTCTCAGGCATTCTGTACTTCCAAAGTCGAGAGCTAAAGCAAATAATATTAATAATTTAATTTGACAGAATACATGCTACTGAAAACAGCTGGTTGACTGTCCGCTGTGAAAAAGCTTGTCCGTAACGTCCGTTACACTCTGCGGAGCTCCTGTAAACAGCTGGTGGGGAACAGCGCTGGACCGGAAGCTAACCAGCCGTATTAGTAGAAGTGAAGTGATTGTGCATGTAGTCTGATTATCATTATTCATGATCGCAGAGAATTCAGCTACATTTTCAATTATTAGTTCTATTCTGTCATGAGCATCAGAGAATGACTGACAGGCCGGTAGAATATGAGAATGGGATCATTTGAATAATATATTCTAATATATTAGCCTATAAGCGTGTGTGTTTCATGCAATACCATTATTGCATGAAATGGTCAACATTTGAATGTTGTCAGCTACGAAGCGGATGTGTTTACTAGAACATGGAAATGCAAACGCTAATCACATTATTGCATTACAATTGTCATATTGACTCAAGTAATGCAGGAAAAAGTGGAAAATGCTATTGTGGGATTGCATAGTAATTTTCAGTTCAGAATGAACTTTTTTCAGAATGAACTTGCATACCAGCTACATGAAAATTAAAATGCAAATCATATGATTGCATTTGATTTTGAATATTGACCGAAAGAATGCGTGCAAAAGTGGAACAAGCAATTGCAATCTCAAATTGCATTAACATTTGAATTAAGTCCACTATATGCTTCCATACACTGGTAGCACTGACTTTACAACAGGGCAATTACACTCACCAATAACAAAGACTTACCATCCACCTCACTGTCTTTCATCTCCACTCTTCCTCTGTCCTCTTCTTTTACCATCACTCCCTCCTCTCTCATTTGGTCTCCTCCATCCTCTTCTTTTACCATCACACCATACTCCTCTACATCTTCTTCCTCCAGCTTCACTGCCACCATCTCTGGACCCCACTGTGGGCTTTTCAGGGCTGGAGAACCACAGCCAGATCCGGGGGACTCGGTGCATTCTGGTTCATACATGGTTACATGAGCTGAAGAGGACCTGCGGCTAGAAACACTGGAGGCACAAACAACGCAGGGTCGATTAGAAATGACAGACAAACAGTTCACTGAACTCCCATTTAGACTGACAGGACACGTCCTGCAAATGGACATGGATTACTGATTTCATTTGTTGTAATTAAAGGGTCTGGAAAGTAGACATTAAATGGTTCCAATTGTATTTTGTTTCCAGGAAAAATGTTAACACAAAATAAATGGAAATAAGCTTCTTGTTAGGCTCAACTTCCTGGTCAGACAGTTCCGAGGGCTGTATGGGCGTGGACTTTGCACGCTTGACTGGCAGCTCCCTTTCAAGCTAGCTTGCTGCGATATCATACATGACATTCATCTATTAGATGTGCTTATAGTTCTGCCCTTTAATTACCAACTGTTTAGCTGCTGTTGAAATGTGTTACTGAGCTAATTCAATTACAAATCGACTTATTAGTCATGTAACTGGCAGTATGATTCATCATATCAATTCAATGACCACCATTTGCATACTTGACACCTGGCACCCTATGGTGAATTATTGAACACAATACTTGTGGACAGGATTCACAGCATGTGTGTGACTTACTGATCAGTTGGAGCACAATGGTGTTGCTCTCGTCTTCTAATTTGCTGCTGTATTGTCACAATATCCGCCATGTTTAATTTCTTCCCACACTGGACGTAGCACTCGTCATGACCACAACCATGTTTCGTTTGCCCAGAGATTTGCCCTGCCGCTGTCCTTCTCTGCTGTTCCTGTAATCCAATCACTGAGCTGCTCTTGTGACCACCTGACTCACATCCAGGATGTGATTGGTCCGCCCTAGCGCGGCCTATGGTTGGCCTTTGTTGAGAGGAATTCCTACCATAGCACTCTTCGATCTTGACCTCTTGACCTCTAGTCTTGACCTCTGAACTGGCGTTACTGTCACTATCCATGTCATTCGGTGCTTCAGAGAGTCGATGCCCCTCTTTAAGAGCATGTGCATCTTGCCCTGAGGCATTTGTGCTGAGCATCTCATCTTTGGCCTTTTGGTTTTTGATGTAGTCCCGTAAAAACCTATCCCACGGTGTGTCGTACTCTTCTTTAATGTTGGGAGAGTGATGGTTCCTACTGTGGGTGGGAGGTGGTGGTAGTGGTGGTGGCTGGAGCCTAATAAGATTGTCCTTCCGGTGGTTCTGTCCTTCTGTCTCTGCATCAGAGGACCCAAGGTGTGTCCTCTGGCTCTCTGACACTGAATAAGCAGAAGCATCCATCTCACTGCCCAGATGGAGAGTTAACAGTGCAGGGAATCCTACCAACACAGATGATCAAAATATTAAAACAGTGACGGAATTTCATCAAAACATTATACTTTTTTATTTATTTTTTTACCAGAATTGGAAAACAGTGGCCAAGCTACTGTTAGGTGCATATATATATATATATATATATATATATATATATATATATATATATTTGGACTGACAGAATTGTTGTTATTTTAGCTGTTTACCAAAACATATTCACGTTACAGTTATAGAATGAATATGACTCTCAAATACCCTCTTTAATTTGAGGGTATTCACATCCAAATTGGAGGAAGGGTTTAGAAATTACAGCTCTTTAATACGTGGCCCCCTCCTTTTCAAGGGACCAAAAGCAATTGGCCCAATGACGTGACATGCAATGTTGATGTCCAAACCCCTTTATGAAGTAAAAATAAGGAAAATGTTCATATAAAAAAAAACTTTATTGAATATATTAATCTCTGTTTATTAAATGATATGAAAATGGTATGAGGGTATTACAAAGTTTAAGAATGATTAGACTCTTGTGGCGGATTTTCTTGTACCTGTGTACTCGAGCCCGTCCCCCCGAGCAGCGCTGCTAGCCTGCTAGCTAACGCTCTGTGTCCCAACACAGCCTGCTAGCCAGCTGCCTCGCTACACTGTGAACATGTAGTAACATCATCATAATAATGTAATATGTTGTAATATAACGCAGCACATTTACACACAGCAGCAATTTAACAGCGGTTAGGCGAGGCTGTGAGGTAACACTGTGAGTGACGGAAGCTAACAAAGCTACCTCACAGCAACACTGCAACTCCTACCGTCAGGTCGGCGCCTCCGTTGTTGTTCAAGCTAGTGTCGCTTTCCCAGTCGTTGTGTAAAAAATGAACATGTTGTAATGTTTGCCCTCTGGCACAGTTATAAACTTAATAAATGACTCGTGTTGTCTTCGGTCTCAGCACTGTGTACGTTTACTGATCCACCATCTTTGTTTCACATCCGGTTCCTTCTTCTTCTTCTTCTGTTGGGTTTAACGGCAGCTTGCATCCTTCGCGTTGCACTACTGCCACCTTCTGGATTTATCCAATTCCTACATTGTCCATTTCGTCACAGTCTCCCTATCAGTCAGTTTCACTATGTTTCAATTTAAAGACCAGGTCTTTGTTGCTCCTAGTGTGGATAACCATCATTTTGTTTGCACATTCAGATAAATAAAACAGTTTGAACGTGAACCCGTGCCTGCCGGAGTTCATATTAGGTAAAAAGGGGAGGGTCTAAGCAGACGCTCTGATTGGTCCTAAACTACCATGTGACATTATACGGAAGTTGTTGAAATTGGGCGGCTACATCTGTGTTTTGTTTTGTTGATGTTGCCAAATAAACAGGACTGGCAAACACTTCACTTTGCATAACTGGATTCATATGGTAAACCCACGTTGATTTAACATGAATTCCTTTTTATTACAACTCTGAAATAAGTATTGCATTGCTATAAGCCACCTTCTACGAGAGACGTGATTGCCTTGTTGTATTGAGCTCAAGCGACAATCATTGAACCGCACACCTAGCCTGCTCGCCATCTGGCTACCTAACCAAGTAGTTCTTATATCAGTCAGATACCAGAATTGAATTGGACATGACATGAGGTGTTCACAGTTTACGAATAGTGTGGAAACGTATAATTGAGCGATCATCATTACCCCTGTCTGTTTTATCATAGCCTGCATTCCTTGCTTCTCTGAACCCTCCTGTCATCGCTCTCTCTCTCTCTCTCCATCTCCTCTTTCTCCACTTCACCACCTCTCCTCTCTTATTTCAGACTTGGTTGAGGGTGATAGGATGGACTTAACTGAGTGTTACGACCTGGTGCGTTCTCTGATCCAGAGGGGCCTCAGCGTGGACAGTAGAGACAACCGTGGCTGGAACGCGCTCCACGATGCTGCGGCGCTCGGTGCAACGGCGTGTGTACGTGTGCTCCTCAGGGCTGCAGGTGAGAAATTAGTGGGAGAGCTTTGCGATGATGGCTGTCTGCATGCTTGGTGTTACAATGGAATATTTACATTGTCACTTTAGCCATTTATGCTCTGGTGAAATAGAGAGGATGAAGGGGACGGTGCCAAATTAGGTAGTTGAAACATGCCACGATATTTACTCCCCCTCTCAATCTTCCCTATTGTTGTGACTGTAGACCTTGTGCACTCTCACCTAAGATTCCCTCTCTCCGTTGACTCTGAGCAGCAGGTTCCTCCCGCGGTCATTGTGACTATGTTGCCTCTGTAACACACGAGGGTGAGTCTGCTCTGTACCTGGCCTCACAACATGGACACCTAGGAGTGGTCAGACTCCTCCTCAGAGCAGGTGCCAACCTCAACCAGCCAACCACTGACCTGTCCTGTCCTCTCTACGCAGGTAACACACACACACACACACACACACACACACACACACACACACACACACACACACCCTATGAGGCTTGATTACTCAATGTCATTGTGTATATTTGTGAATAGCTATAGATGGTGGGCATAAGGAGGTTGTACAGTTGCTGGTCAGGAAGGGGGCAGAGGTCAATGGAACACATGATTCAAGATGGACCTGCTTACACCAAGCTGCCTACAAGGTACACACACACACACACACACACACACACACACAC
>NC_137678.1:6928925-7131425 GCF_963989245.1 Nansenia antarctica
AGGCTCCAGATCAGGGTGATGTTGGGCTCTGAGACTCTGATGCAGACAGCTGTAGTTCAGCAGCTCCCTCTGCCCCCTCCACTACAGACATACCTCCAGTTTACAGACATCCTACCACCCTCACAAACATGTTTGCACCCCCACCCTTAGAGGCATCCTCATGTCCCAGAGGTGCCTGTAATCGGGCCCCTATTATAGGGGATGTACGCAAACATAAGATTCAGCTTATGTCATGCCAATTTGACGTCATTCAGTTTGTCACGCCTACAGTTTCAGTTTAATCCAGTTTACAGAAATTTAAATAAAAAATGTTTTAAAAAATAAATAAAATGTTATCAGTAATTAAACATGACTGTGTCTGTTATTGCAAATGAAAGTACTATACTAAAATTATAAAATCAGTTTGGTTATATGATACCATTTCAATATTGCTTTTACACCGGCGTTCACACTGAGTGGGCTGGCATGGTAGAATTCTTCAACACTTGCCTCTGCTTCACTTTTGGTGAGTTTGGCAGACCGCATAGTCTTGCTTGAAGTCTTCTTTGCCATTAAAAACACAAGATGTCTATTTTCCACGTCATGGCATGGTTTACCCCATCTGCCATTGTGACGGCCAGGAGCTTAAGTTGCACCAACAGAGAGTTGCCTTTGGGGGGCTGCAGGGACTGGTGTCCTTCTGTTAGCACTGTTCATGACACTGTGTGGCTCTGTGTGGCTCTTCCCATGTGGTATTCCTCCATAATGACTCATTGCATTTTCATTAAGTATGCTAGGTGGAATATGCCTAACATGGTCAGCCTAACATATTTTGTCTTCCTGTCAATAACGTGGCACTTGTCCAAATTATGGATCAATATCAGCTGATCTTTTTATGTTTAGGCACAATGAAGTTGGTCCTTTTTATTCACTGTGTGATTTAGCTTCCGGCAACTTTTTATGTTCTTTGCCAAAATTTGGCTGGATTAAATGTCAAGGAATAAATCTCAATGATTGCATTTCTGAAGCTTATTTAACAGTCTAACTTAATGACATTTTCCAATGGCTCTTCAGTTTCATTCATGTGTGTTCAACAGTGCCTGCTCAACAGAAAGCGCACTCCCTTTGGAACAACATCTGTTGTGGTTGTGAGGCTGTCAAACTCTTGTCTTTGCGGGCTACTTTGTGGGTTATGTTGTTTGACTCTCAAAGGCTGTCATTTGTTTTAATTTATTTGCTGTGTGTGTGGGTTTGGCTGTGTGTGTGTGTGTGTGTGTGTGTGTGTGTGTGTGTGTGTGTGTGTGTGTGTGTGTAAGTGTGTGTAAGTGTGTGTAAGTGTGTGTAAGTGTGTGTGTGTGTAAGTGTGTGTGTGTGGGGGGGGGGGGGAAGAAAGAAATAGCACTAAGGAAAAGCAGCAAATCCATTCAGCTGGCAAATCTTCATCCTTGGGATTGTCTCTTCTCTTTTCCATAACAAATCCAAAGGCAAGTTCCCTCAGGAATAAAGTATTAGCATCGGAGGTTTTATCATTAGTGATACATTTACACTACATTTACTTGTGGAAAATGCTCACAAAGTTCAAACAAAAAAGAAAAAAAAGAAATTCCAGGGCTACAATACAATAGCAATCACACCAAAAATGTCTCACTCCTGAGATTTTTGGTCCACCCTCTGTTCTGCATCTGGTCACATCTCATGTCTTCCCTGGCAATGCAACTAGTCTATTTCATTTCATTGTATATATTCTGCTAATATTTTCTAGACATTTCAAAATGATTACTGCAAATAGTGAAAATACCACCGCTCATCCCTTATCAGACTTTGCTGAGGTGCTGGAACTGAAGAGTATCAATAGAGTGCAAAATAACAGCATCTGCACACTCAAACACTGTGCAAAAAACAGTTTATTGCGAGCTTTCTGTCATATATGATAGGAATATGATTACTGCAAAAATGCACCAAATCATTCTGTTTTGAATGTGTTCTTCACTGTTTTGAACACAGTATGTTAACATTGGAAAAATGTGTTGCAAATACATAGTGTTTTGCAGGTGGGGGAGTTTGAATGAGAGAAGTGTTATGGGTTTTGGAGAACGTGGTCATTGAATGCATTCTGTATGAAAGCAATGCACAAATCACAGAGTAAGAGTCGCAGTTTGGTCCACATGGACTTCTGCTTTGCTGACTGTATGAAGAGTTGTGACTCTGTGACTTCAGTATTGAACACTGCGACTTAGCGACCGTAAAAAACTGTATTGTAAATGTCTTGGGAGTCACAGTGCCCGTCATGGGAATGTGCAGACTCAGACGTTTGTTGCTGATGTAAGTTCTTCTCTGTTTTCAGACCAGGAAAGACACACATCCTCTCCCACACACACTTAAATTACTAGTTATTGACCTCCATGTCCCTCTAAAGAAAGTAATTGATTATCATTATGGCCCCAAACTCAGTAAAAGTAATTTATTTTTACATTACAATTGATTGGGGAATCAAATCCAGTTAGAATCATTATACAAATTATATTATTATTATTATTCCTACTACGTAGTAGTATTGTTATTGGTGGTTTACTTCTTCTTATTCTTTTCCTGGCTTTGGTCAAATAGCTCAAAAAGTCCCTGACCAAAAATGCTATGACTTTGCATGCCACAACTATGCCACATATTGCAGGGGATTTTGGCAATTTTTGGGGGGGGGCGCTACCCACACGTTTATCTGTGTTGCTCATTCCACGAATGCATGATCCTTACAAGACATAACGTTTCCAAACTTTTTTTTGAGGAGTATATATCTGGTCATGACTGAAATCAACGTGATAATGACGTCAGTCTGCTGCGTGGCACCACGTGATGTCTGATTAACACCTGCACGTGCGCTGCTGATTAACGGTGGACTGAACCATGCAATGAATAAATAGAGGGGGGTAAATAATAAGGCTTAATTTTGTCAAACATAAGAGAAACAAAACTCCAGTTTGTTTCTTTTGTGACTTTTTTTAATACATAGAATTATAATTTGAAGTCGGCTACATTAACTTCCTTATGATAATAATAATAATAATATTATTATAAATATAATATATTTTAAAATATGATTCTCTTCGGCCCCTGTCAGTGATGGGCCCTTAGAATCGTCCTAATTTACCCACCCACCCTAGCGGCGCCCCTGCCTGCACGTGATGCCTGATTGACACCTGCACGCGCGTTGCTGATTGAAGACTCCACTTCCAGACTTCATTCTTCTGTATCTAACCTCTCTTTCTAAGGTAAATAATAATAATATTAACGATGATCTAATTTGTCTGAACGTAGACGATTCTAAATGAATAACCTGTATATTAATAGACAGCTTAGTAAGTATTCTACAAGCTGTAACTGTCGTACAATGTTGATAAAACAGATGCGTCATAGTAGCTAATTAGCTCGCTAGCTGAAGTCAATTGAAATGCTAGGCTAGGCTACTAGCTCAAGTGTGATAACAGCGACTTAGAAACCTAAATACATCTTTAGTCTTTAGTTGATGTTATTTACTCCTCTCTCGTGAATAATAACAGACTTCGCTAACTGCATTGTATCCATAGAAGACACTATTATTCGCCAGCAACATTAATAGATAACTTTCTTTTCCAACTTGAACTTGCTCCTTAAAATAAAAACTGGACGTGAGTAGTTACTAGCTAGCAGCCTAAGAAACGTGGCTTTCATTTTGTCACTAACATTTTTGAAATGTCTATGGTCTTACTAGGTTTGTACTTATCTCGTGAGTTTAGAATGAGAAGGTTCTATCTCCGTTTAGAATGATATGGTTCTATCTCCGTTTAGAATGATGAGGTTCTATCTCCGTTTAGAATGATGAGGTTCTATCTCCGTTTAGAATGATAAGGTTCTATCTCCGTTTAGAATGATGAGGTTCTATCTCCGTTTAGAATGATATGGTTCTATCTCCGTTTAGAATGATGAGGTTCTATCTCCGTTTAGAATGAGAAGGTTCTATCTCCGTTTAGAATGAGAAGGTTCTATCTCCGTTTAGAATGATAAGGTTCTATCTCCGTTTAGAATGATGAGGTTCTATCTCCGTTTAGAATGAGAAGGTTCTATCTCCGTTTAGAATGATATGGTTCTATCTCCGTTTAGAATGATAAGGTTCTATCTCCGTTTAGAATGAGAAGGTTCTATCTCCGTTTAGAATGAGAAGGTTCTATCTCCGTTTAGAATGAGAAGGTTCTATCTCCGTTTAGAATGAGAAGGTTCTATCTCCGCTTAGGGTCGTTCAGAGATATTGAGCGTCAACGTTTTTACATTCCATTATGTTTTGTGAGATGGAACCTTTGTATTTTATTAATTACTAACTCAAAAATGTCAACATTATAAAAATAACACCACACAGGCATTAATAATGATGACCCAAGACCAGCTACTGTGGGGCCTGAAGAAGGATGTTCGCTCCGTGCTCAACTCGTCCAAGTTAGGCCTGTCCCCGGACGACCTGAGACGGGACTACCTCTGCATCGTGGGCCATCCGCTGCCTCTGAGGTCCCTCGGCTTCCACAGCGTGATGGACATGATCAAGGAGATGCCTGACGTGGTGAAGATGGACTTTTTGGAAGACGGCAGCTTGGTGTTGAAAGGTAAGCCCAGTCTAGTAGTGGTGCGGCTGTGGCGCAGGAGGTAGAGTCGCCGTCTAATGATCACAAGGTTGGCAGATCGGCGGTTTGAGCCCCGGTTGGCCACATGTCGAAGTGTCCTTGGGCAAGACACTGAACCCCAAAATTGCTCCCAGTGAGCGGGCCGGCGCCTTGCATGGCAGCTTGCCGCCATTGGTGTGTGAATGTGTGTGTGGATGTGTGAATGAGAGGCTGTTGTAAAGCGTTTTGGAGCAGCAAAAAAGTTGCTATAAGTGCAGTCCATTTACCATTACCATTTTAGTACTATGACCTGCACAGAGTAAAATTACACACGTATGCACGAAAATACTACTTTATTCCAACCCAACTCTTTGCCTCGCTTTTTCTTCCCCTCCCTCCCTCCCTCCCATCCCTTGGTCCCTCTGCAGCGGTTATGGACGAAAGCACCCGACGCATAGGGGAGATGGTGGCCCGGCAGCGTGTCCCTAAGACCAACAAACCACACAGGGGCGGTATGGGCTTCTTCTCC
This sequence comes from Nansenia antarctica, assembly GCF_963989245.1. Taxonomy (NCBI): domain Eukaryota; kingdom Metazoa; phylum Chordata; class Actinopteri; order Argentiniformes; family Microstomatidae; genus Nansenia; species Nansenia antarctica. Next base: position 6,934,059 of record NC_137678.1, read on the forward strand.
CCGCACTACAGGAAACAACTGTTCCCCGCCAGCCCCCTCCCCCGGCGGGGCCACGCCCCCCCGGCCCTGCCCGCTCAGCTGCGCTCACAGCTGCGGCAGCTGCTCGCCCCGGGGCCCATGGGCCTGTCGGAGCTGCAGGACGGCTTCGCCCGCCGCTTCGGCCACCCGCTGCGCGTCTTCAACCTCGGCTTCTACTCCGTCGCGGAGATGCTGGCAGCCGCGGCGGACCTGGTGGCGATCAAGCAGAGCCGGACGGGCTCCCTGCTGACCCTGAAGGTGGCGCCACCTGCGATGGGGCTGACGGCGTCGCAGGGTGGGGCGCTGATGGCATCGCGTGGGGGGACGGCGGTGAGGACGGGGCAGATAAAGCCACCTCGACCACAGCTGACCCCCTTGACAGCGGTAGACACAGGTGGGTTGGTACTACAGTGTAGACAGATCGTGACGTTAGAATTATGAGGTTCTATCTCCATTTTTGGTCAAAATTGAGTTTTTTACATAATCTGATCCATTAGGTGTTTATTAATGCCTGTGTGGTGTTATTTTTAAAATGTTGAAATTTTTGAGTTAGTAATTCATAAAATACAAAAGTTCCATCTCACAAAACATAATGGAATGTAAAAACTTTGACGCTCATTATTATCTCTGAACTACCCTAAACGGAGATAGAACTGTATAATTCTAAACTCACGTTTTCTTTTTAACATTTACTTTTTCTTTACATGTATGCGTTTGAGGCACCTGATGTGAAGGCTTTTTTCTGAGCAGGACTACATTTAGCACTTGTGTCCATGGGCATGCTATCATTCAGTATCCCTGTTTTATACCTTTAACTATACATGGCTATAAGTTGGACTCGCCTGGGAACACCACCACTAGTGTGCCCTTCAGTACGTTACTTAGCCCTAACTTTCTCCAGGGAGACTGTCCCTGTAAACTCTAATTAAGTGGTAAATGGTAACTGCTAAATGGTTCAGGCGGCATAGAGCAAATTACCCCTCGGACAGGAGGTTATGCCAGAGAGCTTTTTTGGATCCACACCCTAGAACGTTTACAACGCCTAGGCTTGAATGAGTATTTCTACATGTGTTGTGCTATGAATAAATTACTTTAGACACTATGTTCTATGCTATATGATGGCTACTGCCTGATGTCTGCATGTTTGTAGCATTTCTCAATTGTTTTTTGTTCTGTTAAGTATATATTGTAAATATTTCATGTACTTTTAGGTGTTTCCTGTCTCATGAACACATGTTTTTTGTAGTCCACTAAATCTAGGACTACAATTCCCATGATGCCTAGCCACTAGGTGAAATATTTGACACAGATGTTGTGCATTGGCTAATTAAGTGATGTTGTTTGAAGCCTTTATACCACTGCATTCAATTGAATGAATGAATGAATGGTCTTTATTGTCATTGATATAGTACAGGTACCAAACAACGAAATTTGGGAAATTGTCTGCTTTATGCTTTATGCCGAAATTTGGGAAATTGTCTGCTTTATGCCTGAAGAAGGTTTATGACTGAAAGTTTGTGCAATAAACTACGGTTTATTTGCACAGATTTGAGTGTGCGGACGGATGCTGGTTTTTTTGCACTTTATTGATACTCTTCAATTCCAGCACCTCAGCTAAGTCTGATCACGGATGAGCGGTGGTATTTTCATTATTATACAATTTAACTGCTAAATGGTTAAAATGTAAATGGGTGTAACTGTAAAATGTAAACAGTAGTGATCTGGTATTGGTTGTGACTAATGTAACATTTTGTCTGTCTTCAGCTCCTGTGGAAAAACCCTCTGGTACTCCAGTACAGAATCACATGGCCTCTGGTCCTGAGGACACTGTCCCTAACAGCTCAGGGGGACACCAGGACCATGGGGAACATGGAATTCACCAGGACATGGAATTGACACAACCTGAGCCACAGCTCATCCAACAGGGGCAGCTATTTGAAAAATGTGTCATAAAAGTGAGTCTGTTTCTCTTTTTACCTCATAGTAAATGTTCTGTATGTGAAACTGTAACATTCAGGGGTGCAAACTTGTCACCTTTCTGCTAAATTAGCGGTTTTTACCACAAAATAGTAAATCCATGTGAATCGACCATGTTGATAATTTTCTTCATTTTCAGGCAAAAAATAAATGTTGTCACCTTTTTAGGCCATCACCAGTTTGCACCCCTGAACATTACTTTAAATGCTTGTAGAGTTCACTCCTACTAGAAGTCATGTTTTTTTGTGAAGAACATTTAATGAGATATGATTATTGGTCTCGTTGCACTTCACATTTATATGAATGGGAACTCACCCAATCACCACTAGTGAATGTGTTGTGTTTGATTGGCCACGATGCAGCTGGAGGAGAAGCTCAGGCAGCGTATCCTGGAGAACGGCCATGCGGGCACCGTCAGTGAGGAGCTGAAGGCCAACCTTCGCCAGGTCAGTTTACATCTTCCCAAAGCGACTTACAATCAATACATTCGTTTAAGTAAATGAGTCAGGAGCCAGACTATTGAGTTGCCCCTTTATGGGTGGATACCGAAATCATTGAAAACTCCTAATGTTCTAGTCACACATGATGGTGACAGTGAAGATTCCTTCTTTCTAGGTTGTTGCTCAGAACAGTGAAGGGATATCAATACATGATCTTCATGCCGAATACAAGGTAATTATACTAGTTTCCTTTGTTACACATATTCCACTCTACTTTACGGAGCGGCTGTGGCACAGGAGGTAGAGTCGCCGCCTAATGATCACAAAGTTGGCAGATCTGCGGTTCGATCCCCGGCTGGCCACATTTCGAAGTGTCCTTGGGCAAGACACTGAACCCCAAAATTGCTCCCAGTGAGCGGGCCGGCGCCTTGCATGGTAGCTTGCCGCTATTGGTGTGTGAATGGGTGTGAATGTGTGAATGAGAGGCCGTTGTAAAGCGCTTTGGAGCAGCAAAAAAGGTGCTATATAAGTGCAGTCCATTTACCATTTACCATTTCCCCCTGGTCAACAGAGGATGTTTGGGGAGGAGCTCCCGGTGGCCCAGAGTGGCTTCCTGAGCGTGACGGAGATGGTTGGTGCGCTGAGCGACACGCTGTATCTGCGGCCTATGGCAGGGGAAGAGGGCCCCCACTGGATGATCACCGACACCAAACACACCGGCCACACGCAACCAGGTCAGCTCGATGGTTTCAATTTGTATTGTTACTTTGGATAAAAGCGTCTGCTAAATGGTTAAAATGTAAAAAATGCATCCTATCTATTCTATTCAGCTAATACCATTGCGTTCCCACATTATTGAGAGTTCACAGCCATTTGTCCCATTGGGGGAAGGGTCATTTGAAGAGGAGGGGCAGAACTGAGTACTGTATCTTATAGCTCATGGCATTCTATAAACGCAGCACCCTGATAATAATAATAACTTTAATTTATATAGCGCCTTTCAGAAACCCCAAGGACACTTTACAATTCAAGGGAATGATCAGACAGACAAAAACAGGACAAAACAAAACTGAAACAGTGACTAGGGGCCAAAGGCCTTGGAGAACAGAGAGTCCAGGGTGGGGGCATTGCGGATCACTATGGGGAGGGAGTTCCAGAGGGTAGGTGCAGCCACGCTGAAGGCTCTGTCCCCAAAGGTCCGTAGGTTTGTTGATGTGATGTTTTTGGCCAGGGGCTGTAGAGCCCGACACCCCCGGCGATGCTGAGCAGGGTGACCGGCTGAACCCCTCCAGCCAGGGCTATTACTTCAGCTCTGGGGAGTCGCCCTGGGAGGGGCGCAGAGAGGAGGAGGACGGGGAGGACGGAGAGGCCGCCGCCGACAACGACTTGATGTCAGAGACAGACCTCCGCATCACCACCACCACCTTCCAACAGGTGAGAGAAGAGACCCGTCTGACTCGGGTCTGAGAAGACAGGTCGTGACGTTAGAATTATAAGGTTTTATAACCAAAATTGAGTTTTTTACATAATCTGATCCATTGGGTGTTTATTAATGCCTGTGTTGACATGAAATGTTGACATTTTTTAGTTCGTAATTAATAGGGGTGTAACGGATCACCTAACTCACGGATCGGATCGTGTCACGGTTTTTGAGTCACGGATCGGATCATTTTTCGGATCAACACAAAACATAAAAATAAAAATAAAAAGCTTTTTCCTCGAATTCTGTAAAAACACCACTTTTACTGTGTAAAACCCAACAACATTCAAGATGTCAAAACTGGTATATATATATGTGTGTGTGTGTATATATATATATACATATACATAACATATTCTACACTCAAACATTAGGCTACATATTAAACAGAAACACACATTCAACTTAAATGATGCAGTAGGAGAGAGGGAGGAGGCACCTGGTTGCAGCAGTGAATCACTGGGCTCTTTAAAGCAGACAAATAAACATGTTTTATGCCACTTTTAACTAAATAATAAAGTGAAACCTTACTTTAAACATGGTATGAAAAAATTGGCTACATTATAAGAAGTTGTCAAGCTGACTTTTTCGTGCCTCCCATCAACACACCAGGGTGATGTCACGGCAAATGGGTGGCCATGCTCGTACGACTTTCTCGTTGCACAACGCTTAAACACCGTAACTTTTTTATCGACCACACTTCCAATAACACAGTCCCTCATTGTTATAATTGATAGCAAAGCCAAAGTGCTCCCATACATGGGATTTAAATGACGAGGGAGGCATTTCGAGTTCTTCTCTGTCGCCAACATTAGCAGGACTCGCCATGAACACTTGGGCTGCGTTCGTAAATTTGCTCTGAGAGCGCCGGAGAGCACACTGGGTCCGACGTCATAAAGGGACCAAGTAATTTGATTGGACAAGAGGCGTTCCATGAATGCTGATCAGATTCCAGAGCGAATTTACGAACGCAGCCTTGTTGTTCTAGATTTTTTTTTGCATTATCAACCTATCATTGCGCTTTAGAGTAAAACAAAGCACGCAACTGTCGCGTCTATCTTTTCATGGCAACTCTACATTGTGATTTACAAGGGATATTAACTAATATTAAGTAATATTATTACTTGGTTACATTTTGCAATTGATCCGCGGTACACATGCGTGCCGAACCGTGGGGGGCGATCCGTACGGATCTCGGATTATCCGTGATCCGTTACACCCCTAGTAATTAATAAAATACAAAGGTTCCATCTCACAAAACATAATGGAATGTAAAAACTTTGACGCTCAATATCTCGGAACCACCCTAAACGGAGATAGAACCTTATCGTTCTAAACTCACGATCTGACTCTGGTCTAAGAAGAGTAACTGGTCCTACTTGCCCTTTTGTTCAAGGTCAGTCCGTAGCTTCTGTTTCCCCTGGGGGCAGCTGGACCAAATACATACTAGACAATTGAGGCTGAAACCGAAACGCATTTCACAAGAATAGATGTTGTTTGATTTCTGTACATCTTTGATCACCTCCTGTACATCTTCTTTGGTGATTGTAAATGTTCAAGGACAACCCATTCAATCCACAAAGTGTCTTTGTGGTGACAATAAAAATGTGTGTGTGTGTACGTGTGCGTGTGTGTGTGTGTGTGTGTCTACACGCACATTCATGTGTGTGTGTGTGTTTGTGGACACTCATGGCTGTGTGTTTCTCCCTCCTCTAGATGGTGGCCAAGTTCCCTCCCCTGCAGGTACGGTGTATGGCAGGTATGGTTCCTCTGGACGCCCTGCGGGGCCAGGGCCTGAGGGCGCCCACGCCCAGGGACCCTAGGGAGGTGATAGCCGTGCTGGTGGAGCACGTGGAGTCACCCAGTAACTTCTACATCCGCTTCCACGAGACCCGGGAGGCCCGCGCCCTGGAGAGCATTATGGTGGAGATGAGGTGAGGAGACTGTGCCGCTTAGACCGGGGAGGAAACATGACTGAATCAGAATTAGAAGACTTTATTGCCATGACATGTGAACATGTTAGGAATTTGGTTTGGGACAGTGGAGCGCAGTTTACAACAGGACAGGTGCAAGACAGGACAAGACAGTGCAAACCAACATCATTCAGGGGTGCAAACTTGTCACCTTTCTGCTAAATTAGCCATTTTTATCTCAAAATAGGTCATCCATGTGAATTGTGTAGATCTGCAAAAAAATGTTTTGGGTGTGGTGGGGGGGGTCTAAGTCTCATCCATGTCACATGATGCACAAGCTAGCTAATCTCCCTGTCTGCTAAACTCTGCTGCAGTTGAAATAACGTTTTGCTTCAGGGAGCTAGGTACAGTTCCAGACAGCATAGAGAACACAGTCACAGTAAACTGTTTTCGAAGTAATTCTGCAGGTGTTGAGGTCAGGGCTGCCGCTACTTACACATGCATCATTGTTAGACCACCGTTAGTGCTAGCGGTATCTATTTAACACCATTAGTGCTAGCGCTATTCAAAGGTTAGCCACCCAAAAATGTTTTCACCTTTTTGGGCCATCACCAGTTTGCACCCCTGATCATAGTGCAAGGGGGGGGGGGACACCAGCAGCAGCATTTAGGAGCCGGATGGCCGTGGGGAAAAAGCTGTGTGCGTGTCGGGCCTTCACAGTCTTTAGTGACCTCCTGCCTGAGGGGAGCGGGGCGAAGAGGCTGTGGCCTGGGTGTGCGGGGTCAGCCATGATCTCCCTGGCCCTCCCCAAAGCCCTACTTTTTGACTCTACTTTAATTTCCCATTGGGAATGGGAAATGAATATAGAGTCAATGGTTGCCTTCATTGTAGTCATGCTGCAGATTATCAGATCTCACAATACCTTGAGTCTTAACATCTCAGGCAACCACATGTACAGTAGCAGCAAGCACAATGCTGATCTGTGCAGCCCCTAGGTGACCTGGAACGTAACCATATGTGTGGTGGCCTGGGAAAACCCTTCACATGGTGGCATTTTGACATTTTCATTTTTTAATATTTCCATAAATTAGAAGTTCTCAGCTATTCATAACTGGTTGAATGACTGAGATAGCCCTTTATTTTAAAAAGTTATGAGCATTTTAATGTATCATGTCAAAAAAAGTGAAAGGTGAGAAATGCTGCCCCCATGCTGCCCCCGACCCCTTTCTCCTCCGGGTCGGGGGAGGAGCCTATGCAGATCGGCCGGTCTCGTTTGTCTGCTTGTGATGCGGTGTTAGTCTGCTCGCCTCGTCGGTATGCGAGGGACAGATCCATTTGTGTGTCTTCTAGTTAAGATTTTATTACTTTATGCTTATTGTGAGCATCAGTAAACTGGCAATAACACAGGTGGAAGTATCGTCTCTCCTTTCGCTCATGTGTGCGTGCGTTGCTTAACTGAGAATGAGACACGTGACGTTGTTTCGCTAGCAAACTACCCACCACAAAAACATAAAAATAAGTACTTTCTCTTTTGTTTTCTTAAAATGTTTATTCACCATAATAGTTCAAAGTACTAGAATACCACATAATATCAAAATCGCAGAAATAGGACATTTCCATCTATTTTTGCTCTTTGCCACGAACGCCAGCGACATCCGACGGGTTTTCCCAGGCCACCACACATATGATCCGGTCAGATTCCTGTATCTGGAGTGGTAACATAGAACCATGAATAGAATAAAAAAGAAAGAAAAAATTATTCTAGCATTGCGACTGCCAATGGCTCCTGGTCCTAGCATAGATTATGTTTTCTTACCATGACTGATGGATATATGATTCACTTACTTAGACAAATCTATTTGTTGTCAGTTCGCTTTGGTTAAAGACGTCTGCTGCTAAATGCCCAAAATGTAATGTAACGAGTTGCAAGATGATGTCAGAGTTTGTGGGAAACGCCTCTTCCTCTTAGGAGTTGCTACACCTATCTCGAGGTGTCGGAGCGGTACTCCCTTCCCTCACGTTTCGTGCGTCAGGGCCAGGTGTGCTGCGTGGCTCCCAGAGACGAGTGGTTCTACCGGGTCGTCATCCACCGCGTCCTCAGCCAGACCCAGGTGGAGGTGTACTACGTGGACTTCGGGGACCTCACCACTGTGGACAGGACCAGCCTCAAGTTCCTCAAGTAGGCTTCTTCTGGTCCAGTTCAGACAGAGAGCAATGAAAGTCAATGGGCAGGTTTCACTAGACCAGTGTTAATATTGGCAGGCTTTTTAGTCACTTTTAGTCATTGGTGTTTAGATGAAGAAGTCACCTCCATGTTTCTTAGTTCCAGTCCAGTTCCAGTTGATAAAAACATTCCAGTGCAGTCTCAGTCAAAGTTTTCGTCGCTGACTACGGCTAGACTAAAATGTTTTGGGTTTTTTGTGGGAGACCGCTTCTTGCCACATATTGTAGTGTAAAATCAATGTCCTGTAAATGTGACAGTCATTTTAACGACAAGTGTTAGGCCTCCTTGTCTGTTTTGCTGTTGTCCCCCTACATCTCTCTGCTTTCTCACCCCAAGGTCTTGTTACTCTGAGCTCCCGGCCCAAGCGGTCCCCTCATCACTCAGTGGAATCAAGCCTATGGGTGTAAGGCTCCACACACATCTCATATCACTGTTATTGACCACCAATCTCCCCAAGCTTTTAACATTGTATTGCTCCCATAGTCCCATTGACTTCCAGATAGCACTCTTATCTCCCATTCCATATTAAAAGCCTGTGTTTTGGTGTTCCAGGGCAGTTGGAGTTTGAACGCTACCAGCTCCTTCCGGAAGCTGTGCTGTGAGCGCCTCCTGTGGGCAGCTCTGCACAGCTACCACGCAGACTTCCTGCAGGTCTTCCTGTGTGAGACAGACACGGAGGAGGACGTGTACATTCACAGTGTCCTGCAGAGCCAGGGCCACGGGCTCTCCTGTCCCTCTGCAGTCAACTCAGAGGTCAGTAATGTACACACACACACACAAAATTGCTCCCAGTGAGCGGGCCAGTGCCTTGCATGGCAGCTTGCCGCCATTGGTGTGTGAATGTGTGTGTGAATGAGAGGCCGTTGTAAAGTGCTTTGGAGCAGCAAAAAAGGCGCTATATAAGTGCAGTCCATTTACCATTTACACACACACACACACACACACACACACACATACACTTGCTTATACATGTACTGTATATATCCCATTCAACAACAATGATCCATTGCATCCATCCATTTGTTGTGTCAAACGTATTTCTTCTTTCAGCTGTGTGACCAGTTCAACCCTGTGACCCTGTATCTGGGCGAGGGTGTGTTTGTTGAAGGGATGGAAGTAGACATGGACGTGGTGGGCCAAACCCCAGAGCCCTGCACCCAAACCCCTGCCACACCCCAGGTGAGGAGCTCCCCTTTCCCAATTCTAACAGTACACACACACACACACACACACATCACACTCTCATTGTAGCAGACTAATGATCGTGGAGTGAAGATATTATCAAAGCGCACGCGCCTGTCGATCACCCATCCGCTTTGATAATATCTTCACTCACGATCATGTAGTCTAGTCTGGCGCCTGCGCCGTCTGTTGTTCTTCCTGCACACAGGTAAAAATATCCAGGATCCAGCAGCGTCGTCGGGCTCGCGCAAACAAACCCGGCGAATGTTTTACTTGCTCCGGACAAGTAAAAAAGCGTTACTGTCGAACCCTGATGTGTTTTAGGCTGCAGACCCTGCTGTTGGGAGCAATGAAAAAGAAGTGAAGCAGCTGCCTGACCTCCCAGAGCTGGAGTTCATCGGGGTGACACAGGCCAACTTCAAGGCCCAGGTATGACCTCTGACCCTGTATCACGCCCTCGGATTGAACAAGAGTTAGATTGTGTACAATAGATAAAGCATGTCTATTATAAGTAAGTCAACCATCCATGCCATATCATCGCCATGTCCTTGGTCCAATTCCGGCCATCGACAGCTGCAAGTCATCCCCCCCCTCTCTCTCACCCATACTTCCTGTCAATCTCTACTGTCTCTATCCTAATAAAGCAGAAATGCCCTAAAAACATATTATTTTTTTATTTTTTTACTTGTGTGTTTGTTGTGTCAGGCTGAGGAGATGGTTGTCTGTCCACACACTGACAGCACTCAGACAGCCTTTGATGCCTTGGCCACCGTGATGGATCTGTGAGTTATTACTTTTATTACTTTTATGCAGCATGTCTGTTTGTTTATGATGATGTCAAGATTATTATTATTATGGTACTTCCACATTTGTTGACATGTATGGTTTCAAGACTGTGTGTGTGAGCGTGTATTTCTGTGTGTGTGTCAGTGGGGTTGAGGTCCATGCCCAGAGTTCAGAGGTCGGTGCCCAGAGTTCAGAGGTCAGGGCCCTGAAAGCGGAGGAGGCCCTCCAGGCAGCGCTGGAGAAGATCCAGAACCTGGAGAGACGGCTAGCTGAGACGGCCCAGTCTGGAGCCCAGAGGTTGGCTACCTCAACCACAGACCAACACCTTAACATACCGCTGTCATAGACCAACACCTTAACACACTACTGTCACAGACCAACACCTTAACACACTACTGTCACAGACCAACACCTTAACACACTACTGTCATAGACCAACACCTTAACACACTACTGTCATAGACCAACACCTTAACACACTACTGTCATAGACCAACACCTTAACACACTACTGTCACAGACCAACACCATAACACACTACTGTCATAGACCAACAGCATAACACACTACTGTCACAGACCAACACCATAACACACTACTGTCACAGACCAACACCTTAACACACTACTGTCATAGACCAACACCTTAACACACTACTGTCATAGACCAACACCTTAACACACTACTGTCATAGACAAATCAATAACACACGTCAATTATTATGTACATACTAACACACATACATCACCTTCATAACACATAACAGTGATATTGCAGGTAGAAAAACACAATACATCTTTCTGTGAAGATAATTTCCCCCCACCAGAGCAGGCTGTTTTGTATAGGCCTGAATCCTAATTTCAAATATACGCTTAATTCAACTCTTTGTGCCAACCTCCCATTGGCATAAACATCTCAACTTAATGGCCTTGAAGCCTATGACTGATCTACTGTAACTCACAGTAACAAGGCCTAGGAGAGAAGACATCTAGAGTACTCTACTCTGTGGTTTTACTCCACTCTCCTTCTCCTCTTATAATACAGGGTTCGACAGTAACACTTTTTTACTTGCCCGGAGCAAGTAACAAATTCGCCGGGTTTGTTTGCGTGAGCCCGACGAAGCTGCTAGATCCCGGATATGTTTACCTGTGTGCAGGAAGAACAACAGACGGCGCAGGCGCGAGACGAGACTAAAAAATCATGGATTTTTTTCAGAATAATAACGAGCAACTTCGGGAAGAATCTATATCTCTTTCCATCTCATTATTTGTGTTTTCACAAATGTGTTTGTGTTTTCACAAATAACATATTCGTATTTGGGTACATGCCTAGTTAGTAATGGCTATTTAAAGAACAATAGTTTATCCTGGCCCATAGACTACCTTCAAGGTACAGAATCATCTGACTATAAGGTGTAACAAAGTGAGGTACCCCTTTAAACAAAAAGGGAGTTAAAAGGTGTAGGGTGAAACCTATTTTAAGTAAGACTCTTTCTCTGAAGGCCATGGATGGTGTTTACTGCTGGGGATCATAGAATATCAACAGCTATAGTTCCTCAAGCATTACAGTACATGGGAAACTACAGCAATTTCCTGTGGATGCAGTTAGGTTCCTACTGTATTATAAATAAATGTATTGGAGTAATAGGTGTTTTACTTGTATAAGCGAAGAACCCCCCTTGTGCCAGTGCAATTGCTATGAGGAAATGTCATAGTTGCTCATGGTGAAAACCCTATTACAATGCTAAAACCTTCATTCAGCACTGCTATTATGCCATAAACTACCATAATGCATTTCCAAACCATGGGGGGGATGAGACACTCAGACCTATCCTTCAATCCTTCTTTTTTGTCTGTCTTACATGTAACGATGAATTGAGAATCAAGGACCCCAATTGAAATAAGCCAGTGGCTTTCTTGGGTTTTTATCCTGTTAGTTGACCTTGTATGTAATATGTACTTTCATGTACCTACTTCTGCAAATCTTCTAATAAAGTTTTCAATCAATCAATCAATCAAGACTAGATGATCGTGGAGTGAAGATATTATCAAAGCGTACGCGCCTGTCGATCACCCGTACGCTTTGATAATATCTTCACTCAGGATCATCTAGTCTGGTCTGGCGCCTGCGCTGTCTGTTGTTCTTCCTGCACACAGGTAAAAATATCCAGGATCTATCAGCAACGTCTGGGCTCGCGCAAACAAACCCGGCGAATGTTTTACAAGTAAAAAAGCGTTACTGTCGAACCCTGTAATGCAATCAGTGACTGTTTGAATTTGGTGCACTCATACGCGTATATTTGTATTACAGTGAGCAAGAAATCTGTCGTGGCAGGCCCAAAGAAGGTAGCCACACCTGAGCCCAAAGTAGTGAGTCAGAAGCCTGAGTCGAGTCCCAAACCCTCCAAGCCCAAGAAACTACAATATTTGAAAGTATTGTATTGTGTATTAAAAATGTATGTTCTAAGGTTCTATCTCTGTTTAGAATTCTAAGGTTCTATCTCCGTTTAGAATTATAAGGTTCTATCTCCGTTTAGAATTATAAGGTTCTATCTCCGTTTAGAATGATAAGGTTCTATCTCCTTTTAGAATTATAAGGTTCTATCTCCGTTTAGAATGATGAGGTTCTATCTCCGTTTAGAATTATAAGGTTCTATCTCCGTTTAGAATTATAAGGTTCTATCTCCGTTTAGAATTATAAGGTTCTATCTCCGTTTAGGGTAGTTCAGAGATATTGAGCGTCAAAGTTTTTACATTCCATTATTACATTCAATTGTCACCGTCTTTGAGCCTCGGAAAAGCCCTATATCAATTTAATGAATTATTATTATTATTATTATGTTTTGTGAGATGGAACCTTTGTATTTGATTAATTACTAACTCAAAAATGTAAACATTTTTAAAACAACACCACGAAGGCATTAATAAACACCTAATGGATCAGATTATGTAAAAAACAAAATTGACAAAAATGGAGATAGAACCTTATAATTCTAACGTCACGAAATGCAGTGGTCTTTGACAAGGTCTCAAGAATGTGGTGACACCTGGTGTTCTGGTCACAGGCATGTCGGCATGTGTTCTAATCCGGCCCATGCCCTGTTGACATGCCCTCTCTCCATTCTTCTCCTTACTTTCTGCCCCACTCAGAATCTTTTTTTTTGTATGTGTTAATTGTAAAGTAACAATTGTGTTAATTGTTACTAATAAAAGTTCTAATAAAAGTTCACCGTATTATTAAAGCCTCATTTGCCTCAATTAAATTACTTGGAGTCAGATTATTGATATCAAGTTATGCTTTGCTATAAACAACATACAGCCACATTGCTAAACCATTCCATTGTAACCGCTAAGCTTTTACACCCTACATTAGGACCAACACAGCTAATGTGCTGATGTCCCATGAAGGGCATGCCAATTGTAATGCTGGATACAATGTTGTCTACATAGCTGTTTATCTTATTCAAATACCGGCTCAATCATTTGACTTACTGGGAAACGGATGGACGGATTGATGGCAGCTGCTGGATTGAAAAATCAGGTGTAGTGCTGAGGCACAAATGTGTACATTTCAAGCCTGCAAACTGCGACACTTTAAATGAATGTGCAATAACACTATGTGCAATATGACAACCCTAGGGTACATAAGGTTGCAGAGAAATAGGTAATGTTAGAATAGGTATAGCATAGCATAGAGTACAGCACAGTGTTTTATCTGTACAGTATAGTATAGTGGATAGTGTACATAGCCTTTATTTATGTAACACAGATGGATGGAGTAGTGGATGGTTGGTGGATGGCCACCATGTCCCAACAAGGCTGCGACGTCAGCAAGGAGGTGGCGGAGTCATGTTTTGGGCCGGAATCATGGGGAGAGAGCTGGTAGGCCCTTTTAAGGTCCCTGAAGGTGTGAAAATGACCTCGGCAAAGTATGTAGAGTTTCTGACTGACCACTTTCTTCCGTGGTACAAAAAGTAGAACCGTGCCTTCCGTAGCAAAATCATCTTCATGCATGACAATGCAGGATGTCATGCTGCAAAGAATACCTCTGTGTCATTGGCTGCTATAGGCATAAAAGGAGAGAAACTCATGGTGTGGCCCCCATCTTCCCCTGACCTCAACCCTATTGAGAACCTTTGGAGCATCCTCAAGCAAAATATATATGAGGGTGGGAGGCAGTTCACATCAAAACAGCAGCTCTGGGAGGCTATTCTGGCATCCTGCAAAGAAATTCAAGTAGAAACTGTCCAAAAACTCACAAGTTCAATGGATGCAAGAATTGTGAAGGTGATATCAAAGAAGGGGTCCTATGTTAACATGTAACTTGACCTGTTAAGATGTTTTTGTTTGAAATAGCTTTTGATTTCAGTAAATATGACCTCCTAATATGACCTCCTAACCCTAAATTCATCAAATTACCATTTGTAGTTCTTTACAACCTATAAAATGTTTTGAAACTCTGTTGTGCATAATAATTTTGAACAGTGGATTTTGAGTTTTTTATAAAAAATAAATAAATACTGTTATCATTGGGAGGTTTGTTCAATACAATTTGAATTATACTCTAACGGTTGATGACTTGAAAATTATACTGATTGTCATTTGCATCGACTATTTAGGAAAATCTGAGAAAAATATCATTTGCATAATAATTTGGAACGGGCTGTATATATGGGTATAGTACACTTACACACAGGACAAAGTGGCCTGGAACCCACAGTGGAAGGATAAGGGCATCCTTCTGATCAGCATGTTCCTGTTCAAAACCTTGTACTGCATTTATCATTTTTATCCAACACTTAACTGGGGTGTGCATGATTATGAATTACATGATAATTTGATGAAGTCCTTTCTCATAAATGTAGTGTTTTTTTTGGCTTAGTGTTAGGAAACCATTTAATTTACCTTGATGAAATCAAGTTTAAAAAAAAAAGAAGGTATTTAGGACCAACACAGCTAATGTGCTGATGTCCCATGAAGGGCATGCCAATTGTAATGCTGGATACAATGTTGTCTACATAGCTGTTTATCTTATTCAAATACCGGCTCAATCATTTGACTTACTGGGAAACGGATGGACGGATTGATGGCAGCTGCTGGATTGAAAAATCAGGTGTAGTGCTGAGGCACAAATGTGTACATTTCAAGCCTGCAAACTGCGACACTTTAAATGAATGTGCAATAACACTATGTGCAATATGACAACCCTAGGGTACATAAGGTTGCAGAGAAATAGGAAATGTTAGAATAGGTATAGCATAGCATAGAGTACAGCACAGTGTTTTATCTGTACAGTATAGTATAGTGGATAGTGTACATAGCCTTTATTTATGTAACACAGATGGATGGAGTAGTGGATGGTTGGTGGATGGCCACCATGTCCCAACAAGGCTGCGACGTCAGCAAGGAGGTGGCGGTGTCATGTTTTGGGCCGGAATCATGGGGAGAGAGCTGGTAGGCCCTTTTAAGGTCCCTGAAGGTGTGAAAATGACCTCGGCAAAGTATGTAGAGTTTCTGACTGACCACTTTCTTCCGTGGTACAAAAAGTAGAACCGTGCCTTCCGTAGCAAAATCATCTTCATGCATGACAATGCAGGATGTCATGCTGCAAAGAATACCTCTGTGTCATTGGCTGCTATAGGCATAAAAGGAGAGAAACTCATGGTGTGGCCCCCATCTTCCCCTGACCTCAACCCTATTGAGAACCTTTGGAGCATCCTCAAGCAAAATATATATGAGGGTGTTTTTCACATCAAAACAGCAGCTCTGGGAGGCTATTCTGGCATCCTGCAAAGAAATTCAAGCAGAAACTGTCCAAAAACTCACAAGTTCAATGGATGCAAGAATTGTGAAGGTGATATCAAAGAAGGGGTCCTATGTTAACATGTAACTTGACCTGTTAAGATGTTTTTGTTTGAAATAGCTTTTGATTTCAGTAAATATGACCTCCTAATATGACCTCCTAACCCTAAATTCATCAAATTACCATTTGTAGTTCTTTACAACCTATAACATGTTTTGAAACTCTGTTGTGCATAATAATTTGGAACAGTGGATTTTGAGTTTTTTATTTAAAAAAAAAAATACTGTTATCATTGGGAGGTTTGTTCAATAAAATTTGAATTATACTCTAACGGTTGATGACTTGAAAATTATACTGATTGTCATTTGCATCGACTATTTAGGAAAATCTGAGAAAAATATCATTTGCATAATAATTTGGAACGGGCTGTATATATGGGTATAGTACACTTACACACAGGACAAAGTGGCCTGGAACCCACAGTGGAAGGATAAGGGCATCCTTCTGATCAGCATGTTCCTGTTCAAAACCATGTACTGCATTTATCATTTTTATCCAACACTTAACTGGGGTGTGCATGATTATGAATTACATGATAATTTGATGAAGTCCTTTCTCATACATGTAGTGTTTTTTTGGCTTAGTGTTAGGAAACCATTTAATTTACCTTGATGAAATCAAGTTTAAAAAAAAAAAGAAGGTATTTAGGACCAACACAGCTAATGTGCTGATGTCCCATGAATGAATGAATGAATGAATGAATGGACTTTATTGTCATTGCTACAGTACAGGTACCAAACAACGAAATTTAGGAGGGGTGGCTCCCCTGGTGTTAGGAAAGGGAAGAAAAAAAACACTTTTAGAAAAAGAATAAAATCACAAGAAGGTAAGGAGCTGGTTTACATAAATAAAAGCTATGTACACAATCCACTGTACTATACTGCACAGATAGTCAACTAGGGTTGTCATATTGCACAAAATTATTTTTTCACGTTATTTAAAGTGTCACAGTTTGCAGGCTTGAAATGTACATGTTTGTGCCTCAGCACTAGCTGCCATACAATCCGTCCAGACTGTCCTGGGCCCAGAACTTAGGCCTTTGCTGTGTTCAGGGCCTTGACGGCCCTGTGGTAGAAGCAGTTCTTCAGTCTGTTTGTCTGTTTGGAAGGGCATGCCAATTGTAATGCTGGATACAATGTTGTCTACATAGCTGTTTATCTTATTCAAATACCGGCTCAATCATTTGACTTACTGGGAAATGGCTCATGGGATCACAGTTGTGGGGCTGGACCCACGTTGCGGTTACATGAAGGTCAGCAATGAAAACCTCCTTTCCCTGTAGAATTCAAGTGTATCTAAAATTAGTCAATGCTAGAAAATGGTACGTAAAACATATGGCTGAGTTCCAGCTATCTATTAAAATCACAACAAGGCATATAAGCCACAAAATTACCTTTTCATGCAGTCACTTCAACAATCAACTATCCTTAGTATAAACATTTCTTGCATAAATGATTTGCGATGACGTAGTCTATGCAAATATGCAGGCGCAATATGCAAATATGCAGGCGCGGTATGATGACGCGCTCCAACCACTCCAACCAAATATGGTCCAAGCGTCCGGGTGATAGGCGTGATGTCCGCAGCTGGATATACTTGGAGAGTGTTTGTAAGGCTGGCGGCCATCTTAGGTGAGTCTGGTTGTGTTGTAAGGCTGGCGGCCATCTTAAGTGAGTCTGGTTGTGTTGTAAGGCTGGCGGCCATCATAGGTGAGTCTGGCTGTGCTGTAAGACTGGCGGCCATCTTAGGTTTGTCTGGTTGTGTTGTTAGGCTGGCGGCCATCTTAGTTGAGTCTGGTTGTGTTGTAAGGCTGGCGGCCATCTTAGTTGAGTCTGGTTGTGTTGTAAGGCTGGCGGCCATCTTAGGTGAGTCTGGTTGTGTTGTTATGCTGGCGGCCATCTTGGGTGAATCTGCAGGGCTGCCAAGTTTCACCAAAAGTTTGGAGTGAGATTTTTTGGCGGTGGAGCGACCCAAAACTGTTTCAGTATGACTTTTATTAAACTGCGGTTCCTCCCGCGCACGCCCACATACAACATCCGGGTCTTATATGCAACATTATCAGGTCACCCCTAGGTGTCCCTGTAACACAGGCTACTAACATAATGCCTATATGTAACATCTCCTTTCCTTTAGCTGTTTGCAAATGACATGCTTGCATCTCCGTCTGCAATTCCATTGACAATAACAATCCCAAACATTAACAATAGCATTACAACATTGCATTATTTCCCTTTTTTTTCTTTTTTTTTTTCTGAACAAGGAACAACAGTCCACACGCGCACACACACACACACGGCTGATCTGTAGGCTGGGGACCCCTGGTCCTCAGGACCTCTGTAGGCTGGAGTCCCCTGGTCCTCAGGACCTCTGTAGGCTGGGGACCCCGGTCCCCCTGGTCCTCAGGACCTCTGTAGGCTGGGGTCCCCTGGTCCTCAGGACCTCTGTAGGCTGGGGACCCCTGGTCCTGGGCTGACCTCTGGCCCTGTAGGGCTTAATTTTAATTAATTTGTTCTGGTACTGCCAATCATCCAGGGAGAACAATGGGGTTTCATTACCAAATCGGGATCGGTAATTCCTGCAAGTAAGGTCAGATGGGTGCTGCCACTGCCTTCCGTAAGTGCCTGGCCCCTGGTCAGCAACATGGGTCATGAGATTACGCAGCTCACTCATCACCCCTGCGCATGCACACGCGCACACACACACACACGGCTGATCTGTAGGCTGGGGTCCCCTGGTCCTCAGGACCTCTGTAGGCTGGGGACCCCTGGTCCCCCTGGTCCTCAGGACCTCTGTAGGCTGGGGTCCCCTGGTCCTCAGGACCTCTGTAGACTGGGGACCCCTGGTCCTGGGCTGACCTCACACCAAGTGTCTCTGCCCTCTCTCTCTCACCTCTGCAGGCTCCAGATCAGGGTGATGTTGGGCTCTGAGACTCTGATGCATCAGACAGCTGTAGTTCAGCAGCTCCCTCTGCCCCCTCCACTACAGACATACCTCCAGTTTACAGACATCCTACCACCCTCACAAACATGTTTGCACCCCCACCCTTAGAGGCATCCTCATGTCCCAGAGGTGCCTGTAATCGGGCCCCTATTATAGGGGATGTACGCAAACATAAGATTCAGCTTATGTCATGCCAATTTGACGTCATTCAGTTTGTCACGCCTACAGTTTCACCTCATTCAGTGCTATGACAGCTGCATTTCTTTATGCTTTGATGAAATGCGGACAGGCAGGAGCAACAATGGTAACTTGTCGGTCTTCAGTAACTACTTATACTGCAATAAGAAAATGGAAAGACTGGAACCCATGCTGCACGCAGACTTAACTGTCAATGAACTGCAATCTGTCAACAATGCGCTGTGAGGTGAGTTTGTAGGAATGATGGCAAGCTGTCTTAGCACTAAATGTGTAATGCACAACTTTAAGGTTGACCTAAACTTAACACAAGATGGCAGCATTGAGTTATTTTTTGTTTTGACATTTGTCTTTTCTAATCCACATTTGACATAAGAAGATTGCAACACAATGTACAAAGATGTCCATACATTTTAAAATGTCATTCATATTTGAAAATAAAGAAATTTAAATAAAAAATGTTTTTAAAAAAATAAAATGTTATCAGTAATAAAAGAGAAAAAAAAAGAAGAAAAAAAAGAATTAAGAAAGAAAGAAAGACATCATACCAGCAACATACACTACAGTTTCAATGTAAATATGTCTTTTTTATTTTTCTTTTTTATCAACACTTCCGCTCTCTGTTTCAAATTAAAAGCTATATATATATATATATATATATATATATATATATATATAAATAAATAAAAAATGTCGTCTACGTCAGTGTCGGAGACAAGCCATGGTGAGGGTTGAGAAAGCACCGTTGTTTAAATGATTGTAGTAGAAGTATTTGGTATGATTAAAAAAATAATAATAATAATGGATTTTATTTCTAAAGCACTTTACATTTCAAGAATCTCAAAGTGCTACAGTCAATAAAAGAAACAAAAACAGCACAACACAATAAAGATCACTAAAAACATCAAAAGCAGAAAGGTTAAAAAGACACTGTGGCATAAAACTAAAGAAAAAAAAATACAAATCTGGCTACTGGAACGCTTTGTTAAAAAGATGAGTCTTAAGTCCGCTCTTAAAAGAGTCGACCGACTGTGGTGCTCTCAGGTGGGCAGGGAGGGCGTTCCACAGTTCGGGGGCGATGGAGCAGAAGGCCCGGTCTCCCATGGAGCGGAGGTGGGTTTTGGTGGGTTTGAGGAGGTTTGCATTTGATGAGCGGAGAGTGCGAGTGGAGGGGCTGTGGGATTTGACCAGGTCCTTGAGGTAAGGGGGTGCGTTGCCGTGAATGCATTGATGAGTTAACAGTGAGATGTTGTAAATGATCCGAGAGGAGATGGGAAGCCAGTGTAGTGAGTGGAGGATGGGTGTGATGTGATCGTATTTGCGCACTCTCATCAGGATCCTAGCAGCGCTGTTCTGAATGTACTGGAGCTTCTGAAGGCTCTTGCTAGGGATCCCGATGAGAAGTGCGTTGCAGTAGTCGAGCCTGGAGGAGACAAAGGCATGGACTAACTTCTCGGCATCGGGCAAAGACAGGGTGGGGCGGAGTTTTGCTATATTTCTAAGGTGGAAGAATGACGTTTTGGATATGTGTTTAATGTGGGCCTCGTAGTTGAGGTGGGGGTCCATTCGAACACCAAGGTTGGTGACGACGGATGACAGAGGGATAACCTGTCCAGAGAAAGTGATGCTTGTTATGGGGGATGATTTAACCTATTTCATGGGGTGAATGTTTCTCAGCTCTGGCTGAGGCAAGTCTTCGTTGCAAAGTCGGCGCTGAGTTTACGCATCACATCTCCGTGGCTCTGACCTACCAGCTCCTGACACACAGCCCCAAAGTTCTCTTTGACGAACGTGGCGAAGGGGGTGGGAGCCCGGGGCGTGGAGGGGGTGAGCAGGACCAGCCGACCGGTGCAGAGGGAACAGACAAACCTCTCTGTGTCCAGAGACTTGGAGTGGCGCCCGATCGTGTTCTCGCAGCGCTTGCACTGGTACTTGAATTTGTAGTTGATGTCGTAGCTGTGGCAGCGGGTGACCATGGGCAGCTCTGGGTGGGCCAGCGTGGCCTTGCGTGCGTAGATCTTCCAGAAGGGTCCGTGGCCATCCCTCACTCCGTTTATCAGCCAGGTGGCAGCGTGGCACATCTCATGCACCAGTGTGTCCCGCAGCCGGTCTGCAGAGTCGCAGACCTTCACTGACAGGTCTATCCGGGCGTATCGGTTACCGCCCCCTCGCTCCTGGCCTGTGACGCAGTACCCAGCTGTCTTCCTCAACTTCTTATTCCAAGTGAGTGACATGTTTGTAGGGAGCTTGCTGTCAAAGATACTTGTATTGTATAGCTGGTAGAGTTTGCTGGTCAGGTCCTCTTTGGTCTGCTTGAAGTTGCAACTGTAGCTGGACAGAGACTGGAGGAAGCAGCCCGGGGTCTTACACACTACAACTCTGGAAATGGGGATGGGTCTGGGCTCTGTCTGGGAGATTTTGGATCTTGTGACGGGGGTCTTCGCTGGGGTCTTCTAAAACCACAACATCATCCAGATACAGCAACAAGGACTGGAAGTGCTGGGATCCAAACATCCTCTCCATCAGCCGTTGGAAAGTGCTTGGGGCGTTACAGAGGCCGAATGGCATTCTGTTAAATTCGAATAGGCCAAAGGGTGTGCAAAATGCAGTCTTCATCTTGTCTTGTTCAGTCACTGGTACTTGATTATACCCACTCGCCAGGTCCATAGTGCTGAACCAGCGGGACCCAGACAAGGCATCCAATGACTCCTCAATGCGAGGTAAAGGAAAGGCATCCTTCCGTGTTCTGCTGTTCAGTTGGCGATAGTCTAGAATATAATGTTGAATATCCGTCTTTCCTAGGAGGATCTTTGACAATGTTGACTCGTTCTGAAACGTGTTATGATTGGTCAGACCTTTGTCTGTGTATGTAAACAGCTGGGTATTTTTAAAGGACCCATGACCGATTTAGAGGTGCCTGTCTCAATGAGGCTAAATCCATGTGTTGAATCATGTTGAACGATGCACACGTTTCCAAAATCACGTGGTATTTTCCGTCGACTTGACAACAACATCTTTAGATTTGTATTCGAACGATGAAAGACTATTACGCAAGTAAGGGAATCTATTATCAACAGGCAAAATATTAGACACCTACGCTAGATTTGACAGTGTCCTGGGGGCCTTCGTTTAGCGCCAGTTAAAGAGAGAGAGAGAGAGAGTGAGAGAGAGAGAGATTCCTGCTCCTCCTCGAACAGAGCCCCCTGCACCGACGAGCGCAGCAGAGAGAGGGGGAGGGAGAGGGAGGGAGGGAGAGAGGGAGGGAGGGAGAGAGAGAACACACCCACCGGGACTGAAAACATGTGAACTATTCCCCCCCCTCCCTCTCTTCTTCCTCTCTCCCCCTCCCTCCCTCCCCCCCTCCCTCTCTTCCCTCCCTCTCCTCCCCTCTCTTCACCCCCCCGCCCTCCCTCTCCCCCTCCCTCCCCCTTCCTCTCTCTCTGTGTGCAGATGTAAGGATGTGGACCAGGAGGTGGTGACTCTGCGGGCCCAGCTGGTGGAGAAGCAGGCGGTGCAGAGTGAGAACTACCGGCTGAAGCTGCAGCTGGACAGCATGCAGAACCAGAGTCAGCTGGAGCAGCGGAAGGCTACGGAGGAGAGGTGGGAGACCTCCTGGGAGACCCCCCCACGCCCCCCCCCCCACACACACACACACATTGATTGATTGATTGAAAACTTTATTAGAAGGTTTGCAGAAGTAGGTACATGAAAGTACATATTACATACAAGGTCAACTAAAAGGATAAAAACCCAAGAAAGCCACTGGCTTATTTCAATTGGGGTCCACACACACACATTTACTCAGTCCTTTACTCTCAGAAACCCTGCCGAGTATGTGTATGTGCACCCGTGTGCTGGGCAGGTGGTTGGTCGTTGGAAACCCCCCTGCTTTGCCTTTTGCCTTTTTTAAATCTCCCATCTGCCCCCACCCCCAGCCCCCCTATCAGTTTCCATGGGTCAGTGGGGTTTTTATTTCTGTGTGCACACCACCCACCACCCTGAGGTCACCAGTGTCCCCCCCCCCCCCTCCCCTACCCTCCCTCAGGAGTAACCTGTCCCAGCTGAAGGATGCCTACACCGAGCTGTTTGAGGACTACAACGAGCTGAAGGAGGAGAGGAAGAAGAGAGAGGTGACAGACAGTCAGGCGACCCTCTCGGTCACAGAGACATGTGACTGCGTTTACTTGCACACCATATTCCCATTAAGGTCAATATTCGGGGTTATTGGAATATTCTGAATAAGGTGTTTACATGCGCTGTAGCAACTGGAATATTCCGTTTACATTAATTGGCATATTCCCGTGGTTCGGGGGGGACAATAGTTGTTACTATAGTAACGTTAGTGTTGGTAGCTTGGTTGTGGTCGTTGAGCGGGCGTTATTGTGGGTCCGTTATTGTGTTCTCCTACTTGCGCTTTTTGAACCACAATTTAACTACAACACTCCTGCTGATCCACTTTGTCCTCGACATTGTAAGATAAGAGCGAGAAAAAATGGTGAACGAGTGTAGCTAGCTGTCCTTGGCAACAGCACAACCCAGGATTGCATGCTCGAGGATACAGGAATATGGTGTGCATGTAAACGCAGTCATTGAGCTTGTTTGATACTTGCGTGCTGTGGTCATGGTGGTGTGAGTCTGACCTTTGCCCCCTCTGTGCCCCCTCTGGTGCCCTCTTAGCTGCCCTCTGTGTCTAAGGAGGAGCTGGGGGACCTGCAGACACGGCTGGCCTCGGCGGAGCAGGCCCTGGCTGCTAAGCAACAGCAGATCGACGCCATGAAGCAGGAGATGTACCAGAAGGAGCAGGAGCTGGAGACCATCTCTGTGTTCCAGGCGCAGGTAATGGTGCTCTCCTGTAAATACAGAAGAAAGAGGCTGTGCTACTGTAACCTATGTTTGTTTCGTGTGGGGGTGTGTGGGTGCGCGTGTGTGTGTGTGGGGGGGGGGGTGTGGGTGTGTGTGTGTGTGGGAGGCGGGGTAGGGGGGGTGTCTGTCTCTGTCTGTCTGTCTCTGTCTCTGTCGGCCTCGGTCTCTGTCTCTTTCTGTCTGTCTCTGTGTCTGTCTTTGTCTGTGTCTGTCTCTGTGTCTGTCTCTGTCTTTCTGTCTGTGTCTTTCTGTCTCTTTCTGTCTGTCTCTGTCTCTGTGTCTTTCTGTCTCTGTGTCTTTCTGTCTATCTCTGTCTCTGTCTGTCTATGTCTGGCTCTGTCTGTCTCTGTGTCTTTCTGTCTGTCTCTGTGTCTTTCTGTCCGTCTCCGTGTCTTTCCGTCTCTGTCAACGTGTGTTATCGTGCTAACCCGTGTGTGTGTGTGTGTGACTGTGTGTCCAGGCGGAGGTGTACTCCTCTGACTTCTACGCCGAGAGAGCCGCCCGTGAGAAGATCCACGAGGAGAAGGAGCGCCTGGCCGCTAGGGGTGTAACGGATCACGGAAATTCCGTGATCCGTTCGGATTGCCCTCCACGGTTCGGAACGCATGTGTACCGCGGATCAATTGCAAAATGTTAACAAGTAATAATATTACTTAATATCTTACTTAATATGTCTTGTAAATCACAATGTAGAGTTGCCATGAAAAGATAGACGCGACAGTTGCGGGCTTTGTTTTACTCTAAAGCGCAATGATAGGTTGATAATGCGAAAAAAAAATAATCCGTTGTTTGCTCACTACACGTGAAGCTGGGACTCCACAACAACAAGGCTGCGTTCGTAAATCCGCTCTGGAATCTGATCAGCGTTCAAGGAACGCCTCTTGTCCAATCAAATTACTTGGTCCCTTTATGACGTCGGACCCAGTGTGCGCTCCGGCGCTCTCAAAGCGAATTTACGAATGCGGCCCAAGTGTATCATGTTACGTTGTTCGGCGGAGAAGAACTCGAAATGCCTCCCTCGTCATTTAAATCCCATGTACTGGAGCACTTTGGCTTCTCTGTCAACTATGACGGGAGGCACGAAAAAGGTAGCTCGACAACTTCTGATAATGTAGGCATTTTTTTCATACCATGTTCAAAATAAGGGTTCACTTTATTATTTAGTTAAAAGTGGCATAAAACATGTTTATTCATCTGCTTTAAAACCTCATAGGAGCCAACGGACCCCGATGGGCATCCGAAGTGATATAAAGAGTTTACCTTGATCAATTCTCTTTTTCAATCACATTTTTTTCACAACTTTGCATGCTATACGATGCCACCATTTTTTTCCAGAGACGGTAAACACGGCCTAAGTCACATCCAGTTTTCTCCAACTGGAGAATGTGTCATGTCCGTGCCCCGCGGTGGTGTAGCGGTCTACGCACTGACCGCTAGTGCATGCTGCCCACCGGGGCCGGGGTTCGTATCCTGGCCCGCCAGATCCAGATATGGCCGAGGCACACGGGAAGCGGCATATTGGCCGGCCGCTTCCGAGGGGGGTATAGGAGTATTTCTGGACTAGGATCCGTCGCGCAACACCGCCCCCTGGGTGCCGGAATAACGGTACTGGGCTCGAGGAGCCAGTCAGCCTAGTCTGCCTGGCGCCCTCCTCTGGGACTGCCGGCCACGGGGTCGTGCGGCGGATCCCATGCAATAGGCAGGGGATAATTGGATGCTAAGTTGGGTTAAATTGGCTACCAAATTGGGTGAAAAAGGGATAAAATCTGAAAAAACAAAATTAAAAAAAAAGAATGTGTCATGTCCGGTTTCAACACCGAATTTCCATACCATTGGTCGGCCAACCCCAAAAAATCCCCCCCCCCCAAAAAAAAGAAAAAAAGAAATCTGATACATGAGAAAGGTCAAAGGTCAAAGATGGTGCCAACATATCTCCAAATGGCCTAAACATATAGGTGTCCGCCTAAACATACCTGTACTAAAACAGGTACAAAGTTGCATTTGCTCACATTACTAGCATCGACTTTGGCACAAGTACTAATAAGACCCTGGAGTACTGATTCCTAGATGATTTGGGCTTCGTTATCAGGTTTCCAAGGTGATATTCACTGTAAAAGCAGGCGGAGACTGAATTTGAGATGTTTTATAATGTTCTAGCTCTATTTGCTCTGACACAGTAACATAGATTTTGATTCTGACACTTCTACAGCCACCCCACAGGTGTTAGCTTTCATTTGATAACAATATCATTATGAAGGCCCTTGTGATTGTGGAGATATTCTATATTCACTGTGGGCATGTCATTTCGAGCAGAAAACCAGAAAAATTAGGTGGATAAGATGAGGTTAAAGAGCCCAGTGATTCACTGCTGCAACCAGGCGCCTCCTCCCTCTCTCCTATCATTTAAATTGAGTGTATTTCAGTATAATTATGTAATGTTTGAGTGTAGAATATGTTATATATATATTATATATATGTATATATATGTATGTATATATATATATATATATATATATATATATATAATTTTAATAATTTTGCCATTTAGCAGACGCTTTTATCCAAAGCGACTTACAATTACGAATTACAGGGACATTCCCCCTGGAGTAACTGAGGGCTAAGTGCCTTACCCAAGGGCACACTAGTAGTGGTGTGGCTTCAGGCGGGATTTGAACTCACAACCTTCCGATCCCAAGTCCAACTCACTATCCACTAGACCACCACTACCCCATATATATATAATATATATATATTACCAGTTTTGACATCTTGAATGTTGTTGGTTTTTGTCACATAGTAAAAGTGGTGTTTTTACAGAATTCAAGGAAAAAGCAGTTTTTATAAAAACAAAAATGTTTTGTGTTGATCCGAAAAATGATCCGATCCGTGACTCAAAAACCGTGACACGATCCGATCCGTGAGTTAGGTGATCCGTTACACCCCTACTGGCCGCCCAGCTGGAGTTTGTGAAGAAGCAGAACAACCAGCTGCAGGACGAGATGGACTCACTGGGCAGGTATGTGTGGCGCTCACACGCGGTCACATACCGATCACTACGGGTCACACTCACAGTGTGAGTCAGGCACTTACAATGGAAGCCTGTCACTGGAAGAGTCCCAGTCATGTAGTGATAGTCATGACCCAGGCGAACGAGTTGCCAGATTGGTCTTTTTGTAACATTGGACTGTGACGAAATGTTTTATTGAGCTTGTTTTTGATGTTGTTTGTTTTCTCTCTCTAGGCAATCCCTGAATGTGATGCAGAGGAGACACCTGCCACAAGGAGGCAGTCCACACGGGGGCGCTGGTGCACACACCTTGCAGGGAGCCAGAGGTACAGTCCAGGGCTAACCACTTAGCAGTTCACTTCGCTTTTTACAATGACAAAAGAAACAGCCGAGGTTTTTTTTTATTTCATCATTTATTCAAATCAAATCAAGTTTTATTTGTATAGCGCATTTCTCACAAGATGTGACTCAATGCGCTTCACATGATGACAGAGGCAAAGGTAAAAAACCTGTACACTGTGCATCCAGGAAAATTCCCTCGCAGCCCTCTACTCATAGAGCGACTACTACCAGTTTGCCTACCAGCACACAGCAGCCACCAAACCCCCCCCAAACCAGCCCCCAAACCCCCCCCCCCCCCCCCGAGGGTCCCCAGCCGCCCCACACACCCGCCCCGCCCCACCACCAACACACCCAGCCCCGCACCAGGCTAGCCAAGCAGTTGCCCCAGCGGCGGCACTTTTATTGTTCACATTTATTGTTCATGTTCAGACAGATATCACCTAACAAGACAGGTACTCCTATTCACACTAATGCAGTTGTAGACAGGTCCCAGTGTGGTACTGGTTCCTCGGAGCTGACACAGTAATACCTTGGTATGTCCACCAGGTGGCGATGCCAGGGAATGGCAGCAGCAGGGGAACATTCCGGAGCACGCCTGTCCCAAGTGCATGGAGGTCCTCCCAGACCTGGACAGTCTGCAGATCCACATCATGGACTGCATCATCTGAGCCTGTCTCATCACAGTCTTCCACTGCTTCAACAACAACAACAACAACAACAACAACAACAACAACAACAACAACCACAGTAGCAGAAACACTTTATTTTGAGTCCGAGTCTTCGTCATCTGTGTTGGTTCAGACCGGTATTTTCTGGGTGTTGCTCTTAGCTCAGTCTATTAATAGAAAGAGCATGCCTTTATGATTTAAATGTGCTTCTTCCTAGAAGGGAAGCCATACAACGCCCTACGCAACCTGTAGAATAGATTGTTATAATCCAACAACTGTTATTATGCAACAAGTGTAACAAATAGTGTACATCGGGTGTGTTCTAAGCTACTGTAAAGTTGATATTAACAAGCCACTTGACAATACGGGGTGATAAAACAGAAAACGTAATGCAACTGTGAGTAGATTTGGGTCTTTTATTTGTATGTTTTTTCCCCGTCATAAATGACAGATTATTATTATTATTACACACTTTGTTTATTTAATTGGAGCCCATTCTATACTATAGGACATTTTATGCATCTTTTTTTTTCTACGGCTTTGTGAGGGTGGTGTGTCATCTTAAGGCTTTGTGAGGGTGGTGTGTCATCTTAAGGCTTTGTGAGGGTGGTGTGTCATCTTAAGGCTTTGTGAGGGTGGTGTGTCATCTTAAGGCTTTGTGAGGGTGGTGTGTCATCTTAAGGCTTTGTGAGGGTGGTGTGTCATCTTAAGAGGTATTTGAATCAAATCAAGCTGTCATTTTCTAGTTCTATTATTGAGGTTACAACGACTGACTTTTTGGTGAATATAATCATCCGATCAACGTCTGGTTCAATGAAGGAAGAGACACAAGGCACTTTCATGTTTTTTCCCCCCTAATTTGACCAAATATGGTAATTAAAACAAATGAATATATATTTTGCATATTACAGTTTATCCAGCATCAGACCAAATGTGCACATTTGCATACAGGAAGGTAGCACGTGTGAACTCTGGAAAGCCTATAGTAAAGTGCCTACAGTTATTGTAGCTGTCCAATATTTATGTATTAAATTATACTAATCATGCGCTTTCAATCTGTAAAGGAAGTATGGAAAATATGTAATAAAGGTTTTTGTCTTGTAAAGCCAACAATGTTTTTCTGTCTTTTTCAATAACTGATGTTGTTGCATAATAGCACATATTACCAAAGACCTTTAATAATATTTATACAACAGTTAGTTCCGACCAAGTAATTTTATTGGACAAGAGGCATTCCATGAGTGCTGATATACAGTATAACAGCACTGGGACCATTAACTATATGTATCACTCCGCCGCACAGGTGTTCTACTAAATGACCGTTAATTAGACTACATGTTTGTGATGTGAACCTGATGTTGTTGCATAATAGCACATATTACCAAAGACCTTTAATAATATATATAAAAGAGGTAGGAGACCTTTTAGACGATGCAAGGGGGCAGCAAGGGTTGCGAAACCATGAACAAACCGCCTGTAATAGCTGCTAAAACCTAAAAACGAGCGAAGTTCTGAGATGTGTTTTGGTGGGGCCCAGTTGGCAACTGCACTAATCTTATCTGGGTCTGTGGCCACCCAATCTTTGGAGATCACATGACCAAGATACTTCACCTCGCTCTCCTCCCTTTCACGGCACAGTGGGGAAATTGCTTTCACATCACTTCACGTCATAATGAGATCAATTATTTAATAATAATAATAATAATAATAATGGATTTTATTTATAAAGCACTTTACATTTCAAGAATCTCAAAGTGCTACAGTCAATAAAAGAAACAAAAACAGCACAACACAATAAAGATCACTAAAAACATCAAAAGCAGAAAGGTTAAAAAGACACTGTGGCATAAAACGAAAGAAAAAAATAAATACAAATCTGGCTACTGGAACGCTTTGTTAAAAAGATGAGTCTTAAGTCCGCTCTTAAAAGAGTCGACCGACTGTGGTGCTCTCAGGTGGGCAGGGAGGGCATTCCACAGTTCGGGGGCGATGGAGCAGAAGGCTCGGTCTCCCATGGAGCGGAGGTGGGTTTTGGTGGGTTTGAGGAGGTTTGCATTTGATGAGCGGAGAGTGCGAGTGGAGGGGCTGTGGGATTTGACCAGGTCCTTGAGGTAAGGGGATGCGTTGCCGTGAATGCATTGATGAGTTAACAGTGAGATTTTGTAAATGATCCGAGAGGAGATGGGAAGCCAGTGTAGTGAGTGGAGGATGGGTGTGATGTGATCGTATTTGCGCACTCTCATCAGGATCCTAGCAGCGCTGTTCTGAATGTACTGGAGCTTCTGAAGGCTCTTGCTAGGGATCCCGATGAGAAGTGCGTTGCAGTAGTCGAGCCTGGAGGAGACAAAGGCATGGACTAACTTCTCGGCATCGGGCAAAGACAGGGTGGGGCGGAGTTTTGCTATATTTCTAAGGTGGAAGAATGACGTTTTGGATATGTGTTTAATGTGGGCCTCGTAGTTGAGGTGGGGGTCCATTCGAACACCAAGGTTGGTGACGACGGATGACAGAGGGATAACCTGTCCAGAGAAAGTGATGCTTGTTATGGGGGATGATTTAACCAATGGTGAGGGGTGCCGATGAGGATGGCTTCTGTTTTGCAGCTATTTAATTGAAGGAAGTTAACTCTCATCCACGCCTTTATCTCCTCCAGGCAGATGGTGAGTGCAGATGAGGTTGACTGAGGGGTTGGGTCCAGTTTAATGTAGAGTTGTGTGTCGTCAGCATAGCAATGGTAGGGGATACCCTGCTTGCTGATGACACGGCCGAGGGGTAACATGTACAGGGTGAAGAGGGTGGGTCCGAGTACGGATCCTTGGGGGACACCACAGGTGACAGGCTGGGTCCGGGACTTTGCACCTCCCAAGGAGATGCACTCGGTGCGTTCGGAAAGATAGGATGTGAACCAGTCCAGAACAGTGTAGCAGAGTCCGATAGTGGAGTGAAGGCGGTCTAGGAGGATGGTGTGGTCGACGGTGTCAAAGGCGGCTGTGAGGTCCAGGAGGATGAGGAGAGAAGGAGAGCCGGCATCGGCTGCCATGAGAATGTCGTTTGTCACCCTGACCAGTGCTGTTTCAGTGCTATGGGCGGAGCGGAAACCAGACTGGAATTTTTCTGCAATGTTATTGCTGCTGAGGTGATGTTGGAGTTGGGTGGCGACTATTTTCTCCAGGACCTTGGAGAGGAACGGGAGGTTAGAAATGGGTCTGTAGTTTGCGAGGGTATCCGGGTCTAGGGTCGGTTTCTTAAGTGCTAAATTCATTCAGCATAGTATGTTATGATTGTCCGTCCATTTTGAATATAACCTATATTTTCGTTTGTTTGACCTAGTAATCTCCCTTCCCCTGGTTATTTGAGAGGCTGGATGCTTCCTCCATGAGCAGTCTCACCAACTTTCCGCAGGCAATGATCAGGACCTCCCGAGAACAGGGGCTACCAGTTCACCATTTTCATGGTGTATTCAAAATCAGATTATGTATGGGTTCAATTGACTTAATGGATTTAAGGAGGACTAGATCCTATTAATGAATAGGGTGCCCTAAGGCACTGCCCCCACCAATAGCAAGCTAATCTGGCATGCAAATTAAATCCTGCCTCAATATGCCTGCCTGTTTAATGCGACCCATTACACACTTTCACTTATTTATATCTATTATTATAACAGAATAGGCTTATAAACAAACTGGCCCCTACATGAGGGAGGTGATTATTCAGTAAATGGGGCTCACGCAGAGAAGAGAAGAGTTAGCCTAGCTAATGCTATCTCCCTGCAGATAGGCCTTGGGTCCAGAGGAGGGAGCAGTCATGTTTCTCTCTGATAGAGTCTCAGCCTCTACTGTCACTGGTTCTCTCCGTGTCTGGGATTGTGGTGGGATTGAAACATTAAACATTTAACCTAGGAGTTCCTCTTTTATCTAGTTCTATGACATGACACATAGTCATGTAGTTAATTGATAGATTTTCCTTTAAATGTGACTAAATGAGAAGTTCATCAGCTCCTTCCGCTGTTGTGCATGTGTCAAAATGTCCTCCCTTGTGGAATAGGCGATGCAATTTTTCAATGTTGGAAAAATACTTTGTACTGCTCACATAATAATGTAAGGGGAACGTATCCTGCCTTCCAATATTACCTTATTTTGTTTCCTACACTTTTGAACAGATGTTTCATTGCCATTGTTATGCACACCTTAAAACTGGAAAAGCCAAATGTGGTGGAACCCCAGAGAAACAGAGACAGAGGCCAGGAGAATATACAATGATTTATTAAGGATGATATACACAAAGAAATAGGCCCTACACTAACTAGTGGAAAAAAACAAACATAAGGTGTGATGCAGGCGATAGTTATGGGGTGTGTAATTATACTATGTGTGTGTGCGTGTATGAGGTCAGGGGTGTTGTATTATGTGCTGCGATACTACCCTAGTGAGCAAAGTCCGAGATCCAGAGGGGGCAGTCAAGGGGAATGTCCAGGGGTCGGGCCAGGGAGAGTGATCCAGGAGAGAGTAGTCCAGAGGGGTGTCCAGGGGTCGAGCCAGGGAGATCAGTCCGAGAGGGTCCAGGGGGTCCAGGGAGACACAGGAGAGGGTAGCTTGGGCGGAATGAGACACAGGGGTAAGGAGGGAGCCATACAGATAGTTATGTTCAAGCGTTGGATCTCCGTCTGTAGCAGGGTTAAGTAGGCGGCTGTCCAGGTGGTGATTGGGACAGCTGGGCTGAAAGGTAATAGCCCACACCTGCTGCAAACAGAGCCAGAGATCCGGCCCACTCAATCCGGCCGGGAGGGGGCGCCAGAACGAGGCTCACGGGGGCGTGTCAGATTAGGAGGCACAACAGCCATCACATTACATTGCCTCTTGTATAGTATATATCTCATAGCTTAAATATCTCCTTCACTAGATTTATTGCTCTTCAACCTTTATTCTCTTATTCACTTTAGCCTGCTTTTCTTGAAGGAGATAAATGATTTGTTGACTGAGCAGCTTATTTGGAGTCATAATCTGGCACATGATCACGCTGAAGGGCAAGTGGGATGTCTGCTGAGGAGTTCTTGGCATTTTTAGCCTCTCCTCTCTACGTTTCTGCTGGGTTCTTCATGCCTGGTTACCCCGGAGCCCGCTTTGTTAGTGTCGGAGGGAATAAGGGTCATGAAGAGGCCAGGTTGCACCCCAACCCTGTCCTGAAATATTACAGCCAGGTTCACTTACCCCTCCTCCTTTCGCAGAAGAGCTGTAAGACACCTTCAATAGCAAAACCATAGAAGTCCATGGGGGAGAGGGTGTTCACATACTATAGGATATTCATATGGGTTCTTTATCCACTGAAAAAACTTGGTTTAAAAATGTATTCTTTTTTTAATTTATTTTTTTACTGGCAATATGAATTAATTGTATTATTTCGGTCAATATGACATGTGATATTGTTCAAATGTATGCTTTGTTTATCTAGGGTATTAGCCTATATCTCATGACTGGAAACTGCTTTCTGGAAAGTGACGGTCTATTTCAATCTGTCTCAACCTCCTCCAGCACATACTACAGCAGAACTTGCTTTTTTGACTGAAATCAAATAAGACATGAATTGAATATTTTCTGTTTATCTGACATCAGGAGCCTGACAAATATAAATAAATAAAGGGTTCCCAATGCAGGTATGCTTGAGTGTGTGCACCTCATTTCAAGCACAATTAACTTGAAATGGAGTGCTACAGGATCAATAGTCCCCAGTTGATCCAAGGGGTCTGTCACTCCATGAAAATAGCACACATATGTTAATACACCCCAGCTTAACAACAACTTAGAGGATTTACTGTTGCCGTTTTCAGACCAACATGAATAACAAACAGTGGGGCACCCCTTGGGAGCCATTTTCTTTTATTCCAGCTCCAATTAATCTTTAGGGGAGATACCATTTAAATCTAGTGAACAGGGGTACAACAATGTGTGTTGATACCGACAGGGACATTGCATCAAAATAACAGGCTTTATGCTTTTATAAGCCAGAGGTGCGAGTTTCACCATCTCTGCGAAGGCAAAAGTCAGGATTGCTTGCCGTGTTTTCATTCTATTTCTGTGAATTGTTGTGTGGGTTGTTCTCAAAGAAGGTAGTATTATTGGGAGCACAAGTAGAGGTTGCGTTAAATCAGATTTTGGGTCACAACAAAATGTGTCTCACATCTGAGGAGATGAGATGCTAAAACTATGACTTACCTCAGTAGCCCGATAAAGGAGCACCATGTAAAGACAAGCTAAGTGAAAACGGTGTGACCCTGGGCTTTGTCTCTTTCTCTCTGCGGCCCGTTACCATACAGATCACACACCAAAATAAAGCAGATCGGGTGTGCTGCTTTTTGCAATCCCCCAACGGGTGCTTATGTGAAAAACAACTTTCCTGCATTTTCAGGCTCAGAATGTGGCATTTATTTGCAGAACTCTGTTTCAATTGAAAGGGAATGGCGCTGAAGGAGGCACAGGGGACAGTGTCTCATCGCCACCACTTACCCACTCTTATAGGTCTGCCGAGGAGGCAAACCTCAGCAGGCAGCCCCAGTTAAATGGTGAAGACCTCCACCAGTCAATGTAATGTGACTCACAGCTCCGATGGCTCCAGACTCTCAGGCCTCTGCTCAGGCGTGTGTGGGTGGGCTTACTCACAATTGCACATTGGAAGCACCATTTGGTTTCTGCAGACAACTCTGACATCTATATGTATTGACCTCTAATTAGAGTGCCTTCAGACAATGGAACATGGTGTATGTTTATTGACCCAGAGAAGCATCCTTCTAGTGCGGTTGATCTGCTTTTTGGGGTTTGATGAGAATGGATACAAAATAACGATAGACGTCCTTGATGAATGAAACAGTGACCATTCAAATAACTGAAGGGGGAAGAGATGGGGAAAGTCGTTGTGTTGTGAGGTGAGCCGTAGAAGAATAGAGAAACAACAGGTGTACAAGGTTGACATTGCTGTGTGGTACGGGACAAAACATACTACACACGCCATTCGGCTGATCAGAAAGATTAAATTGGTTAATTAAGACATGAGATAAATACAAATATGTTGCAGTAATGTTGAACATGTATAGTTATTCATATTATTTATTTTGATCAGTGTAGGAAAAGAAGAATCGGCCTATGCAGCACAATAGAAATGAAAGTAGCATTTACAAGGACTTTCATCAAATGTTCAGAAAAGACAGCATATGGGCATTCTTTGCCCAAAGGGTTAATGTTGATGGAAAGGCAAACAAACATGTCCATAAATAGGTGCTTTCCCCGGAAGAGAGACTTTATATGCCACCAGCTCATTTAAAATTCTGTGGAATGTTTCACAAAATGGTCGAACATACAACGCTAACAGTAGGGGGTAAATTAGTGCTCCAAGATGAATTATCAAACAATTAAAAATCCCTTGCTGAGCCAAAAACAGGGGACAGATGATATTGCCAATGGTTTGTAGATGCTGTTATGTTTTGGGGGGATAAGTCAATTTGTCCATTATGTTGCTTTATTTCCTTTTGCCTCTTAAAGGGATGTTTTGTAATCCTTGTTATTATAGTTTTCTGTACTATTTTGGCTAAGTTTTACTAGTTTTGGTACTGCAATAAAATTTGAATTAGC
This sequence comes from Nansenia antarctica, assembly GCF_963989245.1. Lineage (NCBI taxonomy): Eukaryota > Metazoa > Chordata > Actinopteri > Argentiniformes > Microstomatidae > Nansenia > Nansenia antarctica. Next base: position 6,969,575 of record NC_137678.1, read on the forward strand.
TTTTGTTCCATATGGGCTCAAAATATCATCTGTGTCTTACCGATCCAAGTATTAAATATTAATAAAATAAGTCCTGTGAACTGACCCTGAACATATGACTTGGTTACCATCTGTTGAGAACACAAATACACTCCTCCCCTCCTGTTTGTGCTGTTGTATTCTCGTAGTTGTATTCGTTTTCATTTCAATTAAAGATTCTGAGCTCAACTCAGAGCGAGAGAGAAATTGCCTCCCCTTAATTAGGTAGTTCATGGATGCAATGTTGTTTTCCCTAGCACTTTCAATTTGATGAGCCAACAATTCTATTTTGTAGTTTTGATTGAATATTGCTTTGTGCCTTCAGGTCTTTGTCCTCTTAACAATTTTGTAATCAAATATGGAATACTACTCTACTTCTCTATTCTGCTCCTAGTGAATAATTCAGACTACAGCATAGCCTACCTTTAGAACATGTAGAAACCAAGGAATCTGTTATCACACTATTCCATCAAGTTCATGCATTTGGAAATGTCAAATTCAGCAACCTTCTAGTCCATTCTGAGGAGAACGAGCTACCTCTCTGTGGTATATCTACTGGTATGCGGTATAGAGGAGTGTGTGGTCCAGTCTCAACCAACCCTGCCTCTGGACTGCAGGTGGGTCCCTCCATCTGTGATGAAGAGGTCAGCAGCAGCACTAGGACCACATGGTGTGCTGAGGCCGCTGAGCGCTGGTCAATAATCTATTACAGCCAGGACATCCCCCCTCCCCTCTGTGACTAATGCCCTGCACAAAGATGGGCTCCTAGAGGTTAATGCTGGCCTCCCTGACCTCCGTCACTTCTGACAAATACTCTCGTTGCGGGATCCCTCACATCTCAGAGTTCGCTGCTAAAGCTCATCCTCGTGGAGGTTGCTAGATTAGAAATGTCCAAATGCATGAATTTTATGGAATATTATAAGAGCATAATAACACATTATACCATACCAACACTTAATAGACAGCTGAAGTGAAATAATCACCCTAACCCATGCAGATATTTTATATAGAGGCAAAGATTGCGAAATTGTCCTGTTGCGTTTGCCGTAGCTGTTTGCTGTTTCCGGGTTCAGAGCACGCTGGCGTCAAGCGCTGTGACTGCCGCTTCTGTCACCCGGTCTTGTCTTTTTTGTATCCTGTCTTTTTGTATCCTGTCCTGGTTTCTTGTTTTCGCCGTCTACCTTGTTTTGTGTGCCCGTCTTCCCCCGGAGGTCTCCGCTTTTTATTTTTCTTCTTTTCTTTTCCAAGTATTTTTGACTCTTCGCCGACCTCCGCTGCTTTCCCACCCGCCACCTCCCGCCTCTCACTGCCTCCACTACCGGATTACAGTATCCATCTCCTCCTCTACCGGACTGCAGTATTCACCGCCTCATCGTTCCTGTCCCCCGGCTTTGTGTTGCTGACCGACCCGCTGCGCGCCGCTCTCAGACATCGCTAGCCTGGCCGTGCTGTGCTACTACCCCCGTTCCGGGAGGTAGCCACCACTCCCTCCCCGGTTCAGGGGTTGCCATCTCCGCAGGTGAGTGTCAGTCCTTCCCGGCCTTCACTCACTACTGCAGGTTTTGGTCGCTGGCATGGCACGGCTAGGCTGGCTGGCCGCGTGGGTTCAGTCCCAGGCTGGCAATACAGATGACAACAACAACAACAACAACACCACGCTGTCACTCTGGTCCACTGCCATGTTTACACAACTCACTGCCCACCAACTACTAGCCACTCCCAACCTATCCACTGAACTGCTCCCACCTGTACTCTGGTTTCATCTCCAACTTGGACTCACCCTCCTGCTGCTCCTATCGTTTTGCCCTGGACCCCCGCCCACCATACTCACCTATACTGCCACTGACCTTCACTCACTGAACCATAACCATCGCCTCACTGCTGCTGCTGCCACCGCCGCCACCAAGGCAGGCATTCTCCGCCGCCGCCGCTACATCCACCGAGGCTCCCAGCAACATCGACACCGGACTCTACACCACCCTGAAGGCACAAACATCCCCTCATTTTGGACTAACTCTCGCTCACCTGTCATCACCCCACACCGCACCGCCGACCCCTCAAACCTCCGCTCTCTCCCTCCTGCTCCCCCATCCATCTCCCTTGCACTATTGAACACTCGCTCTCTCTCCAACAAATCCCCTGTCATATCTGAACTAATACTGGACAACAACCTGGACATACTTCTCCTCACTGAAACCTGGCAGCAACCCTCGGACTACTACTCACTCAACCAGGCCACCCCCCCTAATTACACCTACATCGCTAAACCCCGCCTCTCCAAGCGAGGGGGTGGTCTCGCTGCTCTCCACAAACTCACCCTAACTGTCACTGTACTGGACCTCAACCTCCCACCCATGTCATCCTTCGAATACCTCGCTTTTTCACTCCCCAACTCCATAACTGCACTCCTACTCTACCGCCCACCGAGGCCACACCCCTCTTTTCTGTCTGATCTCTCTGAACTCCTCACCATTGCCTCTTCCCTTTCTACCCGTCTCTTACTCACCGGTGACTTTAATATCCATGTCGACCAACCCAACTCCAACCTCACCTCTGATTTCCTCTCTCTCCTTGATTGTTTCCACCTCACCCAGCACATCAACTTCCCCACCCATGTAAAAGGCCACACACTCGACCTTGTCTGCTCTGCCTCCCTACCCATATCCAACCCCCACCCTCTTCCTTTCCCACTCTCTGACCACCACTGCATCCTCTTCTCTGCCCCCCTGCCCCTACCGCGCCACCCCATCAAACGCACCATCTCCTTCTGTAACATAAAATCTGTCAACCCACTCACTCTATCCCAGTCCATATCTTCTGCCCTCCCCACTGACTCCACTCCCACCAACCCGGAAGACTATGCCACCTTACTCAACTCCATTCTCTCTGACTCCCTTGACTCACTGGCCCCCTTGAAAACCATCACTGTCTCCTTCACCACCTCCTCCCCCTGGTACACCCCTGAACTACGCACCATGAAACAGACCGGCCGCCAACTTGAACGACTACACAATAGAACCCACCTCACTGTCCATGCCGAAGTCTACAAGCAACATATCTCCTCCTACCGTGACGCACTCCAAGCTGCCAAATCTGCCTACTACTCCACCCTCATCAACACCTCCAATCGAAACCCCCGCACCCTCTTCTCCACTGTCAAGACACTACTCCAACCCCCGGACAACAACACAACTTCCTCCCCTGACCTCTGCAACTCCTTTCTCCACGCCTTCAACAGCAAGATCTCCCACATCAATAGCTCACTGACTGCCTCCATCTCCAACTCCACCACCCCCGCCCCCCCTGCTGTCATCTTCCCCCCTCCTGACTACCCTCCCCCTACTCCTCTCACTACTTTCTCCCCTATTGACTCCTCCCTCATCACTACTATCATCACCGCCTCCAAAACAACCACCTGCTCCCTCGACCCCCTCCCTACCACCCTGACCAAGGCCTGCCTCCCTGCCCTCATCCCCCACCTCACTGCCCTCTTCAATCAGTCACTATCCCAAGGCCACGTTCCCTCAAGCTACAAACTTGCCGCTGTCACCCCCATTCTCAAAAAGCCCACTCTTGACCCAGCCAATCTCTCCAACTACCGCCCCATCTCCAACCTACCATTCCTCTCCAAAACCCTAGAGCGCGTTGTCGCTGCCCAACTTCACTCCCACCTCCAATCCAACAAACTGTATGAACCCCTTCAATCTGGCTTCCGCCTACATCACAGCACCGAAACAGCCCTGGTCAAAGTAATCAACGATCTCCTCACCTCTGCAGACTCAGGTGCCCTCAACATCCTAGTTCTACTAGACCTGAGCGCAGCCTTCGACACAGTGTCCCACTCCATCCTCCTTCAAAGGCTGCGCCAACTGGGTGTTGAGGGCACCGCCCTGGACTGGCTCACCTCCTACCTCACCAACAGACACCAGTTCATCTCCCTCTCCGGTCACACCTCCTCCTCCTCCTCTGTCACACAGGGGGTCCCACAAGGCTCAGTCCTCGGCCCCCTGCTCTTCCTCTGCTACACACTCCCCCTCGGTCACATCATCCGCCAATTCAACCTGGACTTCCACTGCTACGCTGATGACACACAGATTTACATCACCACAAACTCCACCCAGAACCCACCCCTCACTCACATCGAAACCTGCATCTCCGCAATAAAAACCTGGCTCACACACAACTTCCTCAAACTGAACAGTGACAAGACCGAAGTCATCCTCATCGGCACCAAATCCACCCTCAATAAAACCGGACCCATCACACTCACCATTGACGACACTACCATCACCCCCTCCCCCCTGGCTCGCAACCTCGGCTTCATCCTGGACCCCACCCTCTCATTCGATCCCCACGTCAGTTCCATTGTCAAGACATCCTACTTCCACCTCCGAAACATTGCAAAAATCAGACACTGCCTCTCCCCCCCCGCTGCTGAATCCCTCATCTACGCCTTCATCTCCTCCCGCCTCGACTACTGCAACTCCCTACTCACCGGCATCACCTCCCGCTCCCTCCATAGACTCCAGATGGTCCAAAACTCTGCTGCACGCCTCCTCTCAAACACCCGCTCCCGTGACCACATCACTCCTGTCCTCCACTCTCTCCACTGGCTCCCCATCAAAGAACGTATTCAATTCAAAGTCCTCATCCTCACATACAAAGCCCTCCATAGCCTGGCCCCCCCTTACCTGACTGACCTCCTTCTCCCCCACCGCCCTACCCGTACCCTCCGATCCTCATCCATTGTTCCCCTCACTGTCCCACCCTCAAAACTCAAAGGCTTCGGTCACCGTGCCTTTTCACGAGCTGCACCCCGCCTCTGGAACTCTCTCCCTCAACCACTCAGAGACTCACCCTCACTCCTCACTTTTAAATCCCACCTCAAAACCTACCTGTTCTCCCACGCCTACAGCCTCCCCTACCCCTAGCCATCTCCCCCATCCCTGCCACCCCCGCCCCCCCCCTGGACATGCATACAACCTTCCCCGTTCGTTAACTCTGTGTTCTATGTGCTCATGTTATCTGTTGCTTGTTGTTTCTGTGTTTTCCGTTCTTCCCATATTGTCAGCGTCTTTGAGCCTCGGAAAAGCGCTATATAAATCCAATGAATTATTATAATTATTATTAATGAGGAGAACATAACTGTTTATTGAGAAACGATTGATAGGCAGGCAGGGATACGTATATAAAGAAATACCACAATGTCTAGATGTATAACATTTTGCTCAAATATGCAACCAGCAGTAACTTGGGAGTGTCCAGTTCACAAACTCAAAAATGCTCAGTCCACTGATTCACAATCAATTCAACAGTTCATCAAATCCCCAAAAGTTCAGTTCAGCTCAATCACAGTCAATTCAACAGTTCATCAAATCCCCAAAAGTTCAGTTCAGCTCAATCACAGTCAATTGTATCCAAACAGTTTCACTCTTCACCCCGGTCCCACACAACGAACGCAAGACTTACAGTTTTTAACAGTCTGTCAGTCCGATAGGCTTAGTGGTGTCGGGTTACCCGCGCTGCTTAAGATGAGCAGCTCCTGCTCTCTCCCCAGCTCCGGTGCAAGCGTATGACATTCCCAACGGCCTTGTATCCAACTGTATCCTTACGTTTCATCCAGCTCTTCGCGGTCCGAGTAGGCTAAAACATTTACAGAGACGCAGACAGCGGACGCGACCTGCGGCACAAACACGAACGGACGGAATAATCCACTTCCTGGTTTGTTTGAATCATCCCGCCCTCAGCACTCGGTGAGAGACACCTTATCATTTCGCGTCGTCTGTAGAGAACGGGGATTGGATGATTTACGATTGGATACCGGCAGCGTGTGACGTGTGACAGCGTGTGAAAAAATCGTGGAAGTGACAGTCGGCGGCGGAGACATGGCGACTTCGGTCCGCAGTTTTAATTCGGTTACAGGCACACTGGAGAATACGGGGATTTTTTAAAATAGAAGGAATCAGAATGTGAACTTTAGCGAATTGTATTCAAATTGTGCTTAGAGGGAATTATTTTCACCGGACATTATGTCCGACGAGTTTTCAATTTGTCGGACTTCAACAAATTTTACCGGACAAAGACCGGTAATTACCGGTTAACGGAAACCCTGGCGTGTGCGTGCGTGTGTGTGTGTGTCTGCGTCTGTGTGCGTCTGCGTGTGTGTGTGTGTGTGTGTGTGTGTGTGTGTGTGTGTGTGTGTCCCCAGGTCAGAGTGCTGGCTGGCGGTGAGGCGGGCGGTGGACTGGGCCTCCTGGGCGGACCGTCAGTACCCGTGTGTCTGCAGCAGGCTGGAGTTCGGCCGGGACTGGGAGTCCTCCACCCGCCAGCTCCTGGGAGTCGACCCCCCCACAGCCCCCTCTGCCACCTGGTCAACCCCCTCTCCCACCTCAGGGTCCGGGGGAGGCTGGGGGCCCTACTGGGACCCTTCCCCAATAAGGGATGTTGTAGTAGGGGTGTAGGAGAGGTGTAGCGGTAGAGGTGGAGGAGGGGTGGAGGATTGGTGGAGGAGGAGAGGAGGAGAGGAGGAGTAGAGGTGTAGGAGGGGTGGAGGAGGGGTGTAGTACCTTCAATTAAAGGTTCTATAATTGTACTCGTCTTGTATAATCTGTTGCCAAGTATTTGTTGGTTGTTATGCACTTTAGCTGATACATCCTGTAAAAGTGACCTTACAACAATTATGCATGAAATGAGTCAAAAAGTAAGAACATGCTTTTAAACATGTAATCAGTCAAGTTTTAACTCCATATGTGACCTTTGAACCTGGGGTTTTGTATCAGATGGAAGGTGATGGAATAATTGTCTATCGTCTAATCTCACTGTTATTGCTTCAGTCTGACACAGTATTGTATTATGTTCTTGCCTGTCCATGTACTCATTCAGATCAATGCATTTTCAACCGAAGGATAAAATCAATGTATCACAATTTAATCATTTTCTCTGCACCAAATTAGAATTTGTGTCACCTGTCCCTTGTTTGTCTGCCTCCTATAAACCCTAAACATTAATAAATACTTTAGAAAAACTACTCGAAAGCTGATGACAACAGATAGAGAGTGATGTGATGATGTGTCAATGACTGTGGGACAGTGAGTGTGGAAATGTATACTTTGGAAGGAAGGAAGTTTGGTTGCAGCTGTTACTTCTGATGCAAGCTGCTATCGGGAGCCAGTGCAGGGTGCGAAGGAGGGGGGTGACATGAGAACATTTGGGGAGGTTGAACACCAGACGGGCAGCAGCGTTCTGGATGAGCTGCAGAGGTCTGATGGCGGAGGCGGGGAGCCCGGCCAGGAGTGCGTTGCAGTCGTCAAGACGGGACAATGAGTCCCAAGTGCCGTCAGTGCGCTGACAAATTCTGGCCTTAAAACAGCACAGCAAAACAGAAGTCCAGACCATAACATTATCTGGACTTCTGTTTTGCTGTACTTTTAAGTGTCAGAATCTGCAGAAGTGGTTCCATTTCATGAAGTGAACTAGTATCACTAGAAGCACTAGTGGAAGAGTGGAATGCCAAAATAGTACTGCAGGGGACCACAGTGTCCGTGTGTCAGAGCTGCTGTCACAATCTACACATGTATGTATACAGGTGCAACTCAAAAAAATAGAATATCGTGCAAAAGTCCATTCATTTCAGTAATTCAACTTAAAGGGTTAAACTTAAATATTATATAGACTCATTGCATTGTACATATGCATGATTATACTTTTCAGAGGGCTGACATTTCTGTATTTAAAATCCTTTTCTTATTGATTTCATGTAATATTAAACATTTCTGAGATATTTAATTTGGGGTTTTCATAAGCTGTAAGCCATAATCATCAAATGTATAGCAAATAAAGGCTTTAAATATCTCGCTTTGCATGTAATGAGTCTATATAATATCTAAGTTTAACCCTTTAAGTTGAATTACTGAAATAAATGAACTTTTGCATGATATTCGAATTTTTTGAGTTGCACATACGGTATATAACCACAGGTTCTCAACATCTCTATTCTTACTTCCCTTGAGCTGGTGGTGAGGGGGGTTGGGGGGTTGTGTTAGGTCAGACGCATCTGATTACCATATCTTACCAACAGCCAATCACATTCTCTGCCTGCCTTGTCAGACTCCAGTCCTATATAACAAGTCTCACTGGGGTATCTCTCTCAGTCTCTCCAATGAGACTGCTGCACGGATCACCTGGCAGTCATGTGAACATTGAGACTGTGGTGGACCATGGAGATGGAGGATGAGATCTATGCCAACGCAGACATCTTCCACCCTCCAGACTCCAAGAGAGGGACTGGGACTAAACCCCTTAGGTAAAGAGAGAGAGAGAGAGAGACAGAAAGGAGGGTATGCGAGAGTGAGGGATGATTTACATTCAGGGACGGCCTATTGATATAACCCTCTTCTCCTTTCCTCACCATGGTGACAGCAGGTAGTCTCGGTCAGGCCAGGTCACCATCGGTCAGCAGGTCATGTGAGCTGGTGGTGACTGGAGGGTTGCTGGCATCATATGTAAGCTGCCTACCACTGCTAATGTGTCTGTCTGTGTCTCTCTCAATCTCTCTCTCTCTCTCTCTCTCTCTCTGTCTCTCTCTGTCTCTCTCTCTCTCTCTCTGTCTCTCTCTCTCTCTGTCTCTGTCTCTGTCTCTCTCTCCCCCTCTCTCTCTGCTTTAGAGACAGGTGGGGGGAGGCAGAGATGCAGGTCATTGTAACACCCTCGTCCTCCAGGCACAGGACATAGCATAGTCGTAGCCTCTGGGAGTTAAAGGGAAGCCTTGTCTGCCTCTTAGACATGACTACATCGTAATGATTACAAAGATGCCACTTGAAATGCATGAAATCCAAGTTTATTACATATTCACCTAGTATTTTGACTGACTGTCAGTCACAAATGGTCCCAGTATTGTGGCTTCAGTTGGGTTGTAATTGTGCTTGCTACAGAGCACGATGTTATTGCTGATATTTTTGTTTTAATCCTGTTCTTTTACCAACTGCTAAAGCCGAGTACACACTAGACGATTTTAACCCCGATTTAGCTGTCGCCGACCAGAAAAAAGTTGTCAGCGCTCGGTGGAGTGAACAGATGGAAGGAAGGCTCATTGAACTGTGGCAGGACCATCAGTGCCTGTTCGACTTGTCTTGCCCAGACTACCACAACCGTCTCGAAAAAGAGAAGAGCTGGAGAGAAATTGCTACGATCCTACAACAACCAGGTGAGCTAACAAGCTAGCTAGCGAAACTCGCTAAACACTAGTCTATAGCTTCACGTGAGCAGTAGGCTATTTGAGCCTGCCCGCAGGGTTGGAGAAATTGTATCACTATTACATTTGTCAGACATGTCCACCTCTACATCTAGATCTATGAAAACAACAGTTGACATGTCAGCTATCCACCCCAGCTTGCATGAAAATAAAGTCCAGCTGTAACAGCTAACAACAATATTATTAAACAATCAATATAGAGAGGGAGAAAAAGGGATGGAGTGGGAGGGAGGGAGGGGGGAGAGAGGGAGTGAGAGGGGAAGAGGGGGAGAGAGAGAGATGGAGGAGGGAGAGACAGAGGTAGGGAGGGAGGGCAAGGGAGCGTGTGCATTAAAAGAAATGTCTGTGCCCCAATTGTCCATTCTTCTGTTTGAAATGAGCACTTGGCTGATGATGGAACATAATTATGTTCATAACGCTCATGTATGCAAATACAATGACAATACCTCTTGTAATGTTTTTCTTTTTCTTTTCAGTTGAGGAGGTGAAGACCAGGGCCACATCTTTGAGGACCCAATATACACGTCTGCTGAAACCACAGGCAAGTGGGAGTGGGACCAAGAATCCAACACCCAGGCAGTCTTGGCTTTTGAGGATCATGGACTTCCTCAAAAAACATGTTGTCCACCGCCCAAGTGAGACCACCGTAAGTAACATAGGCCTATACCTCTGTGTTCTGCATGAGGTGACTGTGTGGACATGTGAAACAAGCGTTCTGTGGTTCAAGGGATATCTCTTGTTTTTGCTGAGATGTCACACAAAGTGATGCATTTCAAAGAACATCACTTGGTATAAAATCTACACAATAGCAAGAGCTCTCATGAACCACAAAACACTTCTTTCACATGTCTGCACGGTCACCTTGTGAATGTAGCATTTGATGGCATATTACACTTTTTTCTCGCTTGCTACCTTAAAGCAGATGTCGTCAAAAGTCCTGGCTATCGGTGCCAAGCAGCGCGATGATCCAGAGGCTTCATTTGGAAATCAGGTTGCAACTGAACTTAGGCAAATAAAAGACCTATCAATCAAAACAAGGGTCAAAAGAAACATCATGACACTGCTGTATGATGCCCAGGACTCTGAAATTAACATTAGATCACCAACTTCATATAATCCAGCAGCAGCAGCAATGTATGCATCTCACCCACACACCTTGGCACCAACACAACCCCTACCACACCACCTTCAGTACATGCCACTAGGGATGCTCCGATCTGGATTTTTGGGGCCGATACCGATCACCGATTTTTTTTCCTCAAGATCTACCGATACCGATACCGATGCCACCTCAGGTTCCTCAGCCATCTTTTACTCAGAGGCTATGCGACTCTGACAATTGACATGTAATTCAAGGCGTTTACAAAATCTGCACTACTGTTTACTATATTTGTTGTTTACAATTACTTTACACTATTTGTTAGCGTTGTTTTTTTTCATACAGTTGCACTGCTTTTGAAGATACTTGTTGAAATGTTGACCTTGTTTTATGCCAGTTTTATGGCTGTGCCATTTTGTATTCAGGTTCACCGTGTTATTGATGAGTGAAACTGCTTTTGAAGATACACAAGAATGTTGACCTTGATTTATGCCAGTTTTGTTGCTGTGCCATTTTTTATTCAGGTATGTTTTGAGTTTTGAAAGAAAGATCTGTACAATAAAATGTCAATGAGAAAAAAGCCTTTGCACTTTATTGAAAAAAGTAAGTATAAATTGTCATCACACATTCTTTGATTGTTCAGATTCCACATTGTGAGACATTAGGCTATTTATTTACATATGGTTGCCTTCCAATAGGCCTAAAACTAAACAGTGTCCTTGGCTTAACACTAGAACAGCGACGTTTTTTTACCTACTTTTAGCGCGAAGAGGTGTCGAATCACACGACCACTCTTCACAATGGGGGAGTGTGTACTGACGCACAAAAATCGCTGGATGGCGATGTCACACAAGAAGAGAAAATGACAAGACACTACCTCTAAAAATGCATAAAGTTCCAGAGAAGCGGGGACAGAGCAGAGAGTCAGCTGAAAAGGAACACATATATATATAATATATAATTATATATAATATAATAACGTATGCATGCCATTGTAGATGTAACGTAAGTGGAGAGGAGATTGATCTAGGAGATTGATCGAGACTGCGGGAGTTTACATTACTAACGAATGAAAGTTGATTATCATTATTAAAAAATAACTGTAATATATATTGCAATGTTGTCCCTTTCACAAATGGTAAAGGGTAAATGGACTGCACTTATATAGCGCCTTTTTTGCTGCTCCAAAGCTGCTCCAAAGCGCTTTACAACGGCCTCTCATTCACCCATTCACACACACATTCACACACCAATGGCGGCACACATAGTTCCATGTAATTTCCTTGGAATCCCAAGCTGTGTTGACCAGGTATCTGTAATATTCACATTTATATATAACAGTAATAAATATAGCAATAAATGACAGCGCTGTAAATAGTGTTATTCTTGCACAATTGCACCCACAACGAGCTATTGCCGTCCGGAGTTGATCAGCTCCAGATTGAACCAAGGTTCTTCACTACAGAAAAATGTTCACACAATGACAAACATGTGATGCGTTTTATATAATATTCTTTGAACAGAACGGGACAGGCGCCAGAAACTGCCATAATATATATCTGCCATATATCGTACCTCCGTTTTATATTGAGAAATATGATGATAAATACATAGGGCGGAGGTATGATATGTGGTGTGTGGCTAGATATTTTCATGTAGCACTGTGACTGTGCATATCTGTGGATTATTATTTATAAATAGTGGTCTCCTGAGAGGAGCGAGTCTTGATTTTTTTTAATGCAACAAGGAGGAGAAAATGGTTACAGAAGCACACCGTTGGGACGTGGTGGAGCAGGGGAAACCCGATGTCTTTGTCTTTGTTGATCGGAAACGATCGAGAGCCATCATCAACCCTCCCCATCAACCATTAGGCCTACATCAAGTGATTGTAACTCACTTTTTAGAAACGAGTTGTCCCATACAGTGATTTTGTTAGAAGCCCACTTGTTAGAAACAGAGCCTAGTATGTTTATAACCAAGTGCTTTAGTTGGCGAGCAGACAATTGGCTACTACAATGTACAATGTTGCCAAAATCAACTAGGCCTATCTAATGTTCGAAAACGAATCTACAAATATTAATCTGCGTATATCTATGGTACAACCGTCTTGCCTGTTGTGTATTATTATCATTGCCGACACAGGTCTATGAACATCTGATAATAAGGTGAAGGGCAGTATTATTCATCTTTACTTTATTGGGTGAATAACTCAATATGAATGATTGTACAGTTGTCTATAGGCAAGAATGGGCTTTAGTTGGCGAGCGGACATGCCACATATCATCCCTGTACCTCCATCCCACATGTATTCATCATCATATTTTTCAATATATCTTGTATTGTCTGATCGAACATTTATTTCGCCATATTACGTGACTTAGGCACCTTAGGTTTTTGTGAACGGGACGATCAGAAAGAGATTAGTTTACCACGAAACAAGGAATGCAAAATCAAAAAACAATGCGTTACATTGGCCGTCCTATTGAGATGATAACAGTTTACAGATTGAACTCATTATCACTATTAGGCTACAGAGTCTCGATCTCAAATGGCATTCAATTGTCAGGATTCATCCTTGATAAACAATGGCCTACTAATTACATCCCATTGAGTATGTTTGCATATGAACACACTTATTCCTATGTAGCCTATTGCATTATTTTCATACATAATATGAACAATGCGCAGCTTTCCGAGAGCCCACGGTGCATGAGAGTAATGAGAGTAAAGTTAACGTTTTATATTATATTCTTTGAACAACAGAACGGGACAGGCGCGAGAAACTGCCATAACATATCATACATATATCTGCCATCCCACACCTTACCTCCATCCCACATGTAGCCTATTTATCATAATATGTTTCAATATGCCTCCATAGCAGTCTACACGATTTAGCTAGGCTATATCTATAATTATATTATGAGAACATCAGTATTTTATTATGAGTGGGACTGCTCAGAATAAAAATAATAATACATTATATACTGTAGGCCTATTATACATATCCGTTCGTTATATAATATTCGTTGATGATTACATAATCAAATGTAGCCCGCAGCGCAGAGCGCATAATGTCTTATTGAGTCAACACGAGTTGACTCGCTGGAACGAGACACACTGATACACACCACACCTCTGCCATATCATACATCGGTCCCACATGTATTTATTTACCATCATATTTTTCAATATAAAACGGTATGATATGGCAGATATATATGGTACATTGCAGTCGTCCCGCTCCAGTTCTAGTAGATCGCTGACATCATGTTATTTGATGTACACATTTCACAGCAAGAGAATTCCGATTTGTGGCAAACACCCAACAATTGTTCGTTCACTAAACATTATAACATGAACACAGTGAGGATTCAAACAAACAACATAATTAATACACTCTGCAATTGGCTACTACAATGTTGCCAAAATCAACTAGGCCTATCTAATGTTCGAAAACGAATCTACAAATATTAATCTGCGTACCGTATATCTATGGTACAACCGTCTTGCCTGTTGTGTATTATTATCATTGCCGACACAGGTCTAATCATAACTGAACATCTGATAATAAGGTGAAGGGCAGTATTATTCATCTTTACTTGATTGGGTGAATAAACTCACTATGCATGATTGTACAGTTGTCTATAGGCAAGAATGGGCTGAAACAAAAGTAGTTATAGACTCGCTCAAAATGTAGCGAGATCAGGAGACTACTAATTGTAAATAGTAATCCACAATTATGGTTATTACTGGTGGCCTGAGGTGGTTCAGTGGTCTAGCACCGTGTTCTACAGTGATATACAAAAAAGACATTATATACAATATTATAAATATCCGTTTGTTATATAATATTCGTTGGTGAGTACATGCATAATCAAACGTAGACTACTGCAATTACCGTACTTTGCTGCGGTAGCTATGCATGCACCACACAACTTGATAGGTACATACTGTGCAGTGTATCATTCATAACTGTACATAGGCTACACATATCATAATATCTCATCACTATTGCATGGAACTTGGATAGTACAAACTGTACAGTTTATACAGTTGGATAGTACAAACTGTACAGTTTATCATTTTCATAACTGTCTGTACATATACATAACTGGCCCCACCTCCTCTACACAGCAGTCGGGCTGCCCGATCACGTCTCTTCACAACACTGGCTCCCCGCTGGTGGAATGAGCTCCCCACGGCTGTCAGAACGGCAGAGTCACTACCCATCTTCCGTCGTAGACTGAAGACCTATCTCTTCAGGTTACATCTTAACTGCTCCTCCTGAGACATCTTCTGACCCTCACCACTACGTCTCCTAAAGACACCCGCTTTCCCCTCTTCTGTGTCCCTAAGAACTTCTATTGCCCCCCTTGTACTGGTTGTTTCTCCAGTAAAAAAAATAAATAAAATAAAATGTTTTAGCAGAAGGCGATAGGGAGAAGGTTTTTCCTTCTATCAGTGGCCCCGGGCCCGAGCTAGATTACTCTTCCTGCAACGAATGGTGGATTGCTGATTCACATGCTTGGTATTCAAATGTATATTGTAAGTCGCTTTGGAATAAGGCGTCTGCTAAATGCCAAAAATGTAAATGTAAATGTACATAATAATAATAATTCATTAAATTTATATAGCGCTTTTCCGAGGCTCAAAGACGCATATCTTATGTATCCCTATTGCTATATATAGCCTATATATAAACACATTATGTTACATACTTATCAGTCTTATCGACTGTATCTAATTCAGCACTGAAGCCTGAAGTTTGAGCACAGTGTGTGTCCCCTTGCTACCTCTGCTGATATAAAAGATAATTGCAGCCTTGGAGAAAAAGATGGCAGCCGAATTCCAAGGCAAATACACAACTCAGCTTAATACTAACTCGATTTTGAAAATGTAAAGATGCTGGGTGGTAGAACGCACATATCTAGGAAAAGTCATGAAAGGAGGGTCCTGACATTTGATCGAGTGCAAAGGTAGATTTTTTTGACAAAACAATGAAACCATTCACCCCCTCCCCCAAGCCGGGAGAAATCAGGCTGAAAAAAAGCTTATTTTGCTGATCAAGTACACATATATAATTATCGTGAAACTGTTTTAAAACATATTGAGTGGGTACTTCAAAACTTTGTTGTGTGTTGTAAAAAACCCTGAAAATCTGACTTTTAGGTCATAAATAGTTTGACGACCGATTTGACCACTTTATATTCTGCGCCTGTAGCTCCAAACACCAGCTGCCATCACATTGATTTCTTTTTGTTTTTACATTCGTCAGACAATTGCAGGAGGAATTTCACTTGTCCGAACATAAAATGCACTAACAAGCCTTAGTGTGGGACCCTGCCCAAACCCCCCTGTACAGTTTCTCTACTGTAATCATTAAACAAATCTTCCTTCCTCCAGCATTATGACTGCCAATGGCCCCTGGCCCTAGCAGAGATGTTTTTGTCTTGTGATGCTGATTCATAGACAATTCACTTACTTAGATAAATGTATTTATTTGTAAATGCAAGTCACAAAATATACAATGCATATCATACTATATGCATGGCAAAAGCTTTGTATGGACATATTGGAGACGTTTGTATGGAGACAAGAAGCCGTGACCGACTGTAACACTCTGAACCAGAAACACATGTGTGTGTGTGTGTGTGTGTGTGTGTGTGTGTGAGTGTGTGTGTGTGTGTGTGTGTGTGAGTGTGTGTGTGTGTGTGTGAGTGTGTGTGTGTGTGTGTACAATCCACATTAATCAAACAATTACTTAAAAAATAGAAAAACTATGTTAAGCATAGTTCTCTGAAGACGTGAAGCCGTGACCGACTGTAACACTCTGAACCAGAAACACATGTGTGTGTGTGTGTGTGTGTGTGTGTGTGTGTGTGTGTGTGTGAGTGTGTGTGTGTGAGTGTGTGTGTGTGAGTGTGAGTGTGTGTGTGTGTGTACAATCCACATTAATCAAACAATTACTTAAAAAATAGAAAAACTACGTTAAGCATAGTTCTCTGGTGTACTACGTTAAGCATGTATTCTCTGGTGTATCTTTAGGAATTCTGCTCGACTAAAACTCTTCCCACACTAGGAGCAGTGGTATGGTTTCTCTCCTGTGTGTATTCTCTGATGAATCGTTAGGGTTCCTGCTTGACTGAAACTCTTTCCACACTGGGAGCACTGGTATGGTTTCTCTCCTGTGTGTATTCTCTGATGATCCTTCAGGTCTCCTGCTTGACTAAAACTCTTCCCACACTGGGAGCACTGGTATGGTTTCTCTCCTGTGTGTATTCTCTGATGATCCTTTAGGGTTCCTGCTTGACTGAAACTCTTCCCACACTGGGAGCACTGGTATGGTTTCTCTCCTGTGTGTATTCTCTGGTGCCTCTTCAGGTGTCCTGCATGAATGAAACTCTTCCCACACTGGGAGCACTGGTATGGTTTCTCTCCTGTGTGTATTCTCTGATGAATCTTTAGGGTTCCTGCTCGATTGAAACTCTTTCCACACTGGGAGCACTGGTATGGTTTCTCTCCTGTGTGTATTCTCTGGTGCGTCTTCAGGTGTCCTGCATGAATGAAACTATTCCCACACTGGGAGCACCGGTATGGTTTCTCTCCTCTGTGTAATCTCTGATGAATCTTTAGGGTTCCTGCTCGATTGAAACTCTTCCCACACTCGGAGCACTGGTATGTTTTCTCTCCGGTGTGTATTCTCTGATGGTTCTTCAGGACTCCTGCATTAGTCTGTGGGTGTGTTTTATGGTGATTCTTCCGCCTTGAGCTCCTGTGTTGTTTATGGTTTCCTGGTGTGGTGGAGCTGGGCTCGCTGTCTGAACCTGGGTTGGAGCTCTGCTGGTCTGTAAAAATAGGAACATATACAGGGTTACATAGGCAAGTTTAACTTTAATATATACGTTTAGGCAAGGCAAGTTGATTTGAATAGCACATTTGATACAACAGGGGCAATTCAAAGCGCTAAAGGCGGGCCGCCACGAATGAATTTCCTCTGCCACTGATTGATTGATGCTGACCTGAAGGTAGTACTACCGAAGTTCTATCAGCATGTTAAATGTGCAACAAGAGGAGAAAAAACACTGGATAAGGTATACATCAAGATCAAGTATACCTATACTATCTACATGCCTATACTATCTACATGCCTATACTATCTACATGCCTATACTATCTACATACCTATACTATCTACATACCTATACTATCTAGCGGAACAGGCTTACTTCCCGAACCTTGTTGACCCGACAACCTGTCATGTTGGAGCAGGGAGGTACCGGGGAAATCGTTTGAAACCCATGTCAGACACACACACACACACACACACACACACACACACACACACACACACTCACTATCAAATACATTATCAAGCTGCAAAAATACACTTGATTACATGATATACTGTATTATAAATGGAATTTTATTTGTTCCATGTTGCATGGAAATTCGTTGACGATTACAGACATAATCAAATGTAGGTTGTTGCAATTACTTTGCTGCGGTAGCTATAGCGTGCAACACTCAACTGGGAGACCTACTGTACAGTCTATCATTCATAATTGTCTGTACATAGACATACAATATCCTATCACTATTGCGTATGTAACTTGGGTAAACCCTGTTGTAGAAAGAGCTTTATACAAGGTAGATTTTAAAAATGTAAGGATACTGGGTGGTAGAACGCATCTAGGAAAAGTCATGAAAGGTGGGTCCTGAAAAGGTGAGTTTAATTATTTTTTTACTTACTAGGTCAAATGACCCCACCCATGGCTGTTGTAGTGTTAATAATCTCATCTCCCTGGGGGAGTTCAAAACTCTGATTAATTGTGTGACAGTAGAGTGCAGTAGAGTGCAGTAGAGTGCTAGTAGACAGTTGCTATTCCTAAAATGGATTTTCTATCATATTTATCTCTCGTCCCTTGTCTGTTTTTATTATGTTTTATTCTCCAATTGTGTAAACTTGTACTTGAACTGTTGTGCTGTTAGCCAGGTCTGCCTCGAAAAATTTATTTTAATCGCAAGGGACCTTCTGGTTAAATAAAGATTAAATGAATACAAATAAATAAATATGCTAAGCCTGCCTGCGCGGCGCTAACATTATTAGCACAGTATATTTGTGCCAGCGTGGCAACATGGCATTCCTGTAATTTTAGCCCATGTTGCGTCGAAAGATAATAATAATAATAATAACTTTAATTTATATAGCGCCTTTCAAAAAACCCAAGGACGCTTTACAATTCAAGGGAATGATCAGACAGACAGAACAGAAAACAAACAAAGCAAAACTGAAAAATGTACTAGGGGCCAAAGGCCTTGGAGAACAGATGTGTTTTGAGGGCTAATTTGAACGAGTCCAGGGTGGGGGCATTGCGGATCACTGTGGGGAGGGAGTTCTAGAGAGTTCGTGCGGCCACGCTGAAGGCTCTGTCCCCAAAGGTCTGTAGGTTGGTGCGGGCGGTGGATAGCAGGCCCATGTCTGCGGACCGCAGGCTCCGGGAAGGGGTATGCTGGGGGAGGTCAGTTAGGTACTGGGGGGCGCAGGCGTGGAGGGATTTGTAGGTGAGGAGGAGGATTTTGTAAGTGATGCAGGACTTGACCGGGAGCCAGTGGAGGTGAATGAGGGTGGAGGTGATGTGCTGCCAGGGCTTGGTGTGGATGAGGACCCTGGCAACTGAGTTCTGCACGTACTGGAGCCTGTCCAGGGCTTTGTTGGGAACACCGAACAGGACTCCATTACAATAGTCCAGACGGGAGGTGACGAAGGCGTGAATGAGGGTTTCGGCAACGGAGTGAGTGAGGGAAGGTCGTAGTCTGGAGATGTTTCTGAGGTGGAAGAAGGCGGATTTGGTGAAGGATTTTATGTGGGACTGGAAGGAGAGGGTGGAGTCCAGGATGACGCCAAGGTTACGGACTTCGGAGGATGGGGAGATGGAGCAGCCGTCGAAGTCCCCAACTTTCCGTAGCAGCGCCTTGGGTGCCACAACCATGAGCTCTGTTTCCTTACTGTTGAGTTTGAGGAGTGTAGCGCCCTATAATGTAATAATTTCCTGATAATGTAATAACACCTGATAATGTAATAAAATGTCCACTTCACCTAATAATGTAATAATTGACCAATAATGTAATAAAATAACCTGACTGATATTGTAATAACATTTTTACTGATCATGTAATACCTTATTACATTATTGGGAATTTATTACACTTTCAGGTAATGTAATACTTGACAGATAATGTAATACTATGTTCATTTTCAATCCAGAGTTCTACAATTTGTTTTTTAAGAATCTAAGACTGTTGTATACACTGGATTTAAGAATCTAAGAATCTTATTTACACTGGATTTGAAATAACAGAATGACTACTGGGTTAAATGACAGACTTGCATATGTGCAGATTACTCAGGGACATGAACAAAACCTTTGGTAACTCTTCATTTGAGGAGGGTATACAGTGGGTGCGGAAAGTATTCAGACCCCTTCCGTTTTTTCACATTTCGTTGTATTATAACCTCAATTTAAAATGGATTAAATTAACATAATTTGCCATCAATCCACACACAATACCCCAGAATCACAACAGGAAATCAGTTTTTTTAAATGTTAGTAAACTTTTTAAAATTGAAATACTAGAAACCCCCCATGTACAAAGTATTCAGACCCTTTGCTATGACACTCTAAAAGCTAAAATGCAAAAATGTCATCAACAAATGACTCCATACGTTTTTTGGAATGAACATATTTGTTTTTATAGGGTTTCTAATTTGCATAGGAGTCAATGAGACTCTGTGTAGATCAGGTTGCCATAAAACATTGAGAAAATGGAGAGTAACAAAACTGCTCAGGAATGTGACCCTGAGGCCTGGGGAGACTTACAAAAAAGTTGAATGGTGGAGGGGTAAAAGCACAGCCGATGGGACAACATCATGCCAGTCACTCTACAAAATTGGACTATAACCGAATGGCAAAAAATAATCCCTTAATGTAAAAAATAATCTCTCTCGTATCCATAATTGTGTTTTGCAGGAAATGTGTTTATTTGGTTTTACTACAAAGCATTACGTTTAGTACAATTTTGTAGATTTTTTGATTTCATGTTGTGATTCTGGGGTATTGTGTGTGGATTGATGGCAAATTATTTTAATTTAATCCATTTTAAATTGATTCTATAATACAACAAAATGTGGGAAAACTGAAGGGGTCTGAATACTTTCCGCACCCACTGTCCATATGCATTCATTCATTCAACACCTACATACACACTTACATGACACCTGACACAAACATAGGCCTACATATCCCCTCATAAATTGTTATTATATCACTTTCATCATCTTCCTCTGCACATATGCAAGTCTGTCATTTAACCCAGTAGTCATTCTGTTATTTCAAATCCAGTGTAAATAAGATTCTTAGATTCTTAAATCCAGTGTTAATAAGATTCTTAGATTCTTAAATCCAGTGTAAATAAGATTCTTAGATTCTTAAATCCAGTGTATACAACAGTCTTAGATTCTTAAAAAAAAAAGTAGAACTCTGGATTGAAAATGAACATAGTATTACATTATCTGTCAAGTATTACATTATCAGTTTAAAAACTAAAAAGACCCACCTGAAAGTGTAAGAAATTCCCAATAATGTAATAAGGTATTACATTATCAGTAAAAATGTTATTACAATATCAGTCAGGTTATTTTATTACATTATTGGTCAATTATTACATTATTGGGTTTTATTACATTTCCGATGGAGTTAAGTGGACATTTTATTACATTATCAGGTGTTATTACATTATCAGGAAATTATTACATTATAGGGTGCTACAAGGAGGTTAGATGTCATCCAGGTTTTTATTTCGAGCAGGCAGTTGATGAGGGACTGGGGGGGGAGCGGAGAGGATGGGGTGGAGCTGAGGTAGATTTGGGTATCGTCGGCGTAGCAGTGGTAGTTAAAGCCGTGACGACGGAGGATCTGTCCGAGTACAGAGCCTTGCGGGACGCCTTGGTTGACTGGGGCTGGGGGGGAGCTTGAGCCGTGGATGGAGACAAACTGTTCCCTGTTGGAGAGGTATGATGTGAACCAGGAGAGGGCTGTACCAGTGACACCCAGGTGGGTGGAGAGGCGGTTGAGGAGGATGGTGTGGGAGACAGTGTCGAAGGCAGCAGAGAGGTCCAGGAGGATGAGGATACTGATTCCATTGTGTGTGTGGTGTGCGCCGATATTCCCAATACAGCACACCACATACATAAAGATTAGGGATGCACGATATTATCGGCGCCGATATTTATGGGAAATTAATGTTATTAAATATTTATCGTTTTATTACATTTTAGCCGATATAGAGCCGATAATATGAAGCCAGAAATATTTCCAGTTCCGGTTGTCACGCTCATGATGCTGCGCCTGCGTACAGCCACGCAAAGTAGAGACGAGAGCGAAACATGGCTTCCCCGGTGTGGACATTTTTCAGAGTTTCTGAGGCAGATAGTGCGTTTGCAATTTGCAATACATGTTCGGCAAAAGTTCGGAAAGGAGGGCAAAGGTCTACGAGTTACAACACAACGAATCTCATAAGTCACCTGAAGATTCACCATTGCAAGCACGCTGTATGGAAGGAATATGATTTTGGCATTGAATACAGCGATGAGGGAACGAAAACAGTTAACAGAAACGCGTGTCGCAGAAATGCTTCACGCGTGTCGTATATGCACATAATATGCGCACAATGCATATATGGGCTACACCACTCGCATACGTGAAACCGCTATAAATAGCTCTCTTAATATGTATACTTTGAGGAATTGATTCATTGTTATTGTTGTCCGGAGGCTATCGGTAATCGGCTATCGGTTTACATGGCTTGTAAATATACTTTCGTTTTAGGACGTGTTCAAAAGCAAGGACTGTGTGATCATCTAATTATGTGTAGTTATGTGTTTTTAGCATGTTGATGTTCTATCAGCATGTTGTGATGTTATTAAAATACAGTTGAAACTTTCGTAGTGCTGTGCTTTGTTAGCCGCTAGCTGTTAGCAGCATTTATTTCCGGTTTCCTGGATGACAGCCTTTCTTACCTTCAGGTGTGCATGAACTACAGGTTATCAAATGTGAAATTATATCTGTTCTCATATCGCTTATGATATCGGTTATCGGCCACAGGGAAGCGGGTAAACATTGGTTATCGGTATCGGTTAGAAAAAATGCATATTGTGTATCCCTAATAAAGATCTGTCGTTACGACAGTCTAGAGTCTCGTTCCCCAAGCCAGAAATATTGCGTGATCAAACGTGATCTAACGTAGTACCCTGATTAACCTGTACGAGGCAGCCATGTGCGACAGGGCAAATAAAGTGCTGAAGAACGAAAAGAAGAAGTCAGCTCGCTTCTTGATTGGCTACATTCCATCCACGACACAATCGGACTCGGGAGCAGGGTTGCCAGATGGGATTGACACTCTCTAGGATAACCAGTCTAAAACCACTAATTCCACCAAAAAAAACTAGCCCATCTGGCAACCCTGCTCGAGAGTTGTCAGGAGTCGGGAGTTGCCCACACACAAGAGGACTTTTGATCGTAAACATTGAACACGTTTAATATTTACGATTGTCGGCCCCGACCACTTTCCGAGCAGATTGTCGGGAGAAATTGAATCTTAAAACACCTCACACCACAGGATAATCTTTAGAGCCATCCGATAATCGGGCATTTGCTGTCCTTGGTCGGAAGGAGGGAAATCAGCCAGATTATCTTTATGTGTGTACCAGGCTTTACAGAGAAAATCCCCATTCATAGTTTTTCTTTGTCACTTCACTTGCTTCACTCATACCGAACCGTGGGCCAACTGAAATTAATATTCTTACTTCCCCTTTACATTGTGTGAGTCTCCATTTTTATTACGGCCAAGAGCCGGTTATGATCATTTTTATATGTTATGATTATGATCATTTGTTGTCGTCATACGAAAATTGTCTTTTTTCATTGGCAATTTTCATTGTGCTATTGAAATTCTTGGTGTGCTACCAAATTTTTCAACATGGTAGCACAGTGCTACCTGGGGAAAAGGTAAGCGTCAAGCCCGGCTTAGCTAGCCAAAGCTTTTGTTACGGTATGTTTACAGGGTTTTTCCTGGCTCAAAATGAGGCGGAGGTGGTACCACAGGCGTTTGACATCGGGGGGACCCATGAAGCGGGGCTGTCTGGGGGTCCTCACACGAGCATCAAACACTTAATTTCTTGCATTCTGGTGAATTGATATGGAATGGAATGGACTTTATTTGTCATTGCTACAGTACAGGTACCAAACAACGAAATTTAGGAGGGGTGGCTCCCACCCCTCCACCAATTTGTGCCTTTTCTGCATCAATTTATGGTGGAAATGTCATTATTTATGTAAAGGATTACACAATATTCAGGCACCAGATGACCATTCAAAATATAATGCAATATAAGGCTCTCAGGCATTCTGTACTTCCAAAGTCGAGAGCTAAAGCAAATAATATTAATAATTTAATTTGACAGAATACATGCTACTGAAAACAGCTGGTTGACTGTCCGCTGTGAAAAAGCTTGTCCGTAACATCCGTTACACTCTGCGGAGCTCCTGTAAACAGCTGGTGGGGAACAGCGCTGGACCGGAAGCTAACCAGCCGTATTAGTAGAAGTGAAGTGATTGTGCATGTAGTCTGATTATCATTATTCATGATCGCAGAGAATTCAGCTACATTTTCAATTATTAGTTCTATTCTGTCATGAGCATCAGAGAATGACTGACAGGCCGGTAGAATATGAGAATGGGATCATTTGAATAATATATTCTAATATATTAGCCTATAAGCGTGTGTGTTTCATGCAATACCATTATTGCATGAAATGGTCAACATTTGAATGTTGTCAGCTACGAAGCGGATGTGTTTACTAGAACATGGAAATGCAAACGCTAATCACATTATTGCATTACAATTGTCATATTGACTCAAGTAATGCAGGAAAAAGTGGAAAATGCTATTGTGGGATTGCATAGTAATTTTCAGTTCAGAATGAACTTTTTTCAGAATGAACTTGCATACCAGCTACATGAAAATTAAAATGCAAATCATATGATTGCATTTGATTTTGAATATTGACCGAAAGAATGCGTGCAAAAGTGGAACAAGCAATTGCAATCTCAAATTGCATTAACATTTGAATTAAGTCCACTATATGCTTCCATACACTGGTAGCACTGACTTTACAACAGGGCAATTACACTCACCAATAACAAAGACTTACCATCCACCTCACTGTCTTTCATCTCCACTCTTCCTCTGTCCTCTTCTTTTACCATCACTCCCTCCTCTCTCATTTGGTCTCCTCCATCCTCTTCTTTTACCATCACACCATACTCCTCTACATCTTCTTCCTCCAGCTTCACTGCCACCATCTCTGGACCCCACTGTGGGCTTTTCAGGGCTGGAGAACCACAGCCAGATCCGGGGGACTCGGTGCATTCTGGTTCATACATGGTTACATGAGCTGAAGAGGACCTGCGGCTAGAAACACTGGAGGCACAAACAACGCAGGGTCGATTAGAAATGACAGACAAACAGTTCACTGAACTCCCATTTAGACTGACAGGACACGTCCTGCAAATGGACATGGATTACTGATTTCATTTGTTGTAATTAAAGGGTCTGGAAAGTAGACATTAAATGGTTCCAATTGTATTTTGTTTCCAGGAAAAATGTTAACACAAAATAAATGGAAATAAGCTTCTTGTTAGGCTCAACTTCCTGGTCAGACAGTTCCGAGGGCTGTATGGGCGTGGACTTTGCACGCTTGACTGGCAGCTCCCTTTCAAGCTAGCTTGCTGCGATATCATACATGACATTCATCTATTAGATGTGCTTATAGTTCTGCCCTTTAATTACCAACTGTTTAGCTGCTGTTGAAATGTGTTACTGAGCTAATTCAATTACAAATCGACTTATTAGTCATGTAACTGGCAGTATGATTCATCATATCAATTCAATGACCACCATTTGCATACTTGACACCTGGCACCCTATGGTGAATTATTGAACACAATACTTGTGGACAGGATTCACAGCATGTGTGTGACTTACTGATCAGTTGGAGCACAATGGTGTTGCTCTCGTCTTCTAATTTGCTGCTGTATTGTCACAATATCCGCCATGTTTAATTTCTTTCCACACTGGACGTAGCACTGGCGCATGTCGTCATGACCACAACCATGTTTCGTTTGCCCAGAGATTTGCCCTGCCGCTGTCCTTCCTGCAAAAGTGGAACAAGCAATTGCAATCTCAAATTGCATTAACATTTGAATTAAGTCCACTATATGCTTCCATACACTGGTAGCACTGACTTTACAACAGGGCAATTACACTCACCAATAACAAAGACTTACCATCCATCTCACTGTCTTTCATCTCCACTCTTCCTCTGTCCTCTTCTTTTACCATCACTCCCTCCTCTCTCATTTGGTCTCCTCCATCCTCTTCTTTTACCATCACACCATACTCCTCTACATCTTCTTCCTCCAGCTTCACTGCCACCATCTCTGGACCCCACTGTGGGCTTTTCAGGGCTGGAGAACCACAGCCAGATCCGGGGGACTCGGTGCATTCTGGTTCATACATGGTTACCATGGTTACATGAGCTGAAGAGGACCTGCGGCTAGAAACACTGGAGGCACAAATAACGCAGGGTCGATTAGAAATGACAGACAAACAGTTCACTGAACTCCCATCTAGACTGACAGGACACGTCCTGCAAATGGACATGGATTACTGATTGCATTTGTTGTAATTAAAGGGTCTGGAAAGTAGACATTAAATGGTTCCAATTGTATTTTGTTTCCAGGAAAAATGTTAACACAAAATAAATGGAAATAAGCTTCTTGTTAGGCTCAACTTCCTGGTCAGACAGTTCCGAGGGCTGTATGGGCGTGGACTTTGCACGCTTGACTGGCAGCTCCCTTTCAAGCTAGCTTGCTGCGATATCATACATGACATTCATCTATTAGATGTGCTTATAGTTCTGCCCTATAATTACCAACTGTTTAGCTGCTGTTGAAATGTGTTACTGAGCTAATTCAATTACAAATCGACTTATTAGTCATGTAACTGGCAGTATGATTCATCATATCAATTCAATGACCACCATTTGCATACTTGACACCTGGCACCCTATGGTGAATTATTGAACACAATACTTGTGGACAGGATTCACAGCATGTGTGTGACTTACTGATCAGTTGGAGCACAATGGTGTTGCTCTCGTCTTCTAATTTGCTGCTGTATTGTCACAATATCCGCCATGTTTAATTTCTTCCCACACTGGACGTAGCACTCGTCATGACCACAACCATGTTTCGTTTGCCCAGAGATTTGCCCTGCCGCTGTCCTTCTCTGCTGTTCCTGTAATCCAATCACTGAGCTGCTCTTGTGACCACCTGACTCACATCCAGGATGTGATTGGTCCGCCCTAGCGCGGCCTGTGGTTGGCCTTTGTTGAGAGGAATTCCTACCATAGCACTCTTCGATCTTGACCTCTTGACCTCTAGTCTTGACCTCTGAACTTGCGTTACTGTCACTATCCATGTCATTCGGTGCTTCAGAGAGTCGATGCCCCTCTTTAAGAGCATGTGCATCTTGCCCTGAGGCATTTGTGCTGAGCATCTCATCTTTGGCCTTTTGGTTTTTGATGTAGTCCCGTAAAAACCTATCCCACGGTGTGTCGTACTCTTCTTTAATGTTGGGAGAGTGATGGTTCCTACTGTGGGTGGGAGGTGGTGGTAGTGGTGGTGGCTGGAGCCTAATAAGATTGTCCTTCCGGTGGTTCTGTCCTTCTGTCTCTGCATCAGAGGACCCAAGGTGTGTCCTCTGGCTCTCTGACACTGAATAAGCAGAAGCATCCATCTCACTGCCCAGATGGAGAGTTAACAGTGCAGGGAATCCTACCAACACAGATGATCAAAATATTAAAACAGAGTGACGGAATTTCATCAAAACATTATACTTTTTTATTTATTTTTTTACCAGAATTGGAAAACAGTGGCCAAGCTACTGTTAGGTGCATATATATATATATATATATATATATTTGGACTGACAGAATTGTTGTTATTTTAGCTGTTTACCAAAACATATTCACGTTACAGTTATAGAATGAATATGACTCTCAAATACCCTCTTTAATTTGAGGGTATTCACATCCAAATTGGAGGAAGGGTTTAGAAATTACAGCTCTTTAATACGTGGCCCCCTCCTTTTCAAGGGACCAAAAGCAATTGGCCCAATGACGTGACATGCAATGTTGATGTCCAAACCCCTTTATGAAGTAAAAATAAGGAAAATGTTCATATAAAAAAAAACTTTATTGAATATATTAATCTCTGTTTATTAAATGATATGAAAATGGTATGAGGGCAGTGTTTCCTCTATATGCATTTATTGGTGGCGGGCCAATTCCGTCTGATCAATACTAAAAAATGATAGTGATAGGTAATTATTCAATATACAGCATGTGCAGAGATAGTATTGTAACATCAGTTTAGTTTAGAGGTATAAACAGTACAGTTAGGTAGCTTGTATAGTGTGGTAGCTTATGTACAGTATCTAATGTGCAGAAGTATAAAGTAAATAATATCAATATATATGAAGATAATATATCTACTTCAGTGCTTCTCCAGTATGTTACATGTACATGTCTCTATCTGAATCAGACATGCTGTATCAGGTATATAACCAATACATTTACAACTTCAATAATCTAATCCAGACTGTGTGTGTGTGTGGGGGGGGGGCAGGTGTGTGTGTGTGTGTGTGTGTGTGTGTGTGTGTGTGTGTGTGTGTGTGTGTGTGTGTGTGTGTGTGTGTGTGTGTGCGTGCATGTGTGTGTAGCACTGTAAACCTGTTTGACGGTTGAATTGTCTGTCAATTCTATCTGTCCGTCTGACGGTTCAATTGTATGAAAATGGTATGAGGGTATTACAAAGTTTAAGAATGATTAGACTCTTGTGGCGGATTTTCTTGTACCTGTGTACTCGAGCCCGTCCCCCCGAGCAGCGCTGCTAGCCTGCTAGCTAACGCTCTGTGTCCCAACACAGCCTGCTAGCCAGCTGCCTCGCTACACTGTGAACATGTAGTAACATCATCATAATAATGTAATATGTTGTAATATAACGCAGCACATTTACACACAGCAGCAATTTAACAGCGGTTAGGCGAGGCTGTGAGGTAACACTGTGAGTGACGGAAGCTAACAAAGCTACCTCACAGCAACACTGCAACTCCTACCGTCAGGTCGGCGCCTCCGTTGTTGTTCAAGCTAGTGTCGCTTTCCCAGTCGTTGTGTAAAAAATGAACATGTTGTAATGTTTGCCCTCTGGCACAGTTATAAACTTAATAAATGACTCGTGTTGTCTTCGGTCTCAGCACTGTGTGCGTTTACTGATCCACCATCTTTGTTTCACATCCGGTTCCTTCTTCTTCTTCTTCTGTTGGGTTTAACGGCAGCTTGCATCCTTCGCGTTGCACTACTGCCACCTTCTGGATTTATCCAATTCCTACATTGTCCATTTCGTCACAGTCTCCCTATCAGTCAGTTTCACTATGTTTCAATTTAAAGACCAGGTCTTTGTTGCTCCTAGTGTGGATAACCATCATTTTGTTTGCACATTCAGATAAATAAAACAGTTTGAACGTGAACCCGTGCCTGCCGGAGTTCATATTAGGTAAAAAGGGGAGGGTCTAAGCAGACGCTCTGATTGGTCCTAAACTACCATGTGACATTATACGGAAGTTGTTGAAATTGGGCGGCTACATCTGTGTTTTGTTTTGTTGATGTTGCCAAATAAACAGGACTGGCAAACACTTCACTTTGCATAACTGGATTCATATGGTAAACCCACGTTGATTTAACATGAATTCCTTTTTATTACAACTCTGAAATAAGTATTGCATTGCTATAAGCCACCTTCTACGAGAGACGTGATTGCCTTGTTGTATTGAGCTCAAGCGACAATCATTGAACCGCACACCTAGCCTGCTCGCCATCTGGCTACCTAACCAAGTAGTTCTTATATCAGTCAGATACCAGAATTGAATTGGACATGACATGAGGTGTTCACAGTTTACGAATAGTGTGGAAACGTATAATTGAGCGATCATCATTACCCCTGTCTGTTTTATCATAGCCTGCATTCCTTGCTTCTCTGAACCCTCCTGTCATCGCTCTCTCTCTCTCTCCATCTCCTCTTTCTCCACTTCACCACCTCTCCTCTCTTATTTCAGACTTGGTTGAGGGTGATAGGATGGACTTAACTGAGTGTTACGACCTGGTGCGTTCTCTGATCCAGAGGGGCCTCAGCGTGGACAGTAGAGACAACCGTGGCTGGAACGCGCTCCACGATGCTGCGGCGCTCGGTGCAACGGCGTGTGTACGTGTGCTCCTCAGGGCTGCAGGTGAGAAATTAGTGGGAGAGCTTTGCGATGATGGCTGTCTGCATGCTTGGTGTTACAATGGAATATTTACATTGTCACTTTAGCCATTTATGCTCTGGTGAAATAGAGAGGATGAAGGGGACGGTGCCAAATTAGGTAGTTGAAACATGCCACGATATTTACTCCCCCTCTCAATCTTCCCTATTGTTGTGACTGTAGACCTTGTGCACTCTCACCTAAGATTCCCTCTCTCCGTTGACTCTGAGCAGCAGGTTCCTCCCGCGGTCATTGTGACTATGTTGCCTCTGTAACACACGAGGGTGAGTCTGCTCTGTACCTGGCCTCACAACATGGACACCTAGGAGTGGTCAGACTCCTCCTCAGAGCAGGTGCCAACCTCAACCAGCCAACCACTGACCTGTCCTGTCCTCTCTACGCAGGTAACACACACACACACACACACACACACACACACACACACACACACACACACCCTATGAGGCTTGATTACTCAATGTCATTGTGTATATTTGTGAATAGCTATAGATGGTGGGCATAAGGAGGTTGTACAGTTGCTGGTCAGGAAGGGGGCAGAGGTCAATGGAACACATGATTCAAGATGGACCTGCTTACACCAAGCTGCCTACAAGGTACACACACACACACACACACACACACACACACACACACACACACACACACACAGAAATTCACTCCCACTCTCTCCTCAGGGTTACAGGGAGATTGTGTGTATCCTGGCGGGCAAGTGTATTCTTGAAGTGTATGACAACTACAAGATCACACCCTTGTTTGTAGCTGCACGGTACGGACAGCAGGAATGCCTGCAAATCCTCATTGATGCAGGTACACAGCTCTGCATCTGTATGCTTTTTGTAAATGGCTGCTTGTGTGTGATGGCTTACTGGTGGAGTTGTTTATATTTTTCATGTGCATAATCATTACAGTTGTTTACACGACAAAAAAGATGAAAGATAAGCATCCAATGCTATGTATGTATGTATGTATATATATATATGTATATATATATATATATATATATATATATATATAAATATTATGGGAGCCAATATACTGCCTATAAATACTGTGATATATTGCATATTAATATATGTCTTGGTTGTAGGTGCGAATGTTAATGCCCAGGCATGGGACTTGGCTACGCCCTTGATGGTAGCCTCTCAAGGAGGGCATGAGGGTTGTGTGGATGTTCTCCTCACCCACGGTGCTGACCCAAACCTAGCCTGCCAGCGCGAATGGCCACGGCTCCCCATCCACGCCGCAGCGCAGTTCGGACACATCAGGTATGCAAACATGCATTTGAAACATATTTTCTCCTACTCAAAGAAACATGGCATCTTCTCACATGTGTGTGGGTGTGTGGGTGTGTTTGTGTGTGTGTGGGTGTGGGTGTGTGTGTGTGTGTGTGTGTGTGTGTGTGTGTGGTGTGGGTGGGTGGGTCGGTGGGTCGGTGGGTGTTTTTGTCTTTGTCTTTGCAGTATCCTAGCCAAGCTTATTACTGTGACGGATCGTGCATGTGACCGTGGAGAGTCTTCAGTGAGTCCGTTGTACATGGCTGTGTTGAATGGACAGAGCCACGCTGTGGAGCTGCTGCTGAGAGAGGGCTTCAGCCCAGACGGCCAGAACGCTAACTCTGTCTTTGGCTATGAGTCACCCCTATGCTGCGCCCTCGGACGCAGACATAACTGGTACACACACACACACACACACACACACACACACACACACACACACACACTATGAGTGACATGGATTGATTACTCACACACACACACTTCCCTTGCACTCCACCAGTCTTACCTTTACCCTCATCTCTCTCTCTCTCTCTCTCTCTCTCTCTCTCTGTGTCTCTCTCTCTCTCTCTCTGTGTCTCTCTCTCTCTCTCTCTCTCTCTCTCTCTCTCTCTCTCTCTCTCTCTCTCTCTCTCCCTCTCTGTGTCTCTCTCTCTCTCTCTGTCTCAGTGAATCTGTCCGGTTGTTGTTAGCTGCGGGGGCAAGTTTAAATGAGAAGGTATGGATATATGCCATTTGCACCAAACCTGAGCAGCTGCAGCAAATAATCCAGCAAAGGAGTATCTCCAGACCAGAGCAGTTGAGTAAGAGCATCAACATATCCGGACCAGAGGAGAAGAGCAGAAGCATGTTCACGCCAGAGGAGTTGAGTAAGCTGTTGTATGTGGCGCTGAACGCAGGCTTACAGACGGCTCTCTACTGGCTTCCCGCTCTATTGCAGGCAGGACTGGAGCCCTCCCTTTTCCTGCAGCCCATCATGTAAGAAACACACACACACACACACACACAAACTCTTATAAGCTAATGTCACTGCTTTACATCGTCTGTTGTGTTTGATTGGTTTCAGGCTGAAGAAGGCGGATCCTGAGGTGCTAAGTTACTTCCTGGAGTTTCAGAATTGGTCGACTCTGCCGCGGCCGCTATTAGACATACTTGACCAGCGACGGACACAGAACACCTGGACTCCACGCTCACACCAAGGTAAGACACATGTCAAGTGTAAAACAGAATATAGCTGCCCAATTGCATATTGCCCTGATCCCAACACTCTACCCTGATAGTAGAGGTGTACAGAGATGTCATTATCTTTATATGTATCTTACTTTCCTGTCTGTCTTCACTATATCTGTCCAATAAAATTAGAAATATGAGTGGGACTGCCCCACTCAGAAAAAATGACTTAAAAAGAAAAATCGTATCGAATCGTGAGTTGAGTGTCCTATGTTGCAAACAAAATGGGCATTTTTATTTTGTGGCCATCAACAATGATATGAATCGATTTGAAGAAACATAATGGCTGACGCACAGACATGTCAATCATAGCTTTTTTCCGAATAATAACGAGCAACTTTGGGTAGAATCTGTGTCTGGTTCCATCGCATTACTTGTGCTTTCATCTCTCACATTTCACGTGTGTATTCTCATGAACTGCCAATTATGTAGTTCACTTGTTTTTAGGTGGTATGGGCTAGTGGTCTATTTGGCGAGTATATAACAGCCACATATGTGTGTCTGTGTCTGTGTCTGTGTCTGTGTCTGTGTGTGTGTGTGTGTGTGTGTGTGTGTGTGTGTGTGTGTGTGTGTGTGTGTGTGTGTGTAGTGTGTGTAGTGTCTCTGCCCTCTCTCTCTCACCTCTGCAGGCTCCAGATCAGGGTGATGTTGGGCTCTGAGACTCTGATGCAGACAGCTGTAGTTCAGCAGCTCCCTCTGCCCCCTCCACTACAGACATACCTCCAGTTTACAGACATCCTACCACCCTCACAAACATGTTTGCACCCCCACCCTTAGAGGCATCCTCATGTCCCAGAGGTGCCTGTAATCGGGCCCCTATTATAGGGGATGTACGCAAACATAAGATTCAGCTTATGTCATGCCAATTTGACGTCATTCAGTTTGTCACGCCTACAGTTTCAGTTTAATCCAGTTTACAGAAATTTAAATAAAAAATGTTTTAAAAAATAAATAAAATGTTATCAGTAATTAAACATGACTGTGTCTGTTATTGCAAATGAAAGTACTATACTAAAATTATAAAATCAGTTTGGTTATATGATACCATTTCAATATTGCTTTTACACCGGCGTTCACACTGAGTGGGCTGGCATGGTAGAATTCTTCAACACTTGCCTCTGCTTCACTTTTGGTGAGTTTGGCAGACCGCATAGTCTTGCTTGAAGTCTTCTTTGCCATTAAAAACACAAGAGGTCTATTTTCCACGTCATGGCATGGTTTACCCCATCTGCCATTGTGACGGCCAGGAGCTTAAGTTGCACCAACAGAGAGTTGCCTTTGGGGGGCTGCAGGGACCGGTGTCCTTCTGTTAGCACTGTTCATGACACTGTTCTGTGTGGCTCTTCCCATGTGGTATTCCTCCATAATGACTCATTGCATTTTCATTAAGTATGCTAGGTGGAATATGCCTAACATGGTCAGCCTAACATATTTTGTCTTCCTGTCAATAACGTGGCACTTGTCCAAATTATGGATCAATATCAGCTGATCTTTTTATGTTAAGGCACAATGAAGTTGGTCCTTTTTATTCACTGTGTGATTTAGCTTCCGGCAACTTTTTATGTTCTTTGTCAAAATTTGGCTGGATTAAATGTCAAGGAATAAATCTCAATGATTGCATTTCTGAAGCTTATTTAACAGTCTAACTTAATGACATTTTCCAATGGCTCTTCAGTTTCATTCATGTGTGTTCAACAGTGCCTGCTCAACAGAAAGCGCACTCCCTTTGGAACAACATCTGTTGTGGTTGTGAGGCTGTCAAACTCTTGTCTTTGCGGGCTACTTTGTGGGTTATGTTGTTTGACTCTCAAAGGCTGTCATTTGTTTAAATTTATTTCCTGTGTGTGTGGGTTTGGCTGTGTGTGTGTGTGTGTGTGTGGGGGGGGGGGGGGGGGGGGGAGAAAGAAATAGCACTAAGGAAAAGCAGCAAATCCATTCAGCTGGCAAATCTTCATCCTTGGGATTGTCTCTTCTCTTTTCCATAACAAATCCAAAGGCAAGTTCCCTCAGGAATAAAGTATTAGCATCGGAGGTTTTATCATACATACATTTACACTACATTTACTTGTGGAAAATGCTCACAAAGTTCAAACAAAAAAGAAAAAAAAGAAATTCCAGGGCTACAATACAATAGCAATCACACCAAAAATGTCTCACTCCTGAGATTTTTGGTCCACCCTCTGTTCTGCATCTGGTCACATCTCATGTCTTCCCTGGCAATGCAACTAGTCTATTTCATTTCATTGTATATATTCTGCTAATATTTTCTAGACATTTCAAAATGATTACTGCAAATAGTGAAAATACCACCGCTCATCCCTTATCAGACTTTGCTGAGGTGCTGGAACTGAAGAGTATCAATAGAGTGCAAAATAACAGCATCTGCACACTCAAACACTGTGCAAAAAACAGTTTATTGCGAGCTTTCTGTCATATATGATAGGAATATGATTACTGCAAAAATGCACCAAATCATTCTGTTTTGAATGTGTTCACTGTTTTGAACACAGTATGTTAACATTGGAAAAATGTGTTGCAAATACATAGTGTTTTGCAGGTGGGGGAGTTTGAATGAGAGAAGTGTTATGGGTTTTGGAGAACGTGGTCATTGAATGCATTCTGTATGAAAGCAATGCACAAATCACAGAGTAAGAGTCGCAGTTTGGTCCACATGGACTTCTGCTTTGCTGACTGTATGAAGAGTTGTGACTCTGTGACTTCAGTATTGAACACTGCGACTTAGCGACCGTAAAAAACTGTATTGTAAATGTCTTGGGAGTCACAGTGCCCGTCATGGGAATGTGCAGACTCAGACGTTTGTTGCTGATGTAAGTTCTTCTCTGTTTTCAGACCAGGAAAGACACACATCCTCTCCCACACACACTTTAATTACTAGTTATTGACCTCCATGTCCCTCTAAAGAAAGTAATTGATTATCATTATGGCCCCAAACTCAGTAAAAGTAATTTATTTTTACATTACAATTGCTTGGGGAATCAAATCCAGTTAGAATCATTATACAAATTATATTATTATTATTATTCCTACTACTACGTAGTATTGTTATTGGTGGTTTACTTCTTCTTATTCTTTTCCTGGCTTTGGTCAAATAGCTCAAAAAGTCCCTGACCAAAAATGCTATGTATTCTGTTCCCACTGCGCGTAACCAGGGCGCAACTTCCACAGATAGCGAACACACACTGACACACAAATGAATCCTCAGACGCTGGAGTAAAGTTTAGTTCTTTACTCAACCCTCAGAAACATGAGTGGTCGTTTGGTTATTTTGTAAAACTGTAAATAAACATAAGAGTACAATTACTGTAATGCTCAAAACTATACTGTTACACTTTCAACATCAACAGTATGTAGCCAACATATCATATCAATATAGCAATACAAATAGTTATACTTAAATAATATAAGCTATGTATTTATAAACATATACATTATACATTGTAGTTAAACAAGAAAAGAAAAGGCAACTTACAAGCAAAGCCTTTTCCAGGGCAAGAATGTAAACAAAGAGATTCTCCGGAGCTTTTTCTCTCAACTAGCTGTTGCACGAGCTATCACGTCTGAACAGTGTGCTCACGTCATGTGACTAATGTTCGTCATGTGACTAATCAAAACCGAAACTGAATAAAGGCAGTAACAAATGTAATGTCATAAAATGTCCACTAGATGTCTCTAAAATGAAAACCTAAGAAACCATGACACTCCCCGTCTGGTATGGAGGAAATACCACTATGAACTAACTCAGGGATACTCAGTCCTTTGGCGACATGAGAAGCACTGTCTCAGATATTGGTCTCAAGAACGTTTTAGCCGTCCCATGTTTGGTGATCTTCACTTCGATTCTTCTGATCTTCCCGTCCTTGTCAGGGAATGTCTGGCTGACTAGTCCTAAGGGCCAGTCGGTGCGCTTAGCTTGAGCATCTTTGAGAAGGACCAAATCCCCTACTTTAAGGTTCGGACGTTCCTCTTGCCACTTGCTGCGACTCTGTAGTGTCGTGAGGTATTCATGTCTCCATCGGCTCCAGAAAGTATTTGCAAGGTGCTGAACCTGTTTCCACTGCTGTCTGTGGAGGTCCGTATCACTGAAATTTCCCGGAGGAGGAAGTGGAGTGCACATCTTCTGCGTAAGAAGCATAGCTGGTGTTAGAAGAAAAGGAGAGTCTGGATCCATTGAGATGGGGGTGAGAGGTCTGGCGTTGATTATGGCTGTAACCTCTGCCATCAGGGTGGAGAGAACTTCATGAGTCAGGCGAGAAGGGCAAGCCTTGAGCAGCATGGAGTCAAGTATGCGCCTTGATATCCCTATCATCCTTTCCCAGGAGCCTCCCATGTGGGATGAATGAGGTGGGTTGAAGACCCATGAGCAGCCCTCTTCTCCCAGGTACTTTCGAATGCTAGGCATGTTGGGGTCGGTCAGCAGAATGTTCAGCTCTCTGCATGCGCCTGTGAAATTTGTTCCACAATCTGATCTAATCTGTTTGGCAGGTCCTCTTAGACTAAAGAACCTGCGTAGCGCATTGATAAAGCATGATGTGTCCATTGACTCAATCAATTCGATGTGGACAGCGCGCGTACTTAGACATGTGAAAAGAACAGCCCATCTTTTACTGTTTGCCTGTCCTCCTCTTGTGCGTCTTGTGCTTACATGCCAGGGGCCGAAAACGTCCAGTCCCACGTAGGTGAATGGGGGTTCAGTACTCAGGCGATCAACAGGTAGGTCGGCCATCATCTGTTCCGTCACTCTGCCTCTGAGCTTCTTGCAGGTTACACAGTCGTGAAGGATGCCTTTGATCAGTCGTCTTGCTCCCATGATCCAGTACCCTGCAGTGCGGACAGCGCCTTCGGTAAAGACTCGGCCTTGGTGCATCACCCTTTGGTGATGGTGTTCCACAAGTAGCTTTGCGATGTGTTTCCGTCCCGGAATAACAAGAGGGTGTTTTTCCTTGTAGGCGAGATCTGAATGTCTGAGCCGTCCCCCTATTCTCAGGAGGCCTTCTTCGTCGCAATAGGGATTGAGTTTCTTCAGAGGACTACTTCTTGAGATGTCCTTTCCACTTGCTATGCACGCAAGTTCGTCCTTGTAAGCCTCTCCTTGCACGCATTTGATGATGATGAGTTCAGCTTTTGTCAGTTCTTCAGCTGTGCGAGGCTGCTTGCAGTGATGCCATGAACTGCAAGTTTGATCCTGATCTTTGCTGGTAGCCTTACAGGATTCCACGATGTGGATGAGTGAACTTGTTGCTCTCACAAGTCGCTTCCATGAGGAAAAACGCTCGAATCTGTGAGATCCAAGGTGTGTTCTGTCGTTGGGCAGGTTGGTGATGTGTGCCCGCACCTCTATGTCTGAGTCCGGGTTGATGAGGTCAAAGACTTCAGGTGATGATGGTTCCTCTACTTGTAGCAGAAACGTTGGTCCTCTAAGCCAGGTTGTCTCACCTAGCATAGCTGCAGGCACAGAACGTGTGCCAAGGTCAGCTGGGTTATGGCTTGTGGAGATGTAGTGCCACTGGGTTGGTTCAGAAGACCGCCGTATACGCTGCACTCTGTTGCTCACATATACATAGAACCTTCTTGTCTGGTTGCTAATGTATCCTACGACAACTCGGCTATCTGTATAGAACTTGACAGCATCCAGAGCTATATCTAGCTCGCTTGTGACTAGCTCAGCGACTTCCACACCCAACACGGCAGCTCCCAACTCCAATCTTGGGATAGTGTGAGCCGACTGTGGAGTTAACTTAGCTTTTCCAAGGACAAATCCTACTTGACATTTTTGCTCAACATCAATTACTTGGAGATAGGCGACTGCTGCAATAGCCTTCACTGAAGCGTCTGAGAACACGTGTAGCTCCTTTCTTATGGCTGTTGAGATTGTAGAAGCAGAATAGGTTCTTGGGATCTCCAACTGCCTGAGGTCTTGAAGAGAGCTTCTCCAAGCGTTCCACTCATCTTCCCTTTCTGGAGGAAGAGGAGAGTCCCAGTCGGAGGCTTCGTTTGTGAGCTCTCGTAACAGGATCTTTCCCTGTATCGTAACTGGTGCAACGAATCCAAGTGGATCGAAGAGGCCGTTGACAGTAGCTAGAACACCCCTACGTGTGAAAGGCTTTGTGGATTCTGCTACTTGAAACGTGAAGACATCTTTCTTCAGATCCCAACTCACTCCAAGGCTCCGTTGAATAGGAGTGGGATCGACATCCAAGTTTAGGTCTTTGAGTCCCTTTGCTCGGTCCTCAGCAGAGAATGCTTCCATAACCTCCTGGCTGTTGGAAGCAACTTTGTGAAGTCGCAGGTTCGACACAGCAAGCATCTCCTGTGTCCGCTTCAGTAGGTCGATGGCTTCACGTGCTGTGGGCCTTGACAGGAGTCCGTCGTCAACGTAGAACTCTCTTTCGATGAACTGTTTGGCGTCAGACCCAAATTCTTCTTCACCATGAGCTGCAGCACGTCTGAGACCATAGATTGCCACCGCAGGAGAGGGACTGTTCCCGAATACGTGAACCTTCATGCGGTACTCACATATGTCGTTCCTAGGATCGTTGTCCTCGTACCACAGAAAGCGGAGAAAGTTCCTGTGGTCTTCTTTCACAACGAAGCTGTGAAACATTTGTTCTATGTCCACAGTGACAGCGATCGGTTCTCGTCTGAATCGCACCAGTACTCCTAAGAGGCTGTTATTTAAGTCCGGACCAGAAAGGAGAACATCGTTCAGTGACACGCCTTTCCATTTTGCACTGGAATCGGAGACGACTCGAATCTGGCCTGGCTTCTGAGGGTGATAAACCCCGAAGATAGGTAAGTACCAACATTCTTGTCCGTTCTCCAATGTAGGAGCCAGCTCAGCATGATCACGGTCGAAGATGTTCTGCATGAACGCGATGAAGTGCCTCTTCATCTCGGGCCTTTTCTCCAGTGTGTTTTGAAGAGAGGTAAGTCGTGTGAGGGCCTGGCCTCGGCTGTGAGGGAGTTGCTGACGGGGTGTTCTGAATGGCAATGGTGCCACCCAGCTGTTGCAGTCATCCATATACATTTCTTTGTCCATGACCTTTAAGAACAGTCTGTCTTCAATAGAGAGTCCAATCCTGTTGTCATCCCCGGACGTGTTGAAGATGGTGCTCCCTAAGTTGCATTCCCGGATACTGTGGGTGCCTTGCGCTGGGGCAATTTGATGTGCTGGCTTCGGAACATATTGCTCCTTCACCTGGATCCTGTTCGGACATGGGCTGAAGAATGAAGGGCGTTGGTTCTCAAGCACATTGGTGCGGTAGCTTTGGATGTCTGAAGGCTTGTGGGCTGCCTCTAGGCAGACTTCTCCTATGATGACCCATCCCAGGTCGAGTCGTTGTGCGTAGGGGGCGTCATGTGGACCGTTCCGTTGCTCCCGCACTTTATGAACTCTAAGGATGTCTCGGCCTAGCAAGAGAAGGATCTGTGCTTTAGAATCCAAAGGTGGTATACCATATGCTATGGGCTTGAGGTGGGAATGATGCAACGCTGCTTCTGGCGTAGGTATCTCAGCTCTTTCGGTGGGAATGTTGTTACACTCTATTAGTGTAGGTAGTGTCACTGTTGTAGCTCCATCCACAGATTCCACCACAAAGCCTGTGGCTCTCCTTCCTGTCATCTGAGTTGTACCTGCACATGTACGAAGTGTGAATGCTGAATCTGACCCCTTGATGTGGAACATATCAAAGAATTCAGACCGTGCAAGCGACCTGTTGCTTTGGTCATCCAGCACAACGTATGCTCTGGTTGCTCTCTCTGGGTGTGCTTCTGGGAATATATTCACCAGGCAAATCTTCGAGCAAGATCTGCCGCTTTGACCCTCTCCACAGACTTCTGTGCAATTTGAGGTGACTGCAGATTGGTCTGATCCTCCTTCTCCCTCCCCGCCATCCTCAGATGGGGCTGAAGGCGGAGGTCCTGGATGAAGAGCCGTGGTGTGGCTGTTACTCTCACATTCCATGCACTTGATGGCTGTGGTGCAGTTCTTGGCTAGATGAGTAGTTGTGGAACAACATCTGAAGCAGACACCGTTGTCTTTGAGGAAGGCCTTGCGCTCCTCGAGGGGCTTGCTTCTGAAACCTCTGCAGCGTGTTAGGGGGTGTGGCTTCTTATGGAGAGGGCATAGTTTTTTAATGTCCACTGCTGTTCGGCCTGAACCGTCTTGTGTGTCTTTCTCGTGAGAGACATCTGTCTTATGTGCAGAGACCATGCTCTTACTTTGTCTCTTGAATGGCTGCTCTGACTTCATCTGGGCTGTGTTACTCATCGATAGCCTGAAGCTTGGGTCATTGCGAGCTCGTGCCTCTTTGGTGATGAACTCGCAGAAGAATGTGAATGGGGGAAAAACTACCTGTCGCTCAGCTTTGTATCTGGAACCCTGTGATATCCATTTCTCTTGGATGTTGTAGGGCAACTTGTCTACGATGGGCAAAATGCCGCGTGAAGTGTCCAGATAGCTCAAACCAGGCAGGTAACCTTCGAACATGGCTGCTTCCAACTCTTGGAGAAGGTCACTTAGCTCTCTCAGCTTCACAGGATCTTTATTGCTGATCTTTGGGAAGTTCTCCAGCCTGTCGAAGAGGGACTTTTCAATTACCTCTGGAGACCCGAAGCACTCTTCTAAGCGTTCCCAAGCTTTGCATAGACCTTGAGATGAATGACTTACATGTACTGCTCTTATTCGTTTCACGTGCTTTGCAGATTCACTCCCTAACCACTTAATCATGAGGTCCATCTCTTCATTAGCACTGAGTAGTAGTCCGTCAATGGCGTTCTTGAAGGACGACTTCCATGCCCAGTAATTTTCTGGGTGATCATCGAACTTGGTGAGACCGGAGGTTACGAGGTCTCTGCGTGCTAGGTACCGAGCCACATCACTGATGTCGGTTGTGTCACCGCTTCCTGTTGGTTTGTATGGTGAACCCTTGGGCCTGCTGGGTGTGAGCTGCTCTGATGTCTTTGGCCTACTAGGTCGCAGTGATGGAGAGCTGTGCTCATGCTTCACGGTGGAGGAGTGCTGTCTCTCGTATGAAACAGTCAGACGCTGTCTGGGTGGTGAGGAGGATCTCAGCCTATGGACTATCGGTTCCAGATTGGCTATAGAGTCCTTAACATCTTCGGCAGATAGTGGTAGCTGTGACTGTTGTTCTACGTACTGGCGTGTGCGGTCAACAGTGGCATGAATGACAGCTTCGATACCGTTGTTTTCTTCCTCCGCTGCTGCTTCAAGAACATTAGCTTCAGCGATGGCTTCTGCCACTTCTTTCTCATGCAGCAAGTTCTTTAATTTTGCTTCCATTTGGGCTTTTTCGATCATAATCTCTGATTCCATTTTTGCATAGCCAGCACGTGTGCGTGCTACTTCCACTTTGACACGTGCATTGACAGCTGCCCTACTGGCTGTTGATTTAAAAGACCTAGATGTGCTAGAGGCCACTGACCTTGTCTCAGCATTGCTCAACTCTTCCATCATTAATATTGCTGTGTGCTTGGCGTGAGCAAGGATGATGGGGAGCAGTGCTTGCGCTGAAGATCTCTCTCCTTGAGTCGATCCGCCCGCTGAGTGGTTGCTTTTTTACTATTCTGTTCCCACTGCGCGTAACCAGGGCGCAACTTCCACAGATAGCGAACACACACTGACACACAAATGAATCCTCAGACGCTGGAGTAAAGTTTAGTTCTTTACTCAACCCTCAGAAACATGAGTGGTCGTTTGGTTATTTTGTAAAACTGTAAATAAACATAAGAGTACAATTACTGTAATGCTCAAAACTATACTGTTACACTTTCAACATCAACAGTATGTAGCCAACATATCATATCAATATAGCAATACAAATAGTTATACTTAAATAATATAAGCTATGTATTTATAAACATATACATTATACATTGTAGTTAAACAAGAAAAGAAAAGGCAACTTACAAGCAAAGCCTTTTCCAGGGCAAGAATGTAAACAAAGAGATTCTCCGGAGCTTTTTCTCTCAACTAGCTGTTGCACGAGCTATCACGTCTGAACAGTGTGCTCACGTCATGTGACTAATGTTCGTCATGTGACTAATCAAAACCGAAACTGAATAAAGGCAGTAACAAATGTAATGTCATAAAATGTCCACTAGATGTCTCTAAAATGAAAACCTAAGAAACCATGACACTATGACTTTGCATGCCACAACTATGCCACATATTGCAGGGGATTTTGGCAATTTTTTTGGGGGGGGGGGCGCTACCCACACGTTTATCTGTGTTGCTCATTCCACGAATGCATGATCCTTACAAGACATAACGTTTCCAAACTTTTTTTTGAGGAGTATATATCTGGTCATGACTGAAATCAACGTGATAATGACGTCAGTCTGCTGCGTGGCACCACGTGATGTCTGATTAACACCTGCACGTGCGCTGCTGATTAACGGTGGACTGAACCATGCAATGAATAAATAGAGGGGGGTAAATAATAAGGCTTAATTTTGTCAAACATAAGAGAAACAAAACTCCAGTTTGTTTCTTTTGTGACTTTTTTTAATACATAGAATTAATAATAATATTATTATAAATATAATATATTTTAAAATATGATTCTCTTCGGCCCCTGTCAGTGATGGGCCCTTAGAATCGTCCTAATTTACCCACCCCCCCTAGCGGCGCCCCTGCCTGCACGTGATGCCTGATTGACACCTGCACGCGCGTTGCTGATTGAAGACTCCATTTCCAGACTTCATTCTTCTGTATCTAACCTCTCTTTCTAAGGTAAATAATAATAATATTAACGATGATCTAATTTGTCTGAACGTAGACGATTCTAAATGAATAACCTGTATATTAATAGACAGCTTAGTAAGTATTCTACAAGCTGTAACTGTCGTACAATGTTGATAAAACAGATGCGTCATAGTAGCTAATTAGCTCGCTAGCTGAAGTCAATTGAAATGCTAGGCTAGGCTACTAGCTCAAGTGTGATAACAGCGACTTAGAAACCTAAATACATCTTTAGTCTTTAGTTGATGTTATTTACTCCTCTCTCGTGAATAATAATAGACTTCGCTAACTGCATTGTATCC
The DNA here is from genome assembly GCF_963989245.1 of Nansenia antarctica. Classification (NCBI taxonomy): domain Eukaryota; kingdom Metazoa; phylum Chordata; class Actinopteri; order Argentiniformes; family Microstomatidae; genus Nansenia; species Nansenia antarctica. Next base: position 7,013,031 of record NC_137678.1, read on the forward strand.
ATAGAAGACACTATTATTCGCCAGCAACATTAATAGATAACTTTCTTTTCCAACTTGAACTTGCTCCTTAAAATAAAAACTGGGCGTGAGTAGTTACTAGCTAGCAGCCTAAGAAACGTGGCTTTCATTTTGTCACTAACATTTTTGAAATGTCGTTACTAGGTTTGTACTTATCTCGTGAGTTTAGAATGATAAGGTTCTATCTCCGTTTAGAATGAGAAGGTTCTATCTCCGTTTAGAATGATGAGGTTCTATCTCCGTTTAGAATGATATGGTTCTATCTCCGTTTAGAATGATGAGGTTCTATCTCCGTTTAGAATGATATGGTTCTATCTCCGTTTAGAATGATAAGGTTCTATCTCCGTTTAGAATGATAAGGTTCTATCTCCGTTTAGAATGATGAGGTTCTATCTCCGTTTAGAATGATGAGGTTCTATCTCCGTTTAGAATGATGAGGTTCTATCTCCGTTTAGAATGATATGGTTCTATCTCCGTTTAGAATGAGAAGGTTCTATCTCCGTTTAGAATGATACGGTTCTATCTCCGTTTAGAATGAGAAGGTTCTATCTCCGTTTAGAATGATAAGGTTCTATCTCCGTTTAGAATGATACGGTTCTATCTCCGTTTAGAATGATGAGGTTCTATCTCCGTTTAGAATGATATGGTTCTATCTCCGTTTAGAATGAGAAGGTTCTATCTCCGTTTAGAATGATACGGTTCTATCTCCGTTTAGAATGAGAAGGTTCTATCTCCGTTTAGAATGATAAGGTTCTATCTCCGTTTAGAATGATAAGGTTCTATCTCCGTTTAGAATGATAAGGTTCTATCTCCGTTTAGAATGATAAGGTTCTATCTCCGTTTAGAATGATGAGGTTCTATCTCCGTTTAGAATGATATGGTTCTATCTCCGTTTAGAATGATAAGGTTCTATCTCCGTTTAGAATGATAAGGTTCTATCTCCGTTTAGAATGAGAAGGTTCTATCTCCGTTTAGAATGAGAAGGTTCTATCTCCGTTTAGAATGAGAAGGTTCTATCTCCGCTTAGGGTCGTTCAGAGATATTGAGCGTCAACGTTTTTACATTCCATTATGTTTTGTGAGATGGAACCTTTGTATTTTATTAATTACTAACTCAAAAATGTCAACATTATAAAAATAACACCACACAGGCATTAATAATGATGACCCAAGACCAGCTACTGTGGGGCCTGAAGAAGGATGTTCGCTCCGTGCTCAACTCGTCCAAGTTAGGCCTGTCCCCGGACGACCTGAGACGGGACTACCTCTGCATCGTGGGCCATCCGCTGCCTCTGAGGTCCCTCGGCTTCCACAGCGTGATGGACATGATCAAGGAGATGCCTGACGTGGTGAAGATGGACTTTTTGGAAGACGGCAGCTTGGTGTTGAAAGGTAAGCCCAGTCTAGTAGTGGTGCAGCTGTGGCGCAGGAGGTAGAGTCGCCGTCTAATGATCACAAGGTTGGCAGATCGGCGGTTTGAGCCCCGGTTGGCCACATGTCGAAGTGTCCTTGGGCAAGACACTGAACCCCAAAATTGCTCCCAGTGAGCGGGCCGGCGCCTTGCATGGCAGCTTGCCGCCATTGGTGTGTGAATGTGTGTGTGAATGTGTGAATGAGAGGCTGTTGTAAAGCGTTTTGGAGCAGCAAAAAAGTTGCTATAAGTGCAGTCCATTTACCATTACCATTTTAGTACTATGACCTGCACAGAGTAAAATTACACACGTATGCACGAAAATACTACTTTATTCCAACCCAACTCTTTGCCTCGCTTTTTCTTCCCCTCCCTCCCTCCCTCCCATCCCTTGGTCCCTCTGCAGCGGTTATGGACGAAAGCACCCGACGCATAGGGGAGATGGTGGCCCGGCAGCGTGTCCCTAAGACCAACAAACCACACAGGGGCGGTATGGGCTTCTTCTCCCCGCACTACAGGAAACAACTGTTCCCCGCCAGCCCCCTCCCCCGGCGGGGCCACGCCCCCACGGCCCTGCCCGCTCAGCTGCGCTCACAGCTGCGGCAGCTGCTCGCCCCGGGGCCCATGGGTCTGTCGGAGCTGCAGGACGGCTTCGCCCGCCGCTTCGGCCACCCGCTGCGCGTCTTCAACCTCGGCTTCTACTCCGTCGCGGAGATGCTGGCAGCCGCGGAGGACCTGGTGGCGATCAAGCAGAGCCGGACGGGCTCCCTGCTGACCCTGAAGGTGGCGCCACCTGCGATGGGGCTGACGGCGTCGCAGGGTGGGGCGCTGATGGCATCGCGTGGGGGGACGGCGGTGAGGACGGGGCAGATAAAGCCACCTCGACCACAGCTGACCCCCTTGACAGCGGTAGACACAGGTGGGTTGGTACTACAGTGTAGACAGATCGTGACGTTAGAATTATGAGGTTCTATCTCCATTTTTGGTCAAAATTGAGTTTTTTACATAATCTGATCCATTAGGTGTTTATTAATGCCTGTGTGGTGTTATTTTTAAAATGTTGACATTTTTGAGTTAGTAATTCATAAAATACAAAAGTTCCATCTCACAAAACATAATGGAATGTAAAAACTTTGACGCTCATTATTATCTCTGAACTACCCTAAACGGAGATAGAACTGTATAATTCTAAACTCACGTTTTCTTTTTAACATTTACTTTTTCTTTACATGTATGCGTTTGAGGCACCTGATGTGAAGGCTTTTTTCTGAGCAGGACTACATTTAGCACTTGTGTCCATGGGCATGCTATCATTCAGTATCCCTGTTTTATACCTTTAACTATACATGGCTATAAGTTGGACTCGCCTGGGAACACCACCACTAGTGTGCCCTTCAGTACGTTACTTAGCCCTAACTTTCTCCAGGGAGACTGTCCCTGTAAACTCTAATTAAGTGGTAAATGGTAACTGCTAAATGGTTCAGGCGGCATAGAGCAAATTACCCCTCGGACAGGAGGTTATGCCAGAGAGCTTTTTTGGATCCACACCCTAGAACGTTTACAACGCCTAGGCTTGAATGAGTATTTCTACATGTGTTGTGCTATGAATAAATTACTTTAGACACTATGTTCTATGCTATATGATGGCTACTGCCTGATGTCTGCATGTTTGTAGCATTTCTCTATTGTTTTTTGTTCTGTTAAGTATATATTGTAAATATTTCATGTACTTTTAGGTGTTTCCTGTCTCATGAACACATGTTTTTTGTAGTCCACTAAATCTAGGACTACAATTCCCATGATGCCTAGCCACTAGGTGAAATATTTGACACAGATGTTGTGCATTGGCTAATTAAGTGATGTTGTTTGAAGCCTTTATACCACTGCATTCAATTGAATGAATGAATGAATGAATGGTCTTTATTGTCATTGAAATTTTGGAAATTGTCTGCTTTTTGCTTTATGCCGAAATTTGGGAAATTGTCTGCTTTATGCCTGAAGAAGGTTTATGACTGAAAGTTTGTGCAATAAACTACGGTTTATTTGCACAGATTTGAGTGTGCGGACGGATGCTGTTTTTTTTGCACTTTATTGATACTCTTCAATTCCAGCACCTCAGCTAAGTCTGATCACGGATGAGCGGTGGTATTTTCATTATTATACAATTTAACTGCTAAATGGTTAAAATGTAAATGGGTGTAACTGTAAAATGTAAACAGTAGTGATCTGGTATTGGTTGTGACTAATGTAACATTTTGTCTGTCTTCAGCTCCTGTGGAAAAACCCTCTGGTACTCCAGTACAGAATCACATGGCCTCTGGTCCTGAGAACACTGTCCCTAACAGCTCAGGGGGACACCAGGACCATGGGGGACATGGAATTCACCAGGACATGGAATTGACACAACCTGAGCCACAGCTCATCCAACAGGGGCAGCTATTTGAAAAATGTGTCATAAAAGTGAGTCTGTTTCTCTTTTTACCTCATAGTAAATGTTCTGTATGTGAAACTGTAACATTCAGGGGTGCAAACTTGTCACCTTTCTGCTAAATTAGCGGTTTTTACCACAAAATAGTAAATCCATGTGAATCGACCATGTTGATAATTTTCTTCATTTTCAGGCAAAAAATAAATGTTGTCACCTTTTTAGGCCATCACCAGTTTGCACCCCTGAACATTACTTTAAATGCTTGTAGAGTTCACTCCTACTAGAAGTCATGTTTTTTTGTGAAGAACATTTAATGAGATATGATTATTGGTCTCGTTGCACTTCACATTTATATGAATGGGAACTCACCCAATCACCACTAGTGAATGTGTTGTGTTTGATTGGCCACGATGCAGCTGGAGGAGAAGCTCAGGCAGCGTATCCTGGAGAACGGCCATGCGGGCACCGTCAGTGAGGAGCTGAAGGCCAACCTTCGCCAGGTCAGTTTACATCTTCCCAAAGCGACTTACAATCAATACATTCGTTTAAGTAAATGAGTCAGGAGCCAGACTATTGAGTTGCCCCTTTATGGGTGGATACCGAAATCATTGAAAACTCCTAATGTTCTAGTCACACATGATGGTGACAGTGAAGATTCCTTCTTTCTAGGTTGTTGCTCAGAACAGTGAAGGGATATCAATACATGATCTTCATGCCGAATACAAGGTAATTATACTAGTTTCCTTTGTTACACATATTCCACTCTACTTTACGGAGCGGCTGTGGCACAGGAGGTAGAGTCGCCGCCTAATGATCACAAAGTTGGCAGATCGGCGGTTCGATCCCCGGCTGGCCACATTTCGAAGTGTCCTTGGGCAAGACACTGAACCCCCAAATTGCTCCCAGTGAGCGGGCCGGCGCCTTGCATGGTAGCTTGCCGCTATTGGGGTGTGAATGGGTGTGAATGTGTGAATGAGAGGCCGTTGTAAAGCGCTTTGGAGCAGCAAAAAAGGTGCTATATAAGTGCAGTCCATTTACCATTTACCATTTCCCCCTGGTCAACAGAGGATGTTTGGGGAGGAGCTCCCGGTGGCCCAGAGTGGCTTCCTGAGCGTGACGGAGATGGTTGGTGCGCTGAGCGACACGCTGTATCTGCGGCCTGTGGCAGGGGAAGAGGGCCCCCACTGGATGATCACCGACACCAAACACACCGGCCACTCGCAACCAGGTCAGCTCGATGGTTTCAATTTGTATTGTTACTTTGGATAAAAGCGTCTGCTAAATGGTTAAAATGTAAAAAATGCATCCTATCTATTCTATTCAGCTAATACCATTGCGTTCCCACATTATTGAGAGTTCACAGCCATTTGTCCCATTGAGGGAATTGTCATTTGAAGAGGAGGGGCAGAACTGAGTACTGTATCTTATAGCTCATGGCATTCTATAAACGCAGCACCCTGATAATAATAATAACTTTAATTTATATAGCGCCTTTCAGAAACCCCAAGGACACTTTACAATTCAAGGGAATGATCAGACAGACAAAAACAGGACAAAACAAAACTGAAACAGTGACTAGGGGCCAAAGGCCTTGGAGAACAGAGAGTCCAGGGTGGGGGCATTGCGGATCACTATGGGGAGGGAGTTCCAGAGGGTAGGTGCAGCCACGCTGAAGGCTCTGTCCCCAAAGGTCCGTAGGTTTGTTGATGTGATGTTTTTGGCCAGGGGCTGTAGAGCCCGACACCCCCGGCGATGCTGAGCAGGGTGACCGGCTGAACCCCTCCAGCCAGGGCTATTACTTCAGCTCTGGGGAGTCGCCCTGGGAGGGGCGCAGAGAGGAGGAGGACGGGGAGGACAGAGAGGCCGCCGCCGACAACGACTTGATGTCAGAGACAGACCTCCGCATCACCACCACCACCTTCCAACAGGTGAGAGAAGAGACCCGTCTGACTCGGGTCTGAGAAGACAGGTCGTGACGTTAGAATTATAAGGTTTTATAACCAAAATTGAGTTTTTTACATAATCTGATCCATTGGGTGTTTATTAATGCCTGTGTTGACATGAAATGTTGACATTTTTTAGTTCGTAATTAATAGGGGTGTAACGGATCACCTAACTCACGGATCGGATCGTGTCACGGTTTTTGAGTCACGGATCGGATCATTTTTCGGATCAACACAAAACATAAAAATAAAAATAAAAAGCTTTTTCCTCGAATTCTGTAAAAACACCACTTTTACTGTGTAAAACCCAACAACATTCAAGATGTCAAAACTGATATATATATACAGTGGGGAGAACAAGTATTTGATACACTGCTGATTTTGCAGGTTTTCCCACTTAGAAAGAATGTAGAGGTCTGTAATTTTTATCATAGGTACACTTCAACTGTGAGAGACGGAATCTAAAACAAAAATCCAGAAAATCACATTGTATGACTTTTAAATAATTAATTTGCATTTTATTGTATGAAATAAGTATTTTGATCACCAACCAGTAATAATTCCGGCTCTCACAGACCTCACAGTTTTTCTTTAAGAAGCCCTCCTATTCTCCACTCATTACCTGTATTAACTGCGCCTGTTTGAACTCGTTACCTTTATAAAAGACACCTCTCCACACACTCAATCAATCAGACCCCAACCTCTCCACAATGGGCAAGACCAAAGAGCTTTCTAAGGACATCAGGGACAAAATTGCAGACCTGCACAAGGCTGGGATGGGCTACAGGACAATAGGGAAGCAGCTTGGTGAGAAGGCAACAACTGTTGGCGCAATTATTAGAAAATGGAAGAAATTTAAGATGACGGTCAGTCTCCCTCGGTCTGAGGCTCCATGCAAGATCTCACCTCGTGGGGCATCAATGATCATAAGAAAGGTGAGGGATCAGCCCAGAACTACACGGCAGGACCTGGTCAATGACCTGAAGAGAGCTGGGACCACAGTCTCAAAGAAAACTATCAGTAACACACTACGCCGTCAGGGATTAAAATCCTGTAGCGCACGCAAGGTCCCCCTGCTCAAGCCAGCGCATGTCCAGGCCCGTCTGAGGTTTGCCAATGATCATCTGGATGATCCAGAGGAGGAATGGGAGAAGGTCATGTGGTCTGATGAGACCAAAATATAGCTTTTTGGCATAAACTCCACTCGCCGTGTTTGGAGGAAGAAGAAAGATGAGTACAACCCCAAGAACACCATCCCAACCGTGAAGCATGGAGGTGGAAACATCATTCTTTGGGGATGCTTTTCTGCAAAGGGGACAGGACGAATGCACCGTATTGAGGGGAGGATGGATGGGGCGAGATCTTGGCCAATAACCTCCTTCCCTCAGTAAGAGCATTGAAGATGGGTCGTGGCTGGGTCTTCCAGCATGACAACGACCCGAAACACACAGCCAGGGCAACTAAGGAGTGGCTCCGTAAGAAGCATCTCAAGGTCCTGGAGTGGCCTAGCCAGTCTCCAGACCTGAACCCAATAGAAAATCTTTGGAGGGAGCTGAAAGTCCGTGTTGCCCAGCGACAGCCCCGAAACCTGAAGGATCTGGAGAAGATCTGTATGGAGGAGTGGGCCCAAATCCCTGCTGCAGTGTGTGCAAACCTGGTCAAGAACTACAAGAAACGTCTGATCTCTGTAATTGCAAACAAAGGTTTCTTTACCAAATATTAAGTTCTGTTTTTCTGATGTATCAAATACTTATTTCATGCAATAAAATGTAAATTAATTACTTTAAAATCATACAATTTGATTTTCTGGAGAAAAAAAATTAGATTCTGTCTCTCACAGTTGAAGTGTACCTATGATAAAAATTACAGACCTCTACATTCTTTCTAAGTGGGAAAACGTGCAAAATCAGCAGTGTATCAAATACTTGTTCTCCCCACTGGTAAGTCACTTTGGACAAAGGAGTCTGCTAAATGCCAAAAATGTTAACGTAAATGAGGAAGTGCTCATTGGAATGCTTGGAACAGAAAGTGTTTCATACCACACATATTTTATACCACTCCTTATTCCATTCCATGCATTACAATGAGCTCATCCTTCGATTTCTACCAGCTACCAGATTTCCACCAGCCTCCCCTGAACTGTATACAGTGACATTCAAGTTATCTCTCAGTATAGATAAACACAGGTTAACATATACAATGAAATGACTGTAAATGTTGTTATTATGCAATAATGAAATGAGAAGAGGATTGATAGATCCATGAATGGTAATTAAATAGATACTGGATCAGCCTTTCTCTGCAGAGTTCTCTCTCTCTTCACCTCACATGGCTGTTTTATTTCGTAGACACATGAACAGACAGCAAACAGCTCCGGGTTCAAAGTATACTGACAACACTACAGATAAAGGTTCATTTAATGTATCTTGTGTACACAAACTCTTTCTCTCCCAGGGCTAGGATATACTGTATATAACTATCTGTCACATTAACTGTTATGAATGTGTGCCATGCAGTTATATCGCTGTAATATCTAATTCTTTCTCCCCCATCTGTCCTATCAGACTCTGAAAGAGCCTGCCGCATTTGCGAAGGACACAGGCTTCGAGTCGGATGTCCCTCACGAAAAACTGACCATCGCCCAAGCCCGCAGGGGCACGGCAGGTCAGTCAACTTTACTGCAACTGATGTCATTTTAACTGATGGCATTTCAACTGATGTCATTTCAACTGATGTCATTTCAACTGATCATATGAATGATCACATATGGAGGTTACACACATTTTTTTTTTTGTGAAAAGTGTCTACCCACCTTTTAGAAAAATACATTATTATTATTATTATTAGAAAGGGGCAGTAGAACAATAATTATGTAGGCTGTACATTAGAGTATGTAAAAACTAATCTAGATTACATTGCGTGTATGTGTGTGTGTGTGTGTGTGTGTGTGTGTGTGTGTGTGTGTGTGTGTGTGTGTGTGTGTGTGTGTGACAGGGGGGTAGGGGGGGAATGGAAGTCCCAGAGTCGATGAGAGGCAGGGGGAAACTCAGATTATGTCAAGACAGAGAGGGTAATGGTGGTGACAGTGGAACTGAGGAGAACTGAGAGAGACACACAGAAAGGATGAGTTTTTTTCTCTTCTCCTGTAGCACACCGACCAGTCCGAGTCTACGCTGATGGGATCTTTGATCTTTTCCACTCTGGGCATGCTCGTGCTTTGATGCAAGCCAAGAACTTGTTCCCCAACACACATCTGATAGTGGGAGGTAAGCATGAACACAAACACACACACACACACACACACACACAAATACACACAGAACTATGTGAAATTGGACCCCAGACACTTTCCCCCACCAAAGAAGTGACTGAAAATGTTTCTGACATTCACCCTCTCGGTGTGAAGACCTTTCATTGTAAAGGCGATTTTGTCGCACGACAACATTCGATTCTCAATTCACACCACCAAAGTGTGTGGGTGTGAATGGAGAATCGAATGTTGTAGTGCGACAATATCGCATCGCACGCCGTGTGCATTGGGCTTAAGTGTACGACCGTGTGCCTGTCCTCACAGTCTGCAGTGATGAACTCACACACAAGTTGAAGGGCCCCACAGTGATGACAGAAGGCGAGCGCTACGAAGCACTGAGGCACTGCCGCTACGTGGATGAGGTGGTCCGGGATGCTCCCTGGACCCTCAGCCCTCAGTTCCTGAAGAAACATAAGGTTAGCAGTAGCCCCTCTGGAGTATGGAGGACCAAGTCTGACAAAATTAACAATAAATATATAGACACATAAATGAATGTATGAACAAATACACATACAAATACACACAGTATACCGCAATACATTTCTATATGTATTTATTCTTTTCCACATTTATTCTTTCTTTTCCACATTCATTCTTTCTTTTCCACATTGTTTTCCACATTCATTCTTTCTTTTCCACATTCATTCTTTCTTTTCCACATTCATTCTTTCTTTTCCACATTCATTCTTTCTTTTCCACATTCATTCTTTCTTTTCCACATTCATTCTTTCATTCTTTCTTTTCCACATTCATTCTTTCTTTTCCACATTCATTCTTTCTTTTCCACATTCATTCTTTCTTTTCCACTTTATCAGTAATGTATGCAAATATATGGGGGCGTATCTTGCATGTTGTCCACGCCCCTACGCATTTTCATTGGTTGATACCACGCGTGACGTATGAAAGCAGCGACACTGTTATTACCACAGACGAGTAAGAGAGTCTATAGCCCTGTTCTCTCACAGCGTCTTTCTCCCTATAATTTCCATGGAATCCCAAACTATGTCTATGACATCCCAAGCTATTCCCGTGTTGTCCCCTTTCACACATGTCGGCAATGGTCTATACTAGTCCATCAGCACTGTATGGGAGAACTTGGTGATAACCACAATACCAGTTGACTCAATAACGCTCCGTGCACACCACGGACCGTGACCCACCGTTCTGGCGCAACCTGGTGGGATGGACTTGACGTACTTCAACGTGCGATGCAGATGCAAAGCTCTACTCGTGTTGCTAGCGAAGTTTCCCACAGAAGTGGGGGGAAAAACGTCAGATCAGATATATAAACGGGTTATTTTGATAAACTGGACACATTTTGTGAATATATATGGTTACTTTCTCGCCTGAAAACATATAAAAACTTCATAAAATGCCATTAACACTTGTAGAGCCAAATTACAGATTGTAGCCAATGGCGGCCAAAATTTAGGATTTAAAATCTGAGGCGAGAGCTGAGGGCTTCATCACGTCTCGCGCAGTATCAACCAATGAAAATGCGCAGGGGCGTGGACAACATGCTGCATACATTACTGATAATGCATACATTACTGATAATGCATACATTACTGATAAAGCGAAAGACAATGTTGTTTTCACCTAGCTATTCACATAGAATAGTTTGTCTTTGTCATTGTCAGATGTGTATGCAAATATAGGGGCGTATCTTGGACGCACTCTACGCATTTTCATTGGTTGATACTGCGCGTGACGTGGTAAAGCACTCAGCCAAGATCCAGGTACTAACACGGCCCAACCCTGCTTAGTTTCCGAGGTCGGACGAGATCGGGCGTATTCAGGCTAGTATGGCCGTGAGCAACAGTACCATGACCCAAAGCATCCATAATACACAGCCTGGAACATTGTTGTTGATGTAACTTTATTAAATATGCGGGATAAAGCACTCTATTTGTGGGTAGAATATGCACAAGGTGTCCTGGATGAAGGGAGAAGTGTGTTTCAATGAATTCTAACTTTATTGGGGGCATATGGCACTCTATATGGGGCTAAAAAGTGAATTGGAACTGCTGCTCTCAGTCGATGTAGGCCTCCATAAATGGCTAGACGCTGCACTCTTGTGGGTGAAAATGGTAGTGACAGCCCAGCACAGCAAACCATCGATAAGACCCAGCCTGGAACTTTGTCAATGATGTAACTTTATTAAATATGCGGGATAAAGCACTCTATTTGTGGGTAGAAAATGCACAAGGTGTCCTGCTTGAAGGGAGAAGTATTTTTTCAATGAATTCTAACTTTATTGGGGGCATATGGCACTCTCTATTGGGGTAAAAAGTGAATTGGAACTGCTGCTCTCAGTCGATGTAGGCCTCCATAAATGGCTAGACGCTGCACTCTTGTGGGGGAAAATGGTAGTGACAGCCCAGCACAGCAAACCATCGATAAGACCCAGTCTGGAACTTTGTCAATGATGTAACTTTATTAAATATGCGGGATAAAGCACTCTATTTGTGGGTAGAATATGCACAAGGTGTCCTGGATGAAGGGAGAAGTGTGTTTCAAAAGAGTACCTGAACATTTCATTACCATCTGGGTGGGCAAATTCTAGATGTGATTTTTTTATTCCTATACATCCCTAGAAAAGTCTGGGGAAATGCCTATTTTAAGTAGATAATGTATAATTTGTATATTTAAACTTAAAAATTCTGAAAACAATTACTAAGTAGCTAAGTAAGCAATCTAGCTGACTATGACTGGAAACGAAGTACTATCCAGTTAGAATTATAGAAGATCTAGTTGTGTTTTCCTGCTGGTCTCGCTGCCTGGGTTTGAACAGACTTGTGGTGACTAAAAATGGCTTTAAAAAATGCCTTTCCACCAAAGAATATATATATATATGCCATATATATGCGATATATCATACCTCCACTATGATTCATATGCCCTAACCCTTTTTTTTATTTTAAAAACATGCTATGTGGAATGGAGTGTCTGCTCTCGGCTGAGGGCTTCATCACGTCTCGCGCAGTATCAACCAATGAAAATGCGCAGGGGCGTGGACAACATGCCGCATACATTACTGATAATGCATACATTACTGATAATGCATACATTACTGATAATGCATACACTACTGATAAAGCGAAAGACAATGTTGTTTTCACCTAGCTATTCACATAGAATAGTTTGTCTTTGTCATTGTCAGATGTGTATGCAAATATACTCTACGCATTTTCATTGGTTGATACTGCGCGTGACGTGGTAAAGCACTCAGCCAAGATTATCTGAACATTTCATTACCATCTGGGTGGGCAAATTCTAGATGTGATTTTTTTATTCCTATACATCCCTAGAAAAGTCTGGGAAAATGCCTATTGTAAGTAGATAATGTATAATTTGTATATTTAAACTTAAAAATTCTGAAAACAATAAATGTACCCATCCATGGGTTTAGGGTTAGGGTTATACATTATATATAATTTGTATTGTAATCTGTAAAATATACAGACTTTTCCAGAATAGAAATCTAATCAGTAAAAACGAATCTAAAACGAATCTAAGCAAGCCTTTAGAATATGGATAATAACACATACAATACATACAAATCTTACTTACTCCTCTTACTGTAGGCTATTGTCTTTATATAATGTGTGCATATAATGCACTTTGAATTGCCCTTGTCGTATGAAATGTGCTATACAAATAAACTTGCCTTGCCTAAACCCTTTTGGAAGGTTTTGTTTATGTCCAGGTTTCACACATCTCTGTAGTTACATGTTCAGTGAGTCTAGTTGCTGGTGACCGCTAGGACCATAGGCAGATGCCTTGTTGGTAAGTAATTTGTTCAAAGCAAAAAAACAAATAAAGTGTGTGTTTACCCCCTCAAATAAATTAACTTAGCCCCAGTCAGATCCATATTTAGAGGTAAGTTACCTCAGGTAACTTTAGCTAGCAAGCTAGTTTAGAGTTAGTGGTAATGTTTATCTAGCTAGTTACTAAGCGTCCTTATTACATTTATTTTGAACTTATATTCTCAATTGACTTTCACATTGATCTAATTACAGTTTTTCCCAATTGCTAAAACACAAAAGCCAATTCTCTAAACCAAATGACCAGTTCTATAAACACATTTAATAAAACTAGCTCCCATTTGCCAAAACCATAAACACATTTCACATGAAGACACAATTCACAAAACACAATCCTCCTTTTCTCATAAGTCTAAACACATTTTGTCTTGCTAAAACACAAGTTGCAAAAAACTCTGCTCAAATTCTCAAATTAAAGCTCATGTGATGCAAAATGCTTGCCACAGTCAGCAAAATTTGAACACAATGAACACACCTGGCTTCATTCATTAAACATAATGACTCAAAATTTAAGACACTTGTTGCAAATGATTGTGGTGTGTGTGTGTGTGTGTGTGTGTGTGTGTGTGTGTGTGTGTGTGGTATAGTTCCATAAATAAATTAAAAAAACATCACACCCTGAACATTGTTTTCAGTGAGTATTGTTGTGTGTAATGGATCCTCTGTAGTGTTTGCATTGAGTTGTGATACAGTACAGTAGTGTACATGTTACGGTACATGTGGGAATACAGTACATGTGGGAAAACTAGGGTTATGGTTAGGTGCTAGGGTGCTAAGGTTAAGGTTAGGGTTAGAATTAGGGGTAGGGTTAGGGTTAAGGTTAGGGTTAGACATGCCAGCATGTACCAAGTCACCCTAGCACCTAACCCTAACCCTAGTTTTCCCACATGTACCATATTCCCACATGTACCGTAACATACATACTGTATTTTCTGTAGATTTACATATTGTTCATATGAAACACACACACACATCTATGAATGCCCAATACTCTACAGTGATATATTCTGAGAACAGATACTGTAAGGCAGACCTATTCAATTAGCGGCCCGGGGGCCGCATGCGGCCCAGACGTGACCCCCGATTGGCCCAGCCATAAAAGCAGAGAAAAACGTATTTCGCAAGTGTTCAGAAATTCATGCAGAAATGTCTACTATAGTAGCTTACAGAACGTGAATATAACACTCTATACAAACTAAGCGGGGAGCTTAAAACAACAATGGACAACGTGATGGCTACAATTAATTTTATTCGCTCCACTTCGAGCCTCCAACATTATTATTATTATTAACTTATTCCGCAAGCTGCTGTCAGAAATGTCTGCTGAGCACCACGATCTGCTTTTGCATAACGACGTCAGGTGGCTGTCCAAAGGCAAGGCACTGGAGCGTTTCTGTGATCTCAGAGAGGAGATTACAACTTTCCTCCGCAGCAGCAAGCAAACGAAGGCAGAAACACACTTGAATCGCATACTGGACGACAACTTCATGGCTGATGTCTGCTTTCTGAGCGACATATTCAAACAACACCTGAATGACCTAAATGAGGGGCTACAAGGCAGAGACAAAACTGTAATTTATCTTGTGGAACAGACGCGCGCGTTTCAAATCAAACTGGACCTTTTCGCGGCCGACTTCTGCACCGGCAGAATGCTGCATTTTCCAACGCTCCGCAAATGCGTCTCATCCCCGGCACACATCACAGATGTGATGACTGATTTCATTGCGAGGTTGAAAGAGAACTTTGCTGGTCGACTGGATGGACTTGATTGATAGATACTTTATTTATCCCCGTGGGGAAATTCATTGTGCCACGCCACTCCACTAAAAACCACACATAACAACACAACACAACATAAAGGACAGACAACAACACTGGGCCAGCCATGTACAGTATATAAAAAACAGTGAGATCTGATATAAAAGTGGATTAAAAGGATGGCTATAGTTATTTATATTCAAATACTAAAAAAGTGATGATGATTATTAAAATAAATAATAAATACAAATTCAGGAGCCATGACCCCGGCTGCTACTTTAGTTGCCATTGAACAGTCTTAGTGCAGCCGGGATAAATGATTTTTTATATCGCTCCGTCCGGGAGCGGATCGTAATGAACCGCCCTCTGCGGCGGCTGCTGGTTTGCCCAGCGAGGACATGATGGAGGGGGTGGTTGGGGTTGTCCCTGATGGACAGCAGCTTACTCCTAGTCCTTCTCTCCACCACCGTCCCCAGAGAGTCCAGGCTCCTTCCCACCACTGAACCCGCCTTTTTTACGAGCTTGTCCAGCCGTCCGGTATCCCTCTTGGTGATGTTTCCCCCCCAGCAGACTGCAGCGTAGAAGAGAATGCTGGCCATGACAGACTGGTAAAACATGGCCAGCATCTCTCCACACACTTCAAAAGACCTAAGTCTTCTTAAGAAGTACAGCCTGCTCTGGCCCTTCTTATAAAGTGCCTCTGTGTTGGTGGACCAGTCCAGTTTGTCGTCCAGATGCACCCCCAGGTACTTGTAGGTCTTCACCACCTCGATATCCTCGCCCCGGATGTTAATGGGCAACCGAGGTGGCTTAGACCTACGGAAGTCTATAACTAGCTCCTTGGTCTTGGTTTGGTTGAGGAGCAGACCATTCCTCTCGCTCCAGACGCTGAAGGCTCCTATCAGATCCCTGTACTCCCCCTCCCGTCCATCCCTCACGCACGCCACTATGGCTGTATCGTCAGAGTACTTCTGTACGTGGCAGGACTCAGAGTTGTATTTGAAAATTGCTCTGCCCGCACTGAGACCCGTTCACTGCTGCAATAGAAGGGGACTTATCCACCAGAGGAAAGGGAGTGGTGCCTTCCATCGACGAGGGGAAATTCATACTCGAACTTGTTGACATGCAGTCATCCGTAACCATGGCACAGGAGCTTCGCACTAATTGACCTGCGAAGTTTTGGAGTGATGTCAACGTGCACCAGTTCCCTAACGTTAAGAAAGTAGCAATCCATGTGCTCAGTATGTTTGGATCAACATACACCTGTGAATCAAGCTTTTCACACATGAACACAATAAAAAGCAGCTCTCGTTGTTCCCTGACTGACAGTACTCTTCACCAATGCCTTCGGATTGCATTGACATCTTATGAGCCAAATGTCACTGCTCTTGTTCAGAATAAAACATGTCACTTCTCACACTAAGAAAGTCAGCAGGGTAAGATTAGATTAGATTAGATTCAATTTTATTGTTTAACTGTAATTGTAACTTGTTAAATTGTGCACTCAAGGCGTTGATGGTTATTTTCATTCAGTTAAAAGCACTTTGTGATGTGCCTGGGTCAGCTATGAGCAACATTTATATTTTACAAAAGGACATTTTTTTATTGGTATACTACTGTACACTTTTTTTATGCACTTTGAGATGACTTTTGACGTGCCTGTGTCAGATGTTACCTAATTTAAAAGGAAAACTATAAATAAACTGCTTGTATTTCATTAGGCCTACATTCATTTGTGTTGGTTTGAAATGTGTCATTACCTGGTGCCTAGGCTACTGGCCGCTGAAAATGTCTGGCCCAGCAACATTTCTTGGTTTTCAAATCTGGCCCAACTGAATTTGTAATTGAATACCCCTGCTGTAAGGTTTCTAAAAATGTGCTTTGGCAGTTGTGAAAAAAAAGAACATTCTCACACACTGAACATTGTGTTTTCAGTTGTTTTGTTGTAGTCTGTAATGATGCATATAGTGTTTACATTTTTGCAGGCTTTGAGCGGCTGTTTTGGTGTGAAAGTTTGAGTTTTGAAGAGAGAAGGTGTGGTTTTGCTTATGTAGCTTTAGAAAAGTGTGTTGTGTTTAGAGTTTTGGGAAAATGGAGGGAAGTTTTGTGAAATGTGTTTTAGCAATTGAGAAAAACTGTATAATCAAAGCTGTAAAGAAAATACAGGTGATGAACAAGAATAGAAATGAAAGAACCAAACTAAGATTGTTTTCGCCAATAGCTATGAAATACATCTCTTAAAAATGTCTGCAAATGCTGAATCACAAAACACGGACGGAATGTACACTGTTTTCACTGTCACTGTCGAAATACAGTATTATGTCTGAAAAATCTCAAATAATTCTGAAATAACACTGGCTACAATTGTATGTGCATGGGTATGCCTGTCTACACATGAAGCACAGAATGTGACAGTGTGTGTACCTCAAATGTACTTTTTGAAGTTGCTGCATACTTTCTGTACAGAGCAAGAACATTAAGAAATGGTCACATCTAATGTCTTCCCAGGCAATGCATCTAGTCTATTTCATTTCATCGTATATATTCTGCTAATATTTTCTAGACATGTCAATATGATTACTGCAAATAGTGAAAATACCACCGCTCATCCATTATCAGACTTTGCTGAGGTGCTGGAACTGAAGAGTGTCAATAGAGTGCAAAATAACAGTCACTCAAACACTGTGCAAAAAAACAGTTTATTGTGAGCTTTCTGTCATATATGATAGGAATATGATTACTGCAAAAATGCACCAAATCATTTTGTTTTGAACGTGTTCTTCACCGTTTTGAACACAGTATGTTAACAATGAAAACATGTCAACTTTGTCGCTTTTACCACGTCACGCGCGGTATCAACCAATGAAAATGCGTGGGGCATCAACCAATGAAAATGCGTGGGGCGAGGACAACATGCAAGACACGCCCCTATATTTGCATACATTACTGATAATCGGGGAAAGAATGAAAGCTTGAATGTGGAAAAGAAAGAATGAATGTGGAAAACAATGTGGAAAACAATGTGGAAAAGAAAGAATGAATGTGGAAAACAATGTGGAAAACAATGTGGAAAAGAAAGAACGAATGTGGAAAAGAAAGAATGAATGTGGAAAAGAATAAATACATATAGAAATGTATTGCGGTATACTGTGTGTATTTGTATGTGTATTTGTTCATACATTCATTTATGTGTCAGACTTGGTCCTCCATACTGGAGAGGCGTCACATACAGTAGGGGTCACATACAGTACACCACATGATACTATTTATTATATGCCGTTTAGCTGACGCTTTTATCCAAAGTCAAAGTCAAGTCAAGTCAAAAGTCACTTTATTGTCCCATCACTGGGAAATTTGTATTGGGCTTACACCCCACAGCAGCCAACAAAGAGCAACAGACAATACAGAATGTTAACACACAAACAGAAGGCAGCCCTGATTAAGACAAGAGTGGAAATAAATTGAATTGAATTGAATTGAAAACCTTTATTGTCCCCAATGGGGAAATTTTGTTGTCAAACAGCTTAGTTAGGGCAGACAGAAAACATTCAATAAAATACATAAAACAGTGCAGGCTCAATAAGTAAAAAGTTCCAAGTTCCAAAGTTCCAGCTCCAGGTCTCCCCCACCCTGCAGGGCCTGGTTGTAGAGTCGGAGTGCAGCTGGAAGCCTGGAACAAAGGACTGTCCAAATCTTTTTGTACTTTGACGGGGGAGAACAAATCTGTGGCTGAACTTGCTCCTCATCCCCGCCAGCTCGCAGTACATCGGGTGGGAGGGATTGGCCAGCATGGCCGCCAGTTTTTTCCCCATCCTCTGTTCTGCCACCACCTCTAGGCTGTCCAGCCCGGTCCCCACCACAGAGCTGGCCTTCTTCACCAGTTTGTTTAGCTTCGCAGCATCCCTGGCACAGATGTTTCCACCCCAGCAGGCCACGGCGAAGAACAGAACGCTGGCAACCACCGACTGATAAAACATTCGCAGCAGCTTGTTGCAGACACCGAAAGACCTCAGCCTTCTCAGGAAAAACAGTCTGCTCTGCCCTTTCCTGAGAAGAGCCTCGGTGTTGTCAGTCCAGTCCAGTTTGTTATTAATTTGTACTCCCAGCAGTGGCGTAGCGGACGGGCCCGCAAGCGACGCACCGCGGGGGGGCCCCAGCCACTAGGGGGGCCCCCTAACATTGGATACAAACTTTTTTTTTTTTTATATATAAAACAAAGAAAATAAGTGGTCCTTCATTGTGTCAACCTTAATTTTAATATATAGGCCTATATTCAAGGGGAGGCTACCCCCACTAGACTTTGCCAATAGGCAAAAAAAGAAAGAAAATAGATATCACTATGAACACATTCCCAGTTTGTTATGTACATAAAAACTAAGAAAAAATGTATTGCAAGTTTTCTGAATGGTATTATTGTTTATCTTTATTATGCAAATTAGATGCTAATTGGACCCAAATCTCCAGGATCACTCACACCATCATATGTGTCAATTTATTTATTTATTTTATTTATTTATGTTGACACATAAGAAAACAAACTTTGTACATGAAAGATTGTGTCTATGTCCTCGTATCAGCCCATACATCAGGAAATACTGTCCATAGTCATAAAAAAATCTATTTTCGCCATGGTTTTGGTATAAAATGTACTATAAACAGGGCTATGAATGATATATCATCAAACTCTTGTGTGGAGAGAAGCAGAATATGGATAGGAAGAAATGTGGAAAGTTTGGTCTGTTTTGGTGCAAGGAAAATGGGCAACTCATATCCTAGTGTGTGGACAAACACATAAAAACCAATTTTCGGGAAAACAGACTCAAAGTTTTGTATTGTGAAATATGAAACATTTTTATTTGAAACTGCTATTCACAAACACAAAACCTAATCAAACCATTAGCAATAAACATCCTAAACACCTGACTGATAACTGAATAACATAAACTGAACAGAAATGCACACAGGCTACAAATAGTGGCTGTTATGGAATAGAAAGTGTCTCCCTCTCTCACAAACCTCTGGCACCACCATGTAATCAGCACACAGAACTACAGCCAGCCAGCCACACACACACACACACACACACACACACACACACACACACACACACACACACACACACACACACACACACACACACACACACACACACACACACACACACACACACACACACACTTGTGTCAAGCCTAGTTACAGAACCTGGTACTGGTGTGTGAGCACATCTGCCTCTCCTGTGTGTGAGAGAGGGACAGAACCTGGTACTGGCGCCGCAACCGAGTCGGGGCTCGGATATGTGTTCGGCGGGCCCGAGCCGATTCAGGAAATATTAGAACGGCGTCTGTGGCTCGTACGGTTGCGACGCAGCGGTACTTTGACCTGAAGTGCCTAGGCCGAGAAGCCTGAATTTGAGTTATTTTTAAATGCTTTTCGGTCAGCGCGGCCGTTCCGAGGCGCAGAGACGCACCGTTTTCGACGAGGTCATTCGTAAGGGGCTTGGCACCCGTACTCTGTCGAGTTTTTTCTGCTAGGCGCGACCGAAGATGTTCGACATTTGTGAAAACCAGACCTCTAGCTCACTCAGGAGGGGAGTTATGAATTCTGGCCACAGGAGGCCATACAATGGGCTAGAGACTTGAAATCACTTTTGTCTGAAAGCTGGCATCCCACTGATGGTGTGTGTCTTTTTCTGTTCCCCTGGCTACATAGGAAGTGTCCCAAAGGTGAGCCTAAAGTTCAGGAGGTCGCCAATGTTAAACGGCTGAGTGGGGAGGGGTAGTGAGTGACTAAATTGAGTGCTGTTTGGTGATACATTGGGCTAGAGATCTGAAATCACTTTTGGCTGAAAGCTGGCATCCCACTGATGGTGTGTGTCTTTTTCTGTTCCCCTGGCTACATAGGAAGTGTCCCAAAGGTGAGCCTAAAGTTCAGGAGGTCGCCAATGTTAAACGGCTGAGTGGGGAGGGGTAGTGAGTGACTAAATTGAGTGCTGTTTGGTGATACATTGGGCTAGAGATCTGAAATCACTTTTGGCTGAAAGCTGGCATCCCACTGATGGTGTGTGTCTTTTTCTGTTCCCCTGGCTACATAGGAAGTGTCCCAAAAGTGAGCCTAAAGTTCAGGAGGTCGCCAATGTTAAACGGCTGAGTGGGTCACAGTGATTGACTAAATTGAGCGCTGTTTGGTGATACATTGGGCTAGAGACTTGAAATCACTTTTGTCTGAAAGCTGGCATCCCACTGATGGTGTGTGTCTTTTTCTGTTCCCCTGGCTACATAGGAAGTGTCCCAAAAGTGAGCCTAAAGTTCAGGAGGTCGCCAATGTTAAACGGCTGAGTGGGGAGGGGTAGTGAGTGACTAAATTGAGTGCTGTTTATTGATACATTGGGCTAGAGACTTGAAATCACTTTTGGCTGAAAGCTGGCATCCCAGTGATGGCGTGTGTTTTTTTCTGTTCCCCTGGCTACATAGGAAGTGTCCCAAAAGTGAGCCTAAAGTTCAGTAGGTCGCCAATGTTAAACGGCTGAGTGGAGAGGCTAGTTACAAAGAGTCAAGCCTTCCGCGTCACATGGGACACGACAACCAATCACATTCGAGAATTTTCGCATCAACCAATAGAATCGCGTATTTTAAAAGAATGCAACCTATCTATTTTAGTGATTGGTTGCTGATACAAGGGGCGTTGTAAATTTTTGAAGCGGCCATTTTGAGCACAAGAAACACATCTTTCAAACAAGCCCAGGCTTGATGTATTTCAGACAGCAGCCGTTTCGGTAACGCTGTGCGTAAACTACTAACTTTTGGCGAATTTATGAGGATTTTACGGACGCATGCACCACAATCAAGTAAAATAAACAACCAAATGTGTTTTTGTCGACGTTTTATTGTCACTAATATGAAAGAAAACATGTTTAGGAGGCAAAAGAGCAACTCATCTCAAAATCGGGGAAAAATGGGAAATTGCGTTTTGACGGGGGGTAGCCTCGCCGTTTGCCGTATCCAATTGCAACATGACTTTGACGTCACACCCGGTCCCTCACACGTCACTTGCACTTGGCAGCGAGACACAAGGAGAATGAGCAAGCGAAAATACCTCAGCGGTGCGCAAAAACGGGAACTTTCCTATAAAAAGCAACAAAGTTCAGCGAAACATAGAAAAATTTCATCTTTTCTATTACCCAATGCAGCTTCTAAGACTAACGCGGGTAGGGATGCGATTAGCACTGGGTCAGGGACAAACGTCGTCGATGCACCTGTTCCTAGCAGCAGCACCACTGTGGAGGCCATTGTTACCGCAGCTGGCATGGCGCAGGCTGACCCGGCCGACGACAACGAGGACCCGCCACCTGACCAGTCTACTAGCTGCACTCCCACTGATCAACCAGGCGAGGAGTCTGAGGATGCTATTATTAATCTAGAGAAGGCAACAACAACCACAGGTGAACACTATCCATCAGACAGAGCCAATTTCCCAGTGGATTTAACGGATCCTATGCTAAAGAGGACCGTACTTGAGTTGGGATCGTGTAAACCCGAGGGACCCTTTCCGAGGGATAAAAACGGCAGATGTTTCTCACAAGATTATTATTGCAAACGGTCTAAACTGGGTTGTAAGATCCCTCGTAAATGGCTATGCTATTCTCCAAAGATGGACCGTGTCTATTGTGAACCGTGTTGGCTTTTTGCGGATAGAAGGTGCCCATCCCACCAGCTCTCCTGGACTGTCGGAATTAATGACTGGCAAGGCCTCTCAGGCAAAATAAAGAAACACGAATCGTCCCGCAGTCATCTAGCAGCATGTGTGGCATACGATACCTGGAAAAACGACCTTACAGTGGATGCACAACTTGATAGCGAGTACAAACGTCAGGTTAGCTTTTGGACCCAAGTCTTAACCAGGATCACAGACGTCACACTGACATTGGCTTCTTGTAACCTTGCTTTTCGAGGGCATCGTGAGAAACTGGGTGAGATAAACAGTGGGAATTTTTTGTCAGTAATAGAGTTGTTAGCTCGATATGATCCCATTTTGCAAGAGTTACTTGATAGAAGAAGCAACGTTAATTATTTAAGCCCTACAATTCAAAACGAATTGATTGCGTTGCTATCACAGAAAGTACGGGACCAGATTGTTAATGAAATAAAGGAAGCCGAATTTTATTCTATAATAATGGACACTACTCAGGATTTAGGTAAGGTCGATCAACTCAGTCAAGTTTTCAGATATATCACAATTCGTAAAGACGACAACGACAACGCTACCGGAGTTGACATTAATGAGAGTTTTTTAGGATTTGAGAATGTCTCAGATCATTCGGCAGGAGGACTAGAAGCAAAAATCCTTGAAACGATAGAGAGGGATGGGCTGTCAATTAAAAAATGCAGAGGGCAAGGATATGACGGAGCTAGCGTGATGAGTGGCATTTATTCTGGTGTGCAGAAACGGATCCTCGACAAAGAACCCACTGCTGTATATATACACTGTGCTGCACATAATCTGAATTTAGTGTTGAACGATGCTTGCCAACCGATTGCAGAAATCAATAACTACACTGTAAAAAATTGGCCGTAAATTTTACAGTAAAATGCAGGCAGCAGTGCGACCAGTTGAATACTGTACTTTTACGGTATTTCTTATTCTTACTGTAATATTGAAATACAGTAAAATACAAATTTAATAGATTTTACGGTAAAATACAGGCAGCAGTGCGACCAGTTGAATACTGTACTTTTACAGGATTTCAACATCTTACTGTAATATCAAAATACAGTAACATACTGGGCTTTATCATTTTAGAGTAACTTACTGTCAGCGTCATGACTGTTATTTTACGGTATTTTGCTGCCCATAAATTACAGTAATTTTGGAGTTACAGTAACAATAAAAGACAGCTAAATGCTGTATCCACTTAGTACATTTACAGTGCATTACTGGCAGTAGGCTTGAATGAAAAACTTGTACTGAACAGCAGAGAAGAGTCAAGAGAAGCACAACTACATTTTAACCTATTTATTTTACATGTAATCAAATGTACACAAATAATTTGAACTTGACTGACAAATAACATAAATGCCATCACTTGCCACACCATGTGGTATATGCAAAACAAATAAGAAATGCTGGAGAGAATAGGCTAGGTGCACCAGCTCCTCTACTTCTTGAAAGGAAGTGGGCATCTTTACTTCCTGTCTCATACTATTGGATTAAGTGATTAATCAGGTGTGTGGCACACCCAGCGCACACCTGATTAATCACTACCAATACCAATAGTATAGGACAGGAAGTAAAGATGCCCACTTCCTTTCAGGAAATAGAGGAGCTGGTGCACCTAGCCTATTTGAAGGACATACAGCATTTTTTTTTTTTTTTTGAAATAAAATTAGGATTAAACCGAAAAAAATGTGCAGAGAAAGAATAGAGTAAATTATAACAATCGTATAGAGTGTAGAAGGTCTAGTTGCCTTAGATGGAGCACACATGTTGGCATGCAAGACTCACAGGTCAAAAGTCTCTCAGCAGGAGGTTCATGGAGGGGGGGTCTGCAGCGATGGGGGAGGGGTCTTGGAGCGATGGGGGAAGGGTCTTGGAGGGGGGGCCTGCAGCGATGGGGGAGGGGTCTTGGAGCGATGGGGGAAGGGTCTTGGAGGGGGGGCCTGCAGCGATGGGGGAGGGTCTTGGAGCGATGGGGGAAGGGTCTTGGAGGGGGGGCCTGCAGCGATGGGGGAGGGTCTTGGAGCGATGGGGGAAGGGTCTTGGAGGGGGGGCCTGCAGCGATGGGGGAGGGTCTTGGAACCTCTGGACATACAGTGGCGCACATTGGCATACGGGTCGAAAGTCTTTCTCAGCAGGACCCTACAGAGTAGAAAAATAGCTGTTAAGGCAAAGTGACATTTTGGCACCTAGGCCATTTCCACCAATTGATAAGAAATGCAACAGCATTACAGGCATAAGGCACTGGTCGGGTGAATACATGGTGATGGCTACAATCTTACAGAAAGGGAAGAGTTCTGTAATTCCCATCCATTAGTATAGTGGTCTGACATTGGGTGGATTGTGATGTGCATTCAGGTACCTTTTAAAGTAATCTTGCTCTTCTCCAGACTCCTTGGCATCTGGGGATAAAAAATCATTAGTTGTGGCACTTTTACGTCCCCTTCTGGTGAAAATGAGAACTACAGAATGCAAATAATAAAATACTGAGTGCATACTGTTTTCAATAAAAATAACAGGACAATATAAATAAAATATGAAATTACCTGATTTAGTCACCATTGTTCCCCAGGTTGTACTGGAAGTCTGTAAACCTCCTGAGAAGAGTGGACACGTGTGGGTTGACCATTACTGGCTTCTTATGCACTACTCGTCCGGTCCTCTTTGAAGTCACTTTCCCCTTGCTGGCCTTCGTACCCCTGTCAGGATTTATGCCAATGAAGCGCCTGAAAGATTAAACAAAGATAACACATTGCTTAGGAGAGAGACGCTAGCGGATGTTTAAATAAATAAACATCAGGTTTTGTTTACATCAGTTCCATAAACGCGTTTGAAAGAACAACCTCCTTTAATTGAAAAATGCCCAGTCACTGAAAAATGACCAGGCGTAGACACACGGCAATGACCAAAGTCAATGGTACTGTCACTTTGAAAATCTCACCCCTATTGGAATTAAGAGGTCACCATAAAAGTAAAACATTTGAGTGATGTAGTGTATTTGTTTTCAAGTTAGTGTGACTGACCTCTGAATGAATTCAAGAGTGGCTGCAGCCTCTTCTTGATAGGCAAGGTTGAAGACATAGTATGTTGAGAAGAGCGCTGCGAGGCCAGATAACAGGGTTGGTTGTTGGCCTTCGCAAATCACCTGTCCTTCGATGCTCAACAGCCACGGCCCATCCAGAGTGTCATCTAAAGGCATATGAGGGAAGTGAGTGAGCGAGTGAGTATGATTATGTGAATGAGAGTGAGCGAGCAAGCATGACACATACCTCGAATGATCAGCCGAGGACTCCCAGAGAGCGGAAGAGTTGACTCGACATCCACAGCAGTAGTAGACCTCTGCAGGACACACAAATGAGTGACTGAATGATTGACTGAGTGAGCACATGTGAGTGTAACTACACTGGCTGTGTTATAGAAATACTTACGTCTGCATGGAGTAGCAGTCCCTCCTCCCCCTCTCGAAAGTGGGCCATCAGTAGCCTGAGGACCATGGACACCATCCCATCTCCGGTCTTCCTAAGCACTTCTTTCACTTGGTTGTTGGTTGGTGAATTTTTGAAAAAGTCAATTAAGACTTGCCCGCTTTCTTGCAGCGCCTGTGCAAGGACATTGCCAACATGGATGTCGGTCAGCATTTGAAAGTGATCAATGATGCCTTTTTGAGTGTAAAGTAAAGGCCACTTGGCTTTGATTGTTCCAAAGGAAGGGGCTGGTGAGGTGTTCAAGCAGCAGCGCTGCAGGTAGTAAGTCTCCTTCATTAACTTGGACACTTCTTGTCGATCGATGGCTGAAGCTCCTTCTTGGTGTAACCAGGGAGTAGCTGAAAAGGACTGTATACTTTAGGAAAGGGCTGGTTATCTAACTAAGGGAGCTAAATAGGCAGTATAGGAGGATACAGGCAGGGGGCGACAGCAAACCGTTAGACTAGCAGTTAAGGTCGTTAGCATTAGCAAGGGAACTAGCATTAGCATTAGCCTTCAAACAACTAGCATTAGCATTAGCGCTACAAACAACTAGCATTAGCATTGAAGCTACAAACAACTAGCATTAGCATTGAAGCTACAAACAACTAACACACGGTATTACAGATGAACAACACATTTATTACACGACGGTTGTATACATCCCCATATATACATTCCCACCCGGCCGGCCACACACACTCTCAATCACTCACTGATAGTCCCTGGCCTGAACAGGCTTATAGTCCAGTGGCGTGGTGCGCGTTGAGGCCTGGTCGAATGGCATGTGCGTGGTCCGCGTAGAAGCTCCGCGGGAGTCTGTGTTCGCTCGTGGAGACGACGATTAATGTCCAGCTGGCGTCCCGCTTGGTCCAACGTTGAACAGCCGGCCGCTGGCAAGGCGGTCCAACGGGAACACAACTAACAGGCTACAGTGGCTCACTCAAGAATCGCTTTCCTGGCGTCTTCAGTTGCTGCACGGGGTGCGCGCTGCTGAATCCGCCATCTTAGATCGGCTTCGTTGCTTCTCTCGTTCTACTTCTCTCTCTCGTTCGGCTTCTCTACACACACTCTGACTGACTCCGCCCTTCCGTCTCTTATATACAGTGATGCCGGTAACGCGATACTAAGTATCGCGATACTCTAATCTGATTACTTTTCCCAGTAACGACTATTCTATCGCGATACTATTTCCAAATCAGTAATCTGATTAAAGTTACTTATTCGAGTGACTGTGCGTTACTATTGCGTTACTACCTCATAACTTAGGCTAAATGCAGTATTTCTTTGTAATGTTCGATAGTAAACAAACATTTATTGCTTTTCTCGCGTCTTGGGGAGTGACGTCAGTGATCACGTTTTCAACACGAGGTGCAGCAGAATCGCTCACGTGTATCACCACGCTGATTGATTGCACAGTGTAAACAGAAGCGTATAATGGAGCGAGAACAGAGATATGCGTTAAATAGCTGGAAATATAGGGATTATTTTGAGTTTGTGTCAGCAAAGGATGACAAGAACATAAATGTTCGTTGTACACTCTGTGCTGGCAAGAAAATATTGTCCTGTGGTAAAAGCCTGAATGGTCAGGGTAGGTTTTAGGTTTTGTGAAACCCCTCCTTGCTAGTTACTGTTAAGGGGAGGCTACCCCCCCTAGACTTTGCCAATAGGCAAAAAAAGAAAGAAAATAGATATCACTATGAACACATTCCCAGTTTGTTATGTACATAAAAACTATGAAAAAATGTATTGCAAGTTTTCTGAATTTATTATTGTTTATGTTTATTATGCAAATTAGATGCTAATTGGACCCAAATCTCCAGGATCACTCACACCATCATATTTGTCATTTTTTTATTTATTTTTTTTTATTTATGTTGACACATAAGAAAACAAACTTTGCACACAGCAGATTGTGTCTATGTCCTCGTATCAGCCCATACATCAGGAAATACTGTCCATAGTCATAAAAAAATCTATTTTCGCCATGGTTTTGGTATAAAATGTACTATAAACAGGGCTATGAATGATATATCATCAAACTCTTGTGTGCAGAGAAGCAGAATATGGATAGGAAGAAATGTGGAAAGTTTGGTCTGTTTTGGTGCAAGGAAAATCCTTGTGTGTGGACAAGTGTGTGGACAAACACATAAAAACAAATTTTCGGGAAAACAGACTCAAAGTTTTGTATTGTGAAATATGAAACATTTTTATTTGAAACTGCTATTCACAAACACAAAACCTAATCAAACCATTAGCAATAAACATCCTAAACACCTGACTGATAACTGAATAACATAAACTGAACAGAAATGCACACAGGCTACAAATAGTGGCTGTTATGGAATAGAAAGTGTCTCCCTCTCTCACAAACCTCTGGCACCACCATGTAATCAGCACACAGAACTACAGCCAGCCAGCCAGCCACACACACACACACACACACACACACACACACACACACACACACACACACACACACACACACACACACACACACACACACACACACACACACACACACACACACACACACACACACACACACACACACACACACACACACACACACACACACACACACACACACACACACACACACACACTTGTGTCAAGCCTAGTTACAGAACCTGGTACTGGTGTGTGAGCACATCTGCCTCTCCTGTGTGTGAGAGAGGGACAGAACCTGGTACTGGCGCCGCAACCGAGTCGGGGCTCGGATATGTGTTCGGCGGGCCCGAGCCGATTCAGGAAATATTAGAACGGCGTCTGTGGCTCGTACGGTTGCGACGCAGCGGTACTTTGACCTGAAGTGCCTAGGCCGAGAAGCCTGAATTTGAGTTATTTTTAAATGCTTTTCGGTCAGCGCGGCCGTTCCGAGGCGCAGAGACGCACCGTTTTCGACGAGGTCATTCGTAAGGGGCTTGGCACCCGTACTCTGTCGAGTTTTTTCTGCTAGGCGCGACCGAAGATGTTCGACATTTGTGAAAACCAGACCTCTAGCTCACTCAGGAGGGGAGTTATGAATTCTGGCCACAGGAGGCCATACAATGGGCTAGAGACTTGAAATCACTTTTGTCTGAAAGCTGGCATCCCACTGATGGTGTGTGTCTTTTTCTGTTCCCCTGGCTACATAGGAAGTGTCCCAAAGGTGAGCCTAAAGTTCAGGAGGTCGCCAATGTTAAACGGCTGAGTGGGGAGGGGTAGTGAGTGACTAAATTGAGTGCTGTTTGGTGATACATTGGGCTAGAGATCTGAAATCACTTTTGGCTGAAAGCTGGCATCCCACTGATGGTGTGTGTCTTTTTCTGTTCCCCTGGCTACATAGGAAGTGTCCCAAAAGTGAGCCTAAAGTTCAGGAGGTCGCCAATGTTAAACGGTGGGTCACAGTGATTGACTAAATTGAGCGCTGTTTGGTGATACATTGGGCTAGAGACTTGAAATCACTTTTGTCTGAAAGCTGGCATCCCACTGATGGTGTGTGTCTTTTTCTGTTCCCCTGGCTACATAGGAAGTGTCCCAAAAGTGTCCCTAAAGTTCAGTAGGTCGCCAATGTTAAACGGCTGAGTGGAGAGGCTAGTTCCGCCTTCCGCGTCACATGGGACACGACAACCAATCACATTCGAGAATTTTCGCATCAACCAATAGAATCGCGTATTCTAAAAGAATGCAACCTATCTATTTTAGTGATTGGTTGCTGATACAAGGGGCGTTGTAAATTTTGGAAGCGGCCATTTTGAGCACAAGAAACACATCTTTCAAACAAGGCCAGGCTTGATGTATTTCAGACAGCAGCCGTTTCGGTAACGCTGTGCGTAAACTACTAACTTTTGGCGAATTTATGAGGATTTTACGGACGCATGCACCACAATCAAGTAAAATAAACAACCAAATGTGTTTTTGTCGACGTTGTATTGTCACTAATATGAAAGAAAACATGTTTAGGAGGCAAAAGAGCAACTCATCTCAAAATCGGGGAAAAATGGGAAATTGCGTTTTGAGGGGGGTAGCCCCACTTAAATAAAGATTATATTTATTTTATTGTTTAAAAACAAGTATTTATGTTGGGTGAGGCAAAGAAAGACTCTTTATTTTGTTGTTTTAAGTTATTGTTTAAAGTTTAATTATGTAATTTAAGTTACTGTTAAAATAAAGTGAGTTTTGGCAAAACCAGTTTTCATTTTTATGTTGCGGGTGGGGGGGGGGGGGGGGTCGGGTGCCTAGGCAGCTGCCAATAGTAACTAAAAAAGTAACTAGTAATCTAACTTAGTTACTTTTAAAATCAAGTAATCAGTAAAGTAACTAGATTACTTTTTAAAGGAGTAATCAGTAATCAGTAATCAGAATACTTTTTCAAAGTAACTGTGGCAACACTGCTTATATACCACCACCGAACGTAGCATCCGGGTACCCACAATGCATAGCTTTCCACTGTATTTTACTGTAAGGTGAAGAAACGGTTAATTACAGTGAGATTCCGCTGTAAATTTACAGCAATTTTTTACAGTGTACTATGACATTGTCCAGAGACTTTACTTTTTTTTTAGTCAGAGCATCAAAAGATGGGAAATGTTGGAAAACCATTTTAATTCGAAGCCAACACTAAAACGACTTTGTCCAACGCGCTGGAGCTCTAGGCACGATGCTATTCACGCGCTTCGATTTCGCTATGCTGACATCTTACAGGCACTGGCCAAAATCAGTCTTCAATCGACTAAACCAGATGAACGTGCAGAAGCCACTGGACTTATTAAGTCAATTGAAACCTTCGAGTTCGCAATGATTACTGTGATGCAGGAAAAGATTCTGGAGTCTATCAATATAGTGTCTAAGTTACTTCAGAAGAAAGACATGGACCTTTTCCATGCAGCAGGCCTACTGAGCACGGCGTGCAACACGTTATCGCAGCTAAGGGGTGAGTTCGAACCAGTGGCGGCTGGCCGATAGAGGGCGCTGGGGCGCCGCCCCCACCTCCACTTCCTGGTTGCGATTTGTAAAAGTTTTTTTTTTAAATAAACATTGTTTATTCACAAAATGCGGCTGATATTCTGTCGGCGCCTATCAGCATTCATTAAAAATCCTCCAATACAATAAACATTTTTATCTGTGTGTGTGTGTGTGTGTGTAAAACTCACTGTTAAAATACATAGGGAGAGAACGCGGGGCGCCGTGTCAATGCAAGTCTATGCCAGGACGAATACTTTTGGCTTACACGTGAGCTGTAGCAGCGCTCCAATTGGCTGTCTCTATTTCTTGGCCAGGGCGCACAAATGTGCGCCCTGGCCAAGAAATCTCCGGTTGTATTGCAGACAATGCATTATGCTGAGGACTCCCGACTTCCGGTTTTCCGGACTTCGGGCTTCCGGAGTATTTTAAATGAAGATTCGTAATGTCTGTCTCTGATGTTCATGGTCAATTAAATCAGCCTATTTTGTGCAACTAATAATGTTCCCGCTAATGGGTTAACCAAGCAGCCTTGCACCTAACGTGCAAGCACCTATCTTCGAATTATTCATAGCAATATGCGCGGGGCAAGGCGGAGGTACGGGTAAACACGGCTCATGTTCTGTCATCAAAGGTAAGAGTTGGTTTTCTTTAACTCAGCTGATGCATTGTTGTGTTTCTGACATGGTCTGGTTGTGTTTCTGACATGGTCTGGTTGTGTTTCTGACATGGTCTGGTTGTGTTTCTGACATGGTCTGGTTGTGATACATCATTGAATGTGTTGACCTGCTGTGATGTGTTGACCACCATCACTCTCCATCATCATCCATCATGTGTCTATGAAATAGATAGTTACTGTACTACTGACTGCAGCATTCATCTCTGCTCATTGATGTAGCCATGTCACACAGACACATAGTACACATATTCATCTGCTACCTTTATTAACCTGAGTGTAGCTGTGAGGCCTGTACTAGCCTTGTTGACTAGACTTCCTCCTTGTCTGACACTGGGTATTGGACCGTACCGACGTCCATAGACCGGTCACTCTTCCACCTCAGTGTCTGTAGTTGACAGGGTAACTTCTCCATGGCCCACACGGTCATTTTAAGGGTGAAAGTTGAAATTATACAGTGGTTGTAATGCCAGTGCGTGTTTTATGCGCGTGCACGCGAAAAAAAAATTTATGCGCTGCGCGCGCGAAAGAGGACCCCCCCGCCACACTGCTGTGCCCCACCCAAAATTTGGGGCACCAGCCGCCACTGGTTCGAACACATAAAAAGCGCAGCACAGGAACTTGCAGCTTCTTGGGGCACAAACTGTCATTTCACCCAGAAGCGCACAAGACGTACAAAGCGTCACTTTGATGAACTCAGTGAGGATCAGCGTCTCACAAGTCCAGAGGAAAGCTTTAAAACAGGAGTCTTTTTTGTGTGCATTGACACCATTGTTTCCCAACTCAGACACCGATTCAGAGGAATGGATACAGTTGCAAAGCGATTCCGTTGTTTACATCCCAGTGAACTCATACAGGCAAAGGATGATGCGTTGCACGCATCCGCTGAGACACTAGCCTTGATCTACAATAATGACCTTTCTTCTGATTTTCCATCACAGCTTCTTTCCTTTCGAAATGCTCTGAGGTCAGAAATAAAACGTATTGAAAAGGGTTCAATCAAAGATCTGACAGAGCTCCTGCTCCTGAGACATGCATCTATCCTGCCCAGTGTCATAGACGTGGCTACTGCTCTCAAGCTTTTTTTAACCATACCTGTCACAGTGGCAAGTGCAGAGAGATCGTTTTCGAAACTGAAAATTATCAAAAGCTATCTGAGAAGCACCATGTCCCAGGACAGACTATCCGGACTAGCGATGCTCAGCATTGAAAGCCAGCGCGCACGTCAATTGGATTTAACAAACATAGTGAAGGACTTCGCACAGACCAATGCCAGGAGGAGAGGACGTTTTGGTCATTGTTAAAGGTAAGAATATTATTTGATATGTCCAACAAAGGATTTGACTAACCCTGGCCAATTTTGCGCAACAAGTAGACTCTGATGCAGCGGAGACAGGGTTGCCAGATTGGCTGGTTTTTGGTGGATTTAGAAGTTTTTAGATTAGGTTGGAAATTCTCAATCCCATCTGGCAACCCTTAGCGGAGAGTCTACAGATATGTTTACAGATATCACACTGCTGTGCACACCACACTTTGTTAAAAGAAATAAAGCTTGTACTATTCTACTTATAATACATTCTACTGATGTAGTGTAGTCTACCATTTGGTTTTAGTTATAGGCTATTGCTCTCACTTGTTTGTACCTTTTGCTAAGTCAAGCATTTAGAATGTAGAGTGCATATTGCGAAATTTCGCAACGTCAATAACGCATCGGCCTCTAAAAAACGCATTTTTTTTTTTTTTTTACTCCGTTGCGAAAGGGCCCCCGCCGCCACCTTGCGGGGGGCCCCGGGATTTTGCGCTACGCCACTGACTCCCAGGTACCTGTAGGAGTCCACCCTCTCGACTTCCACCCCCTTGATGGTGATGGGGGCTGGGGTCCTTCTCTTCCTCCTAAAATCCACCACCAACTCCTTTGTTTTGCTGGTGTTAAGCAAAAGGTAGTTGGTGTCGCACCACTGCACAAAGCTCTCCACCAGGGCCCTGTACTCCTCATCCCTGTCGTCTGTGATGTAACCGACGATAGAGGAGTCATCAGAAAACTTCTGCAGGTGGCACTGGTCGGAGCTAAACTGGAAGTCGGAGGTATAGAGGGTGAAGAGAAAGGGTGACAGAACAGTTCCCTGGGGGGCACCGGTGTTGCACACCACCACCTCAGACTGACAGCCCTGCAGTCTCACATACTGACGTCTGTCTGTGAGGTAGTTGTGGATCCAAGCCGTCAGGGAGTCCTCCACACACATCACTGCTAGTTTGTCAGCCAGCAGTGATGGCTTGATGGTGTTAAATGCACTGGAGAAGTCGAAGAACATGGTCCTCACCATGCTCTGTGGCCTCTCCAGGTGTGTGTAGGCCCTGTGCAGCATGTAAATGATGGCATCCTCCACCCCAATGCTCTCCTGGTATGCAAACTGCCGGGGGTCCAGGAAGTCCTTCACCTGGGGCTTAAGGTGTTGCAGCACTAGCCTCTCCAGGATCTTCATGACCTGTGGTGTCAGGGCGACAGGTCTGTAGTCGTTTGGGGTGCTGGGCCGTCCCTTCTTTGGCACTGGGACGATAAGCAAGATAAGCAAGATATGTTCACATTTATCTGGTGCAGTTTAAAAGTTTAACAGAAACGGGAATAAAATAATTTTTAAATCTATTTAATCTAGCGCGGGGGACTCTGAACCTCCTCCCAGAGGGCAGCAGTTCATACTCTGCATGTAGGACATGGGAGGGATTCATGAGAATTCTATTAGCCTGTCTGAGAGTAGCCTGTTAAAAAATAGACTGCAGGGATGAGTGGTCTTTCACCCCTATAATCTTCCATGCAGTCTGTATCAGTCGGACCAGTTTGGACCTTAGTTGTACAGATAGGTTACCAAACCAAGATGTAATGCCGTATCTGATGAGACTCTCTAAGACAGACTGGTAGAAGAGTAGCATACATTTTTGGTCAACACCATAAACTCTAAGGCGGCGTAGGAAGTGTAGTCGTTGTTGTAATCTGCTACAAAGGTTGTCTACATGAGTGCTCCAGGTGAGTGAGTTGTCAATGAAAATCCAAAGCGACTTACATTGCAGTAAGTGCATACATTTGTTAGTCTACTACAGTCTATGGTCCCAGCGGGAACCAAACCCACAACCTAAGCACTATTAGCGCCATGCTCTACCAACTGAGCCACAGAGTACTTAAATCGTATATAGAAGAGCATAGTCCATGTGGGATGCTTATAAAATCTTACGCCTAAATTACACATCCGACCTTACCTCAGCGGTGCGTGTGCGTGGCAGAACTTTTGCCGTTGGACTTTTTACAGCATTGTACTCACTGGACCTGTTGTACTCACTGGACCAACCTAACCTGTTAAGATAGGTGCCTAAATGAAACTCACACACGCCGCTGAGGTAAGGTTGACATGGCAGCATGTGTCATTTAGCCCTTAGTGTTGTTATGTGATATCCCCAGATTGACTTTGTGGCCCATGACGATATCCCATACACCTCTGCAGGATCAGAGGATGTCTACAAACACATCAAGGAAGCAGGTGAGAGATCTTTACATAAGCACACACTGCAAATACCTCAGATACATTTTTATGTTTTTACATTTATTTAAGGATAAGTGTCACGGGGTGACATTTGCATGCGGAACCTTTTTCGTCTGTGTTTTGTTTCCCTTCGGTCGGGCGCACCGTTGGTGTTGTGGTCGCTGCACCTCCTGTGCACACCTGGTGCTGGTTGATGGTGATTGGGGACTGGGAGTGGCACTCTTCCCCTTTTCTCTATTTAAGGTGCCAGCAAGCAGAGGAGGAGAGTGCAGTTCGGGAACGAGTGGCCAGACGGGAGTACAGAGACACCGAGTGCCGATAGGACGACCACTAGACGAACCCCTGCTGGATACCAGAGGGTGTTGGAAAGCTTTAGGGCTGCCCCTGCCCCGTTACATTGGTCATGGTCTCCAGCCACCTAGGAGGAGGCAAAGGCAAAGGAACAGACAGCACGAGCCACATCCGTCAGAGAGTAACGGTGACTGGTGTCACAGAGAGAGAGAGAGAGTTACCCGAGAACCATGTTGAAAATAGGACGCACAGGCAGAGAGGTGAGAGTAGCTTCATCTATATAGGAGGGTGATATGGGGAGCTTGCCTGCACACATAGATGTGTGCTTTACATGCAAAGTAAGCACGCTTACACACCTGGGCAGGACATTTAGAGTATTATAGCATGTTTAAAATGATATTGTCTGCTTCCGGTAATGAAGTAATGATGCATATGTTTTCTCTTTTGCACGGTGCCCAGGCACATATTAGCAGGAGGAGAAATATTCAGACAAGCTATACAATTGACTGTTCTAACAACTTATGCAATACAACTGCAATGTCAGTTTCATAAACCTTTTGGGTTCGATTATGTAAAGCTGACTAACTTGTGCACAGAGCGAGGGAGGGGCAATTTGCATACAGAGACTTGCATAATATTATAAATCATTTACTCGTGGGCGGGAAGCGAATTTCCTAAACCTAGGACTATCAAGCAAGGATCTAATCTAAACCCTAGGACTCTTATCTATCAAGCAAGGATCTAATCTAAAACCTAGGACTCTTATCTATCAAGCAAGGATCTAATCTAAAACCTAGGACTCTTATCTAGCAAGCAAGGATCTCATCTAAAACCTAGGACTCTTATCTATCAAGCAAGGCTCTAATCTAAAACCTAAACCCTTAATGAGCCTTGCCCCCTGCCGTCGGAAATTCCCCCTGGACTGACTGTGTGTGTGTGTGTGTGTGTGTGTGTGTGTGTGTGTGTGTGTGTGTGTGTGTGTGTGTGTGTGTGGTGTGTGTGTGTGTGTGTGGCGTGTGTGTACAGTATGTGTGTGTGTGTGGGTGGGGTGTGTGTTTATGAGTGCGTGCGTGTGTGTGGTGTGTGTGTGCGGGTGTGTGCTTGCATGTATGTCTGTGCGTGTGTCATTTTTATCATTGGGGCCAACTTGTAGTGGTACGGTCACAGGAAACTGATTGTAATGTCTATGCCCTCCCCCCCTCCCTCCTCTGATAATATGCCTATAACGAGTCTGCTTAAACTACAAGGTCAGTAACCTTGAATGTGTTTATAACTGATAATGCTTCTCCATCAACAGCCAGTCTTGCAGGGGGGTATTCCATCAGCATCGCGAACGGAAAATCCAGGCTTAATATGATACATTTTGCGAGATTTATCTAAAATAAGACTGGAGTTTCCTTAAATGACATTGATGGTCTACCCCCCAGGGGCTCTGTAAGCCTGTGTACTAACAGCCTCCAGTTCTAGGGTGCGTTCGTAAATTCGCTCCGAGAGCGCCGGAGCGCACACTGGCGTTCAACGTCATGAAGGGACCAAGTAATGTGATTGGACGAGGCATTCCATGAGTGCTGATCATATTTTCCAGAGCGAATTCACGAACGCAGCCCTAGTTCGGTAGATGCTAAGTGGGCTGCTCGGGACATCGTCGATGACATCGTCACCCCATTGAAGTTTAGATTTGAAACGGTTACATTTAGGGTTAGGGTTATGCAAGGTTAAAGGTTATTGTTAGGGGTTTAAGGGTTATTATAAGGGTTTAGGGTCCTCCCAAGGATCCCACTTAGCATCTACCATTCTAGTTGTCATGAGGGTCTAAAGACTGTGAATGTAGACTGACTGTATGCTCCCATCGCATGTGAATTACCTGAATGATGAAATAGTTTGATTGAATACAACTCAATAATTTGCCTTTGTGTGTCCTCTTTGTTATTCAATGCATCATTACAGGTAAGAACTAGCTTACAGGGAGTACGTGTGTCAGTACACCATGTTAAATCTTTGGTAGAAGATAGAATGATGTTGGTATTTTTTCATTATGGAATATTCCCCTAATATTCCCCTAATATTCCACTAGATGGCGCCAAATCACCTCCAAACACTGGTGGGTCCGACGTCGTGTTTTAGCTGCCCAAACTTTGCCAGTACAGTATTTCAAAAACATTTGCAGTTGTTAGGTCAATTAACAATTCCTTAGCCCTTCTTAATTCATCTGTGGATGAAACATAAGAAATAACCCGCACTGGAGTTGATGAGTTAATTTTACAGTGCATTTCCAAACACATATTATGTGTTTTATTGATTACTATTGTTCTGTTATTACTGTTTTTACGCTATATGTTAAAGCACTTTGAGCTGCAACGTTTGCAGGAAGAGTGCTATACAAATAAAGGTTATTATTATTATTATTGTTATTATTATCGATAGACACAGATAGTCTGACGTCACGCAGATATCTTAGCTACCCAAAAATTGCCAGAACAGTATTTCATTTTTTTTGTTGCAGTTGTTAGGTCAATTAAATGTCCATAGCCCCTCTTAATTCATCTGTGGAATAAAACACAAGAAATAACCCACAATGGAGCTGATATGAGTGCATTTTGATATTTCCTGTGCATTTACAGACAGGCGAAAAACGGGACGAGAGAGAACGGCAGGGGGATCCGCTTGCGCCAAAATTCAAAGGACCACAACGTTTTCTGTTGTGACCAAGTCCCGCTGGTGTCTATTTAGAGGTTTGTGTTTTATAATATAACTTTCATTTAATAAGTCACTTCACTTAGTGACTCCGTCACTTAAAGGACACGCGTAGACATGCACATCAAGTCCATCATCCTGGAGGGCTTCAAGACATGCATGTTATGTATGTGGGACTGCGCCAACGAAGAAAAGCCCTGCTGATTCACTCACTGGGCAGCTAGGGACAGCGGATGTTTCGGTCTCTCGGACCCGCTCCGAGACACGCGGACGGTGGGACGCTGCTCAATGGACATGTTGCTTAATGCAGATCAACACAGGTGAGTGTCTTACTGCTTTATCTCAGCGATGGGATATTTTGGCCACGTATTCTTAAGGCTCGGTCAGCTTTGCTCCGTGTTAGATGTGTTAGCACAACTTAATGACTGCAGCAGCTACCGCGGGCAGCTAAGCTAAGCTAAGCTACAGGGAAGCTACGGGCAACTAAGCTAAGCTAAGCTAAGCTACAGGGAAGGCGCGGGTAGCTAAGCTAAGCTACAGGGAAGGCGCCCTCAACTAAGCTAAGCTAAGCTACAGGGAAGGCGCGGGTAACTAAGCTAAGCTACAGGGAAGGCGCGGGCAGCTAAGCTAAGCTACAGGGAAGGTGCGGGTAACTAAGCTAAGCTACAGGGAAGGCTACCGCGGGTAGCTATGCTAAGCTACAGGGAAGGTGCGGGTAACTAAGCTAAGCTACAGGGAAGGCTACCGCGGGTAGCTATGCTAAGCTAAGTGTGGTAACCTTTAAACGTAATAAAGCCACATGACGCTTGATGTCCTTTCGGTTTGTACTTTATATAGAACGGGAGCATGGAGTCATACATACATGTCTGTGCGTCTTACACTGCGCACCTGTAATACCATATCTGAATACCGGATACGGAAACACATCCTGCCTACATCTCTGTAGTCCTAGAAATACTATCCCTTTTACCCATAACTCCCCCTGGTGGGAAAACATAAATATTGCATCTCCATATAAATCCTAGGTATAATGCTCACATTATAACACTAAGCTACAGGGAAGGCGCTTCCCTCCCTGTTTAGGGAACTTTTTTCTCTTTCGCCCAGCTTAGCTTAGCTTGGTTAGACTGTTCAGAAACGGCATGTTTAGAATGTTCTAGAATGTTTAGAATGTTCTAGAATGTTTTTTCTAGCCGTTGAGAATGTTACTTGCAGGGTTGCCACGCTACCTGGAAAACAGGGAAAACATGGAAATTATGTAGCCCTGTTTCATACCTGGAAAAGGCATGGAAACTGAGCACAATTGAAAATTAACATGGAAATCTTGTGTTGTCCTGGAAAATTTGATAGGCTTTCTAAAAGGCAAGGCAAGTTTATTTGTATAGCACATTTCATACAACAGGGGCAATTCAAAGTGCTTTACATGCATTATTTAAAAATACAGCAAGAGGAGCATAAGAAAATAAAAATGTCAATGAATAAAAGCAAATATAAGAAGTAAATAGATAAAACATTTAAAAAGACAATAGTTAATGGAAAAAGACATTGATAAGTGTTTGTGTTTAATCATATCCCTCTACATCCCTCTACATCCCTCTACATCCCTCTACATCCCTCTACATCCCTCTACATCCCTCTACATCCCTCTACATCCCTCTACATCCCTCTACATCCCTCTACATCCCTCCACATCCCTCCACATCCCTCCACATCCCTCCACATCCCTCCACATCCCTCTACATCCCTCCACATCCCTCTACAACCCTCCACATCCCTCTACAACCCTCTACATCCCTCTACATCCCTCCACATCCCTCCACATCCCTCTACATCCCTCCACATCCCTCTACATCCCTCCACATCCCTCTACATCCCTCTACATCGCTCTACATCCCTCCACATCCCTCTACATCCCTCTACATCCCTCTACATCCCTCTACATCCCTCTACATCCCTCTACATCCCTCTACATCCCTCTACAGCCCTCTACAGCCCTCTACAGCCCTCCACATCTCTCTACATCCCTCTACATCCCTCTACACCACTCCATATCCCTCCATATCCCTCCACATCCCTCCACAAGAGGAGCATAAGAAAATAAAAATTACAATGAATAAAAGCAAATATAAGAAGTAAATAGATAAAACATTTAAAAAGACAATAGTTAATGGAAAAAAGACATTGATAGAAGTGTTTGTGTTTAATCATAACTGGTGCAAAACATGAAGGTTTTTAGCTTAGATTTAAATATTTTAAGGGTTTGGGCCTGTTTGATTTCTTCAGGGAGTTTGTTCCAGGAGCATGCAGCAGCGTGACTGAAAGCTGCTGCACCGTGTTTTGTTTTTACTCTTGGAATTATTAGCTGATTCTAGGGCTGGGCAAACGATCAACATTTTTTTTTCGATAATCGTAACGAATTAACGATCAATTATCGATTAATCAATAAGCTTTTTTTTCATTAAAAAAAAAAACTAGGGCAGAAATAACAAGCATGTTTTCCTTGGGGAAAAAACGTTATTTGTGTTGCTATTGCACAATGCACACATTCATTCATTCACATTAACTAGACACTACAGTCAGATAACAATCCTCTTAAACAAGGCAGTGAGTAGCCTAAATTGTTTAACTTAAAAACACATTTTACATTATAAATACAAATATAGAAAATAAGTAACTCACCATAGGAGCAGTAAAAAAACAGTTACTCACAAATAGGAGGATGACTGAAAACGTTAGTGTCCTTAAGAGCGTCCAGCTTAACTTAAATTTAAACTCCAGCGAGAGACTGTAGGCGGCAGGCCTACTGGTTCTTGTTCAAAAAGATGATCATGTTAACATGTTCAGGGGTGAGAGACGAACGCAATCTGGTGACAGTTAGGCCAGC
Source organism: Nansenia antarctica (assembly GCF_963989245.1). Lineage (NCBI taxonomy): Eukaryota > Metazoa > Chordata > Actinopteri > Argentiniformes > Microstomatidae > Nansenia > Nansenia antarctica. Next base: position 7,053,921 of record NC_137678.1, read on the forward strand.
CGCAGAAAACACTCGCTCCGAGAGCACCGAGGTTGCGGGGATGCAGAGGTAGGTCCGCGCTAATTTGGCCAACCGAGGAAACCTTCTTTCGTTTAATTTCCACCAGTCAGTTGGGTCGCAGTTCAGGCCCGCAGAAGGCTCCCTCAGAAAGGTGCAAACTTCGGTTTCGATGGGGATGTCAGCAGCAGCGCCTGCTGCGTATTGCTTCCCGAGGAGCTGTGCCATGGTCAGGTTACACTAACGTACGGGAACTTCCGTCATGCCGTACTGCGTTGTGAAATTCAATGCGAAGGCAAATGCAAAGTTCATTTCTCACACATAACGTGGACAAACTAATTTCCATTATTATTATTATTATTTAAAAAAATATATATTAACGATTATCGAGCAAAATATTTTGTGATCGACCAAGACCTTATCGATCAATTCATCGATCATCGATGCCCACCCCTAGCTGATTTGTCTCAGCTGACCTTAAGGACCTTGCGGGAATATAGGGTGGGAGGAGATCTGATATGTATTTTGGTCCAAGACCATTTTGTGATTTGTATGTAATTAGGAGGATTTTGAATTCAATTCTCTGAGAGACTGGTAGCCAGTGCAGGGATCTCAGGATTGGTGTAATGTGTTCAAATTTCTTTGTTTTGTTAGGACCCTAGCAGTGGCGTTTTGGATGAGCTGCAATTTACGAACAGCTCCTTTAGATAGGCCTGTTAGTAGACCATTACAATAATCAGGTCTACTCGAAACAAATGCATGGATGAGTTTTTCAAGGTCTTGCTTGGACATGAAACCTCTCATTCTTGTTATGTTTTTCAGGTGATAGTAGGCTGATTTAGTTATTGAGTTTATGTGGCTGTTGAAGTTTAGATCGGAGTCTAGAATTACACCAAGATTTCTGACCTGTTTTTTACTGTGAAGAGAGAGAGGGCCGTTTCAGTGCTATGTAGGGGGCGAAAGCCTGATTGAAAGTCATCAAAGAGATCATTTAGGGTCAAATAATTGCTAAGTTGTTCGTGGGCAACCATTTCAATAATTTTTCCTGTACAGGGAAGGTTTGATATGGGTCTCTAGTTGTTTAGTACAAATGGGTCTAGGCCGTTCTTTTTTAGTAGAGGCTTAATAACTGCAGTTTTCAGGGCTTCAGGGAAGATTCCTGATGAAAGGGAGGTGTTAATTATTTGGATTAGTTCGCCTGCCATGCAGCTAAATATGTTTTTTAAAAAGCTTGTTGGCAGGACATCAAGGGCACAGGTGGATGGTTTAAGACGTGACATGATTTTATCTAGGGTCTTGTAATCAATGGTGTTAAATTGTGACATGGTTGTTATGTCCGCCCTATTTGGGGTTGTTAATGGGGACATGTTTTTCATGCCTGACACAGAAGACCTAATGCCTTGTCTAATGGTTTCTATTTTATTGTTAAAAAAGGATGCAAGCTCATTGCATTTACTAGTTGAGTGAAATTCCTGAGCAATGGGTGTTGGGGGATTTGTTAGTCTGTCAACAGTTCTGAAAAGGATGCGGGCATTATTGATGTTATTGTTTATGATCTTAGAGAAAAATGATTGCCTGGCACTTCTTATTTCTAAGTTATAGTTCTGAAGATTCTCTTTATAGATATCATAGTGGACTTGAAGGTTTGTTTTTCTCCATCTGCGCTCTGCTTTACGACATTCTCTTTTTTGGGTCTTTACGGATGGGGCAGTTCTACAGGGAGCTTTTTGCTTACCAGAGATGCATTTGGATCTAATGGGTGCAATATCATCAATGGTTTTTGTGATTTTTAAGTTGAAATCGTGTAGAAGGTCATTTACTGAGGTTGGAATAGAAGTTTGGGGGGGAGGGCTAGGGAACAGGCCTGTGTGAACAGTGCACTGGTCTTTTCATTGATGTATCGTTTGGAAATAGTTTTAGACATAGTTTGAATAACAGGAAAGATAGATACGTCAAAGAATATGCAACAGTGGTCAGACAGGGCAATGTCAGTTACAACAACATTTGAAATATCTAGGCCTTTGGTGATGATAAGGTCCAGAGTGTGACCTCGATTATGAGTAGGGAGGTTCACATGTTGTTGAAGTTCAAAAACATCTAACAGAACAGAGAGTTCTTTGGCTTTGTTGTCCTCTGAGTTATCTACATGAATATTGAAATCACCAGCAATGATCAGACCATTAAATTCAGTAGTAATGATGGAGAGAAGCTCTGTAAGTTCATTAAAGAAGCTAGTAGAGTATTGGGGTGGTCTGTATAAAATGATAAAAAGAATTCGAGTGGAACATTTAAAAACAACTGAAAGATATTCAAATGATAAAAATTCCCCGAAGGATTTCTGTTTGCAGTTAAAACTGTCTCGGAAGAAAGAGGCGATTCCACCACCTTTTTTGTGGGATCTAACGACATCTAAGGTTCTAAAATTGGGGGGTGCTGACTCAATAAGAATTGGTGTCTTGTTATCTTTATCTAACCAGGTCTCAGTGATAAATAAGAAATCTAGTTCATAGGAGCTAATCAAGTCGTTGATTAAGAGAGACTTATTAGCTAAGGATCTGGCATTGAAAAGTGCTAGCTTGAGTGGTTTTGTGTTTGGTCTCTGTGTGGGCTGTGTGTGGCAGGGTACTGAAATTAAATTTGAGGGGTGTATAAAGCATTCAGACTTGTAATTAACTGTTCTGTTACTGATATGAACAGGGATAGCAAGAGTTGAGAGTCCCAGCTTTATATCAGGAATGTCAATGGTATCAACTCTATGGAAGCAGGGACTGTTAGAGCATCAACTGATTCTGGGTGTCATCCGGGGGATGGGGATGGGTGTTGTAGATAGCATCCTGTGGCGGGGTAGGGCGATGGGTATTGTTGATGAGGCTGGCATTGTTGATGAGGCTGGCGTCACAGGGAGTGTGGGGCCAGGTGTTGTAGAATGGAGAGCTGCCTGAGATGGAGCAGCTTTCGGGGTGAGCTCTACTCCTGTCTTCACCATTTTCTCTAACTTAGCTGAGAAAGGCAGGAACGGCGTGAGTTGGAGGAAGGAGAGCTCAGTGGACTCAGTGGATGAGTGTCTCTGGGAGTTGGGGGTAGAGTGGTTTGGGGGGTCGGGGGCAGAGTGGTTTGGGGGGTCCCTGGCGACTGTGGAGCGCAGTTTAGGCAGTTGCGATGGGGAGATTGATAAGTCATCTGCAGCACGCACTTCAGCCAGCTGTGATGAGTTTGGAGGGCCCTTTACTGTAGGCTGTGATGAGTCGCAGGACTGTGGGGAGAGTTTATCCACTGTGAGCAATTCAGCTGCCTGTGCTGAGTCTAGGGGTGTAACGGATCACCTAACTCACGGATCGGATCGTGTCACGGATTTTGAGTCACGGATCGGATCATTTTTCGGATCAACACAAAACATATATTTTTTTTAATAAAAACAACATTTTCCTTGAATTCTGTAAAAACACCACTTTTAATGTGTGAAACAAAAAAACAACATTCAAGATGTCAAAACTGATATATATATCACATATATATAACATCTATATATAACAACATATATATGCCTACAACACACCGTAACTTTCTTATCGACCTCCCTCCTTCCATCATTATTATAAGTAACAGGGAAGCCAAAGTGCTCCCATACATGTGATTTCAATGACGAGGGAGGCCTTTCCAGTTCGCCAACGTTGCACTCGCCATGATACTTGTTGCTGTAGATTCCCAGCTTCACGTGGAGTGAGTACGTAACAGAGTACTTTTTTTGTGTGTTTACACAATCACCCAGGCTGCTTAGCGGGTGATATGACGTGATATAAGTGGGACAGAGATGAGTGAATGAATGTTGTTGTCAACTCAGTACACATGCAGAGAGTGAGAATAAAGCGCACATGATTGTTTTTCTACCGGTTACATTTGAATGAATGAATGGTCTTTATTGTCATTGCTGCAGTACAGGTACCAAACAACGACATTTAGGAGGGGTGGCTCCCCTGGTGTTAGGAAAAAAAAAAAAAAAAACGATTTTGCTATTGATCCGCGGTACACATGCGTTCCGAACCGTGGAGGGCGATCCGAACGGATCACGGATTATCCGTGATCCGTTACACCCCTAGCTGAGTCTGAAGAATCCTGCGCTGTAGGCCTTTCAGTTGGTTCAAGAGCGAAGGAAGGGGGAGCAGAGTTTATGAGGTTGAAGAGTATGTTGTTCATCAAATGGTATTCTCCCGATCTGTTTAAGTGGAGGCCATCTCTTTTGAATAGGTCTCTCTGCCTCCAGAATATGTTCCAGTGGTCAATGAATTTCAGCCTTTTAATTTGGCACGTACCAGAGAGCCACGTGTTAAGGCTTAGGAGCCGGCTGAATTCCAGGTTAGCTCTGTCAACAGTGGGTAGCGGTCCACAGATGAATGTCTCAATCTTAAGCTTGTCAAGTCTATTGAAAAGTTCCATGAAATCACGTCTCAAGTCTACTGAGCCCATTTTACGTGAATCGGTTTGTCCCACATGTAATACAAGACGCTTTGTGTCTGGGTTTTTAGACAGTGTTTCTTCCAAATCTTTTGTTATTTCTGAGACCGTTATGTTAGGAAGACAGTGGATATGTAATTTTTTACGTCTTACGTTTCTGATCGCCGAGTCTCCAATCAACAAAGTATCTTTTGGAGGTGAAGTCTGTTTCATCCGCTGCATGTCACACAGAGAAGTAGAAGAAGGAGGGGGTGACCTTGAGCTCGTGTCTGGGGGCCGGGGAGTCACGTGATTCCCAGGCCTGGAAAATCTTGGCGTGACTCTGATGTTCTTATCTCGGGCCTTGGGAGTCATGCCAGCTCGCTGTTCCGCGGGCCGGTGTCTCTGACTCCTATCTCGGCTCTGTTTAGTCATGCAAGCCCATGGCTCGGGCCTACCTGTTGCTAATGATGCTAACGGTGCTAACGAGGACTTCAGTTGGCTGCTTTTCAGTAGTTTCGGGGGATAATTCATCTGTCCAGTGAATTTTGCAGCTGTCACCTGCCTCGTTAGCTTTGGGAAGTGTGAATTTTGATTTAAATCCTCTTCAAAGGCTTGCGTGGGTGGAGAACCATTAGCGTAGCGATTCTCGAGTGCGGAGAGTCGCCCCTGGAGAGTATATTCCAATAAGTCTACTCTCTTTGAAAGATCCACACAACTTTGACAGATAGCAGGCATTGTAGGAATAACAGCTATATTAAAAAATTGTTAAAACTATTAAAAAAAAGCAGGAAAGCAGTGGTATGAGAGGAGCGAGGGAGAAACACGTCTAATCTACTCAGAAGCACTAGCTAACATTAAACTAAACTAACATTTAATAATTTAAGTTTATTCTCAAATGTAAGTAGTTGGCTTGGAACTGTCTGTGGCTGTTCTAAATGTGGCTATCAATGTTGGTTGGCAAGCACATGGTTCATTGTTGCAAACAAACATTGATGTGCTTGCTAGCTAGCTAGCGCTTGGAATGTGTTGCTAACGGTAACGGCATATAGCGCTAATACTTCCTGATATCCGCGAGTGGGGGGCGCAAGTTAAAACGGTCACATCTCAGCGTAGGAACGTTGGATTTACTCAGGAAGTGGTTGAAGTTTGACTGGCGGTCAATGCAAATGTGTGATCTTTGCTACTTTAATAGATGATGCATTTGCCAAGTGATCAGTATTTAGCCTGTATGGTATATATAGTATATGTATGTGGATATATGTATATATATATATATTTATATATATATATTTATATGAAGATGTTATAGCTAGCTAGCTATGATTTATTATCAAAATAATGAACAGCAAGCTAGATCCAAAACTAGGGCCGGTGGATGAGGGCAAGTGTCACATTGGACAGACTACCAAAACAGAAAAATAAACTACCAAAACAGAAAAATAAAGTATCTTAACTACAGCAAGTGATAGATGTCAGAAATACATTATCTGGAGATTCAATAAGGTAGTTGTATATGTCAGGATATGGGTTAGGGTTATGTGACATCTCAGGCCGTCGGGTCGTTCAGCCACATAGATGGAGGCAGACTGAAAGGATACGCATCAAAATAATTTCATGATTTTTAAAATATATAACGACGTAGATCATTGATCGGCAACGACACTATATAATTGTTTGCCTCACTGGCCATCGGATTTGGGCTCCTAATAGCTAAAAATCAATACTGTTTTCTTATTTTAACGTATAAAAGCAGCAAAGACCATACAATTTGCATTGACCGCAAGTCAAACTTCTAACAATTCTACCACCCAAAAGGGGGCGTGATCGTTCTGATGACAGGGAGATGACGTATGACTGCTCTGATGAATTGGAATCACCACCATCACCTATACGTTTTAGGGAACCAAGTTTTTCAGCCCAGTGGTGTTCTAGGCTGGAAATTAGTTCTAGTTTAATACATCTACACTGAGCTATCAAAACACTGGTTAGACAGCTAACTATCTCTAAGCATTTAAGAGCTGATCGCACATCTAGACGGCACATCTTTTAAATCAAGTAAGTAGTCAGGTGTCCTCTGGGGGTGGGGGTGGGCCGGTGTGGTGGACGGGCAGGGGCGGAAAGTTTTAACGGTCTAGATATCATCACAAAACATGGTACCTGGAAAATCAAGAGGTGGTATGGAAAAGTATTTCAAGGCAAGCGTGGCAACCCTGACTTGTCTTTCCTGGCTAATTATTTGTGTAATTCTGAAAAGTCATTGGAGTGTGAAAGTGCAGAGCAGTGGTGAGTCCAAGGGGGAAGGTTGCCATGGAGCTTATAGACTCTATTCTAGTCTTCCTATTGGTTCAGTTATTTCCTTTGAGGTGAGGGACCAAACTAGGAGACCCAATTGATTGAGCTTCTTCTTTAGATTGTTAATGTGGTTTTGATAAATTATTACGTTGTGAACATCTAAAAAAGGTTTAAATTAAACAGCAAGCGATCGTACCTCTAGTGACACATGTTTGTGTTGACTACTCATATTGAGAAGCAATGTAAAGGACATTGTTAAGAGAAGAAACAAGGTCAAGAGCTGACCTCACTGATTACAATCTTTTATCAGTATTGTAATTATTACTGTAGGCTACACTGAACTGTTATGGACTTACTGCATCATTTTATTGAATTATTATTCAGGCTGGAGAGATGTGACCTCACAGAGAGATGCTGTGAAGCGCTGGCCTCAGCTGCAGCTCAAACTCCTCCCACCTGAGAGCTGAACCTCAGTCACAACAATCTACAAGACTCAGGAGTGAAGCTGCTCTCTGCTGGACTGGAGAGTCCACACTGCAAACTGGAGACACTGAGGTGAGTAGATATACTGAGTAATATATACACTATTTCACTTTTAATCCACATATTACATTTTAGAACATAAAAAGTTTGGAATCCAAATCTTAGGTAAACAATGAAATATCCATTGTCATTAATTCCGTCGCGTTGGCGAAATGTTACCAGACGTAAACTAGCCTGATAGCTTTAGCTGCCTTAGAAACGTTAACAGACGTAAACTAGCCTGATAGCTTTAGCTGCCTTAGAAACGTTACCAGACGTAAACTAGCCTGATAGCTTTAGCTGCCTTAGAAACGTTACCAGACGTAAACTAGCCTGATAGCTTTAGCTGCCTTAGAAACGTTACCAGACGTAAACTAGCCTGATAGCTTTAGCTGCCTTAGATACGTTACCAGACGTAAACTAGCCTGATAGCTTTAGCTGCCTTAGAAACGTTAACAGACGTAAACTAGCCTGATAGCTTTAGCTGCCTTAGAAACGTTACCAGACGTAAACTAGCCTGATAGCTTTAGCTGCCGTAGAAACGTTAACAGACGTAAACTAGCTAGATAGCTTAGCTGCCTGAGGTACGGTGGTTAACACACACGCTGCTGGTCTGGTTAGCTCTAGCTCGCTAGCAGTTAGGGATATTCAGTAGTTACTAGTACTAGTAGTAGCAGTCAGTTAATGAACACGGTAACACATCTATAAACACACCACGTGTCATGTATGGCGTTCGCTAGCTAACCTCTGATCCTTCACATTAAATGACATAACGATGTTCAGTTGTTAGTGTTTATTAATCGTACATCCAGATAGGTAACTAGCTGACATGTATTCGGGTGGCTGGATCTCAAGCACGTCATGTGTTCTAGAAGCGTCTGGAGACTTTGTAGCCGATCTGCCTCCGTTCAGAATAAACAAACGCGTTGGAAAGACGTCAGTGTGTTTGATCGTCAGTGTGTTTGATCGTTGTGTTGTGTAATTGTTGTTTTGCAACCCGACATTTCGTGACGTTACACGGGCTGCATACCTCATCGTGATGTTGCAGTGAAGTGAATGTTTCCAATTCTTTCTAGCCTGCTTGCCTTATCACTTGAGGCAAAAAATTTTTTTTTATTAAAACTAAACTCTTAAATTGGGTAGAACCCGTTTTAATAGCTCTCGCAACAATAATATTAAGTCTCGTTCGAGATTAATTCTATGTTATCTAACTATGTTTTCCTTTGTCTTCCCTTGCAAGGTACATGGGAGGCCAGTAACATGGTGTGCCAGTCTGACACCCTGTGTGATCCCGTTGTTCTGGTGTCTACCACGAACTCGGAACCGCACATTCGCAACCGCTGCCTGTCACCCGGGTCGGGCAACTGTGGCGGTGGAGGGGGAGGGGGAGGCAGCTGCACCGCCGGGGTGGACCAGCAGCCCCGCCAAGCCTCCCCCGAGAGAACTGACAGTGTGATCATGAGAAGTGTCGCAACATGGACACTAAGACCTCTACTGTGGACTCATGTGATCTGGACTATGGGTCTAAAGATTCATTTTCCATTCAAGACCCTACAGCTATTAGCACTGGGGATGATACCTTCTTCAAACCACCCTGTGCCACCCCCACTAAGAAGGTGCTTGGAGAGCACATCCCTGCAGACTTGAAACTGGAGAGAAAACCGATCACCCCAGGTGAGGAGGAGAAAGAAGAAGAAGAGAGGCACACGAACAGTTCCAGAAGCATTGCTCTAGGATGGAACGCTTCACCACGGCCCTGCTGCAGTCCTGGATGTCTGCAGGCCCTGGGGCCGCTCTCCTGGACCACATGGACTCCTCACGCCAGGCGGTGTCTCCATAACAACAGTGGACCGCCTTCATTCACAGACGTTACCAACGTGGACATGGAACGCTTCACCACGGCCCTGCTGCAGTCCTGGATGTCTGCAGGCCCTGGGGCCGCTCTCCTGGACCACATGGACTCCTCCCGCCAGGCCACCCAACTCAAATACATCACAGGAGCTGCGCCTGTGGTCTACGGCCAAGGTCCATGATGGTCCAGTTTTACACGGCCATCATAGAGTCCATGCTCACCCACTCCATCACCTGGTTCCCTGCTGCAACGACCAAGGACAAGGCCAAGTTGCAGCGGGTGATACGTTCAGCAGAGAGGGATTGCGGGATTGAGGGATTGCGGGATTGAGGGATTGAGGGATTGAGGGATTGCGGGATTGAGGGATTGCGGGATTGAGGGATTGCGGACGCTTAAAGGTGTCTCCATAACAACAGTGGACCGCCTTCATTCACAGACGTTACCAACGTGGACATGGAACGCTTCACCACGGCCCTGCTGCAGTCCTGGATGTCTGCAGGCCCTGGGGCCGCTCTCCTGGACCACATGGACTCCTCCCGCCAGGCGGTGTCTCCATAACAACAGTGGACCGCCTTCATTCACAGACGTTACCAACGTGGACATGGAACGCTTCACCACGGCCCTGCTGCAGTCCTGGATGTCTGCAGGCCCTGGGGCCGCTCTCCTGGACCACATGGACTCGTCCCGCCAGGCGGTGTCTCCATAACAACAGTGGACCGCCTTCATTCACAGACGTTACCAACGTGGACATGGAACGCTTCACCACGGCCCTGCTGCAGTCCTGGATGTCTGCAGGCCCTGGGGCCGCTCTCCTGGACCACATGGACTCCTCCCGCCAGGCCACCCAACTCAAATACATCACAGGAGCTGCGCCTGTGGTCTACGGCCGAGGTCCATGATGGTCCAGTTTTACACGGCCATCATAGAGTCCATCCTCACCCACTCCATCACCTGGTTCCCTGCTGCAACGACCAAGGACAAGGCCAAGTTGCAGCGGGTGATACGTTCAGCAGAGAGGGATTGCGGGATTGAGGGATTGCGGGATTGAGGGATTGAGGGATTGAGGGATTGAGGGATTGCGGGATTGAGGGATTGAGGGATTGCGGGATTGAGGGATTGCGGACGCTTAAAGGTGTCTCCATAACAACAGTGGACCGCCTTCATTCACAGACGTTACCAACGTGGACATGGAACGCTTCACCACGGCCCTGCTGCAGTCCTGGATGTCTGCAGGCCCTGGGGCCGCTCTCCTGGACCACATGGACTCCTCCCGCCAGGCGGTGTCTCCATAACAACAGTGGACCGCCTTCATTCACAGACGTTACCAACGTGGACATGGAACGCTTCACCACGGCCCTGCTGCAGTCCTGGATGTCTGCAGGCCCTGGGGCCGCTCTCCTGGACCACATGGACTCGTCCCGCCAGGCGGTGTCTCCATAACAACAGTGGACCGCCTTCATTCACAGACGTTACCAACGTGGACATGGAACGCTTCACCACGGCCCTGCTGCAGTCCTGGATGTCTGCAGGCCCTGGGGCCGCTCTCCTGGACCACATGGACTCCTCCCGCCAGGCCACCCAACTCAAATACATCACAGGAGCTGCGCCTGTGGTCTACGGCCGAGGTCCATGATGGTCCAGTTTTACACGGCCATCATAGAGTCCATCCTCACCCACTCCATCACCTGGTTCCCTGCTGCAACGACCAAGGACAAGGCCAAGTTGCAGCGGGTGATACGTTCAGCAGAGAGGGATTGCGGGATTGAGGGATTGCGGGATTGAGGGATTGAGGGATTGCGGGATTGAGGGATTGCGGACGCTTAAAGGTGTCTCCATAACAACAGTGGACCGCCTTCATTCACAGACGTTACCAACGTGGACATGGAACGCTTCACCACGGCCCTGCTGCAGTCCTGGATGTCAGCAGGCCCTGGGGCCGCTCTCCTGGACCACATGGACTCCTCCCGCCAGGCCACCCAACTCAAATACATCACAGGAGCTGCGCCTGTGGTCTACGGCCTCCCCGTACACTTGCGATAGGACGAGGAGACGCACCGTTTAAGAAACTAAGCAATTTCACACCCAATGCCCCCGATACTAGTGTGTATGATTTAAAACTTTTAAAGGTTTGTTTTATTTATCGTTATCATTAACAAATTACCTTTTTAATAACATGTAATGCCAAAACGAATGCCGGGTCGGGCAACTGTGGTGGTGGCGGGGGAGGCAGCTGCACCGCCGGGGTGGACCAACAGAGACAACATGGACATTGGCTCAGATGTCATACTTCACCTGCCCAAGTTTAAACTGGAGGAGGAGTGTGATCTGAAGTTTGCAGACGACACCACCCTGGTGGGCCTCATCTCCAGGGGGGGACGAATCTGCCTACAGGGGTGAGATCGAGGGGCTGCAGAGCTGGTGCAGTTTTAACAATCTGGAGCTCAATGCTCTAAAAACAGTGGAGATGGTGGTGGACTTCAGTAGGAAAGCAGCCCTGTATGTTAGATATCTAGACGATATTTTTGGACTCTGGACACATTCCCACACTGAGTTTCAGGTGTTCCTGGAGACCCTTAATAATCACCACCAGGCTATGTTTTCTTCACACAGGGTGATGGGGAGAACAAGGGGTTAGCTACAAAGGTCTTCTTTAAAACAACAGATAGACATGCATTATTGCATAGGAGTAGCTTTCATCCCAAACACACTTACAGGGGAATATTGAAGTCCCAGCTCATCAGGTTCCACAGAATATGCACCTTCCCAGAGGATGTGGAGAGGGCATCCAAAACCCTTTCAGGGCCTTGGGCCCTAGAGGCTATTCAAAATGTTTCCTCAGGACCATTAAGGCTGAGGTAAAACAGGCCTTTGAGGGGACAGGTGTGTATTCCAAGGCACCTGATATGCTGCAGATGATTCCCTTTGTGTCTACGTTCTCCCACCAAACAGGTAGCCTGGGAAGACAAATTAAAACTAATTTTGAAAGGGCCCAAGGAAGCATAGAACCGTTGAGGGAATTTAAAGTGATTTCGGCATACAGGAGAAACAAGAATCTAAAAGACATTCTAGTTCATTCTAGATTGGGGGAGAAACAAAAGGACCCCCTTCTTAAACGTCTCCTAACCCCAAAATATATATATATATATAATAAACAGGCAAACTTGGGGGCCCCCATTTGGCAAAGGATGGGCCTTGATACAGTTAATGTGGTTTATGCCATCCAGTGTAAGGCATGTTTGATTTTATATGTAGGGGAAACGCAGAATAAGTTGAGGGAGAGGTTAAAACAACATGTGTATCATGTTGGAAAGGGTAACCAGACCTCCCTCCTTTATGAACATTTTAACACACATTTATTAGAAAATCTTTTTATTATGGGGCTGGAGACAAATTTAACATGGACCAAGGGACAGAGACAGGCGGCAGAACGAAAATGGATGAAAATTTTAAAGACAATTCATCCAGGGGGATTGAATAACAGGTATTAGGGGATGGTGGTGACTTAGGGGATGGGGGGTAATGTCCTTTTAATTTAGGGTTAGGCTTTTATCAAATGTTAACTTATTAGATTATTAAATTTAATTATTATTAAATTATTAAATTATAAATTATTGAATTGGGTTTTTAGGATTAGGGATCCCATTGGGTGTTTTGCAGGGGTCGTGTGATGTCCCAGAGCTGGAACTGCTGTGGGGGGGCCCCTATGCTCCTACATGAATTTATTTTGGAGCTTTGGTTTGGTTTGGTTGAGCTGCATGTTATAGTATAATTGGTTTGATTTGATTTGAGTTGTTTGAATCCTTAATGTACATATATATATATATATTAGTGCTGTCCCAAACGACTATTTTTCTAACGATTAATCTAGCGATTATTTTATCGATTATTCGATTAGTCTAACGACTAATTTGTCGATAAGTCTAACGATAATTTTTGTACTGTAAAAAAAAAAAAAAACTTCTTTGGCTCCACCTCACTGCTATGTTTAGCCAACTTGAATGCCAACATGGCCATTTAGAAGTCTGTCCATCACCACAACACATAGCTAGCTAACGTTACTCTCGCTGCTATGTTATGATTAGCAAAATTGATGCTAACGTAGCATGCGAGCTACGAGCTAGATAACGTACAGTAGGTGCTCGCACCACAATGACAATAGGCTACCGTAGCTAGCCAGCTACATAGCTAACGTTACTAACACCAGAAGACAAGACATACGAACTGTGGTGAGCTACATTGCTTGTGTAACATTAGCTAGTAGCTATCCATTTTTCACTCATACACTTAATTGTCTCGCCTGGTAAAATAAAGGTTTAAAAAAAAAAAAAAAAAAAAAAAAAAAATCGCCATTTTGTTTATTTGCGACTAACCGACGCATATTACGCTAACCGACGTATTGACGTAGTCGATGACGTCGACGACGTCGAATAATCGTAACAGCCCTAATATATATATATCATTTATTTATTGATTTCTTATTTAATTATTGTTTGATCACTGTATAACATACAGCACTTGGGCCTTCCTTAACAGTGGTCGCAGCCAGAATCCCACACTAACACCTTACAGCAAACCTACCTGTCAGGACTATATTGAAAAGACTGCGTATGGGGAGTAAACCTTATAAAGTGGGGTGGCTGAATGGTAGATACCCATGGTTGTCATCAGGAGGACCTGGGTTCGTATCCCGCCAGAGATGCAAGGAATTGGTGAAGACATTTAGCCCATTGGAGAGTGTTTACATGAAGTTGTGTTGTTGTTATATTTCCTTCTTATGTTTTGGCCCATTTTGGGCATGTTGGTTTTTGTTTACTGCAATTTTGCATTTTTTCTATCAGGTTGCCTTGCACTTAATTTAAGCACTTTCTTTATATATATTTATATTATGTATTATTTAACACTCTCCAAATGGGCTGGCACTTACTTCCCCGGCCTTTCATCTGGGGTAGGGAGCCCAGGAACCCTACCCTCAGCCCTAACCCCAACCCCAACCCTTTAGCCCTGGTCCTGACCCTGACTGTAACCCTAGCCCTCCAGTTCTAGCCCTAACCCTAATCCCTAACCATGACCCCTTTCCTAGACCTAACCCTGTCCCCAACCCCAGCCCTAGCCCTAACCTGTTGGCCCTGGCCTGACCCTAACCTTCCGACCCTAGCCCTGGTCCTAGCCCTGATCCCTAAACCTAGCCCTACCCCCAACCCTAGCCCTAATCCTAACCCTGGGCCTAACCCTAACCCCGACCCTGGGCCTAACCCTAATCCTGGGCCTAACCCTAACCCTGGAACCAACCCTAACCCCAACCCTGGGCCTAACCCTAACCCCAACCCTGGGCCTAACCCTAACCCTGGGCCTAACCCTGGGCCTAACCCTGGGCCTAACCCTAACCCTGACCCCTAAACCTAAGCCCTAACCTTAATTCAACCCCTTTCCTAAACCTAACCCTCCTTCTAACCCTAACCCAAACCCTTTCCCTTTCCCCTGCCCATCCCAAGGGCAGTGGTGGCTCAGGAGGTAGAGCAGCTGTCATGCCAAAACCTGCCGCTTGCCAAAAGCTGCCGGGGGTGCGGCCTAACGCGGCACGACCAGCTGGCACGCGCACGCGTCACGACCAGCTGGCGACTGTGACGCGTCATTTTTGAAACCTCTGTTTTGACAGCCCATTAGCGAAAAGCTTTAATTTGCCTCTACAAGTGTTAATATGTCATTTTATGAAGTTTTAATATGTTTTCAGGCGAGAAAGTAACCATATATATTCACAAAATGTATCCGGTTTATCAAAATAACCTGTTTATATATGAAAACACATATAATGCTATCGCGTCTCCACAGGCTAAAGTACAACTACACTCATATCCTCAACTTATGTCCTAATCACACTACTGTCATACAAGTCGTACCTTCTCCTTGACATGGACATACACACCTGCTACCTTCTTTGAAAGAAATCGCGATTTATTCAGTGAAAACTAGTACACCATTCAACATAGCATAACAATAGCATAGCATTCGCGGACACAGTCAGGCAATGCACCTAGCACAACAATAGCATAGCATTCGCGGACACAGTAACATAGACAGATAGACCGCTAGACAACTTCATCTTCCTCCTCTTCCTCCCTGGTGCCATTCCTCCTCCCCTCAGATTCACTCATGAGCCTCCTCCTCCTGTTCCTGAGGCAGCTGTGAGCCTTCCTCCTCTTCATCGCTGCCCTGTGGCTGCTGAGAGAGGATCTCCTCACCCTTCAGGTCCCTGTTCTTCAGGTTGCCCAGCCAGAAGGCGTCCTGGCAGTGGTTGAGGGTGAGCATGACCTTCACTCTGTACACAAACTGCTCCAGGCTCTTCTTCAGCCCGGGGACGTGGTTGGTGAGGGCCGTGTCCTGCTTGATCTTGGAGTGTCCACACATGTGATGGAGCTGCCTGGTGCTTTTTGATTGATTGATTGTACTTTATTGTCCCCGAGGGGAAATTTGTCTTGGGCATGGTACTTTCATGCTTCAAGTGCAACAGTGACGATACATACAACATACAGTAGACAAAGTAAACAACAGGACAGCAACAAACATTGAGTGACATTGGCAGCAGTTTCCACCTGGACATGGCATCATTTGGTATAAATATATATTGCACATAACCCTTCAAGTGGTGTTTTCGAATATTGCACATGGCCCTTCAAGTGGTGTCTAAGATAAAGTGCAGGTGCTGGTGATCATGTCCTAATCATCGTTTCTGCTTGAGAGAATTGATTAGTTTAATGGAGAATGGGACAAATGATAGTTTTAAGAGCTTATAGTTACATCTTGGCATGCGAAGCCTTCTACCTAGGGGGAGAACTTCGTATTCTGTGGAGAGCGGATGTTGGGGGTCTGCGATTATCTTGTTAGCCTTGTCCAGGACAGCTTTTTCATATAGTTTATTTAGGATCACATAGTCTCTTTCACCTACAATTTTCATGGCTGTTTTGTGAATGCTGACTAGTCTGTTTTTTTGTTGTACAGTTAAGTTGCCAAACCACACAATTATTCCATATCTGATTACACTTTCAACAATGGACTGATAGAAAATTCTCATGATCTGCTTTCTCACCCCATAAAGTCTGAGTCGCCTCAGGTGATAAAGCCTCTGCTGTAGTTTGTTACATAAGCTGTCTAAGTGTGTATTCCAGCAGAGATGGTTGTCTAATTGAATACCTAAGTACTTATAAGAGGGCACCTGGATGATTGTTTGGTCTTTAACGACCACAGGCTCATGGTCAGTTACCTGCCTTGGGTCTAACACAACCTCCTGAGTTTTGGTGGGGTTTAAGATGAGATGGTTGCTGTCGCACCATTTAGTGAATATATTAATCTCATCATGGAGCACCGAGGGGTCTGTATCTTTATCAAGGAGACTTAGAATTGCAGTGTCGTCAGCATATTTTATAATATGGTTGCTTGGGTGGTTACTCTTACAGTCGTTGGTGTATACTGAGAAAAGATATGGAGACAGAACGCAACCTTGGGGGACACCTGTACTGCAGTGTTTAGTCACTGACAGTGTTCCATTGACTTTCACTTGCTGTTCTCTTTCTAACATGAAGGAATGGATCCATTTGATTAAAGTACTATTGACACCCATGTCTTTGAGCTTTCCTAAGAGCACGTGGGGTTGTACCGTATTAAAGGCGGAACTAAAGTCAACAAACATAATTCGGGCATAGGCCTTTTTGTTCTCGAGGTGCTTGGATACAGAATGTGTGATATAGAGAATAGCATCCTCCGTGCTACGGTTCTGTTTATAGGCAAATTGAAAAACATCTAGCAGAGGGTCAATGTGTGCTCAGCTGCAGGGTCCTCAGCAGGCTCTGGACATCCTCCTTGTGCTTCTTAAAACTCAAGTCCAGCAGCGGCATGCCCATTCCATGCCTTCCAGGAAAAGACGCCCGTACTTCAGACACACGATGAGCACTGGTCTGCTGTCGAACACCTTGACCAGGTTGACTAGGATGTGGAAGTCTCTAACAGCAAGGTTCCATATCAGCAGTTGTGGGCCTCTGGAAGGAGGGAGGGGGGTGTGTGAGGTGGAGGGCGGCGGTTGTGGGCCTCTGGAATACCGCTCTGGTCTGATCTCTCCTGTCCTCAGCAGTCTGACGTACTCCTCATGGTGGCATCTCTTTACGTGCTTGTGGAGGAACATCTGCCAATTGACAGTTATGAATAATAATAATAATCATTATCTAATTTATATCAATAAAAAAAAATATGTTCTAATCATATAGATAGATAGATAGACTTTATTTGTCATTGTTACAGTACAGGTACCAAACAACGAAATTTAGGAGGGGAGGCTCCCCTGGTGTTTAAGAAAGGAAAAAGAAACACATTTTGGAAAAAGCATAGATGCATAAAATCACAAGAAGGTAAGGAGCTGGTTTACATCAATAGAGGCTATGTACACAATCCACTGTACTATACTGCACAGGTAGTCAACTAGGGTTGTCATATTTCACAAGAAAGTATTTTTTCACATTTTTTTAAAGTGTCACAGTTTGCAGGCTTGAAAATGTACATGTTTGTGCCTCAGCACTAGCTGCCATACAATCCGTCCGGACTTGTCCTGGGCCCAGAACTTAGGCCTTTTCTGTGTTCAGGGCCTTGACGGCCCTGTGGTAGAAGCTGTCCTTCAGTCTGTTTGTCTTAGCGGCCGGGGTCCTGTACCTCCTGTTCGAGGGCAGCTTGACAAAGTGTTCGTGCCCAGGGTGGGTCGGGTCCTTGGAGATCTTGGAGGCCCTCCTGAGACAGCGTGTTTTGTACAGCTCCTCCAGAGAGGGGAGGGTGGCGCCGGTGATCCCCTGTGCTGTTCTCACGACTCTCTGTAAATCGCTTCTCTCCGCTGCCGTGCAGCTGTGGTACCAGTTGGAGATGCCGAAGGTGAGGATGCTCTCCACTGCGCCGTGGTAGAAGGCCACCAGCATCTCCTGCTTGCTGTGTTGTTTCTTGAGGCATCTCAGGGTGTATAGCCGCTGTTGTGCCCTCTTGATGGTGCCTTTAGTGTTGTCCTTCCAGGCCAGGTCATCCCGCATGATGTGTCCCAGGAAACGGAGGTTTGAGACCATCTCCACGCTCTCTCCGTCGATGAGCAGGGGCAGGATCTCTGACTTTTTCCTCCTGAAGTCTACGATGAATTCCTGGGTCTTTGACTTGTTTAGCAGCAGGTTGTTTACCTTGCACAGCTTGCTCAATTGCTCTACCTCATCCCTGTACGCCGCCTCGTCCCCCCCCGAGATACATCCCACCACGGTGGTGTCGTCTGCAAACTTTACGATGTAGTTGCTGGGGTGGATGGGGGTGAAGTCGTGGGTGTAGAGGTTGTAGAGGATGGGGCTTAGCACGCAGCCCTGGGATGACCCAGTGCTGAGGCTGAGGGCTGTGGAGGTGTGGGGGCCCACCCGCACCCTCTGGGGGCGGTCGGTCAGGAAGTCCTTGATCCACGCACATATAGAGTGTGATAGACCCAGGTCTAGTAGTTTGGTCACTAGCCTGTCTGGAAGGATGGTGTTAAAGGCGGAGCTGAAGTCCACGAAGAGCAGTCTCGCGTAGCTGTTTCCCCTCTCCAGGTGGGATAGAGTGGCGTGGAGAGTCGTTGCTATGGCGTCCTCTGTGGACCTGTGGGCTCTGTAGGCGAACTGGTATGGATCCAGGTTGGGCGGGAGGCGTGTGAGTATGTGGGCCCGGACTAGTTTCTCGAAGCACTTCATGATGATTGGTGTGAGTGCCACCGGGCGGTAGTCGTTTAGGCAGCTCACCGTGCTTTTCTTCGAGACTGGGATGATAGTTGAGGTTTTCAGGCAGGGTGGGACGGTGGCCTGGGACAGGGACTGGTTAAAGATGTTGGTGAAAACCCCGGCCAGCTGGTCGGCGCAGTCTCTCAGCACCCGTCCCAGGACGCCATCCGGCCCCGAGGCTTTCCTGGGGTCCACCGCCTTCAGTACGCGTCTCACCTCGTGCTCTGTGAGGGTGAGGCTGCTGAGAGCTGGAGAGAGTGGTGTTTGTGTTGTGGTTACCTCCGTTCGCCCCTCGTCGAACCGGGCATAGAAGGTGTTCAGCTTTCCCGCCAGCAGGGGGTCGTCCTCTGCGGCTGTGAGCCTGTTGGCTCTGAAGTTTGTCATCTGCTGAACCCCCTGCCACATCCGCCTGGAGTCGTTGCTCAGGAGGCATTCCTCAATCTTCTCTCTGTGCTCTGCCTTGGCCGCTTTGATGCCGCGCTTTAGGTTGGCCCTGGTGGAGCTGTACAGCGGTGTGCGCTTCCCTGCGAAGAAGGCGTTGTCCCTCTCATTTAACAGTTTTTGGACCTTCCCAGTCATCCATGGCTTCGTGTTGGGGTAGACCCGGACCCGTTTGTCCACGGTGACTGAGTTGGTGCAGTTCACTATGTGGTTCAGAACCGACGACGTGTACTGTTCCAGGTCCTCATGCTCATATTCCTGCCATAGGGTGTCATTTAGGCAGATCTGCAGTGGAGCGGACCCTTCTGGCCAGGTTCTGACAGTCTTAGTGGTGGTGGGAGCACTTTTCCCCATTGTGGTGTATGCAGGAATCAGGAGGATTGACACATGGTCAGACATGCCTAGATGA
The DNA here is from genome assembly GCF_963989245.1 of Nansenia antarctica. Lineage (NCBI taxonomy): Eukaryota > Metazoa > Chordata > Actinopteri > Argentiniformes > Microstomatidae > Nansenia > Nansenia antarctica. Next base: position 7,073,629 of record NC_137678.1, read on the forward strand.
GCTAGCGGACTAGCCTTGTAAGTAGGGCTGGGTATCGCCACTGATTTCCCAAAACGATTCGATTCCGATTCACAGCTCCAGATTCGATTCGATTCGATTCACGATTCGATTCGATTCGATTCGATTCCGATTCGATCTAGTTACAATATACTTTTTTTGCTTGAATATGAAAGAGATTCTCCGAACTAATGCTATAAATGGTTCAAGGAACCCTATAACATGTAGCATTGTTAAACATATCAATGAATTGACTCCAAAGCAGTTACATGAATGTACTTTTTATTTACATATGACTTTGCTTTTGTCCAGCTCATCTCTATCGTCACATTTTTTAAATCCAAAATGCACCCAGACATCTGACTTTAAGCCTGGTGGTGACTTGAGTGTCCCTGCCATCGCCATGTTTTTAGATTTTAGTGTTGACGTTGCGTGAGATATGATAAATTATTGTAGCGCGAGATCTGGCCACGAGATCTCGTTGCGGGTTGAAGCTGCAAGCAAAAAAAAAAAAAAAAAAAAAAATCGATCTCGGGATTTATGAATCGATAAATCGCTCATTTAATGAAGATCGATTCAGAATCGGGAAATCGATTTTTTGAACCCAGCCCTACTTGTAAGCACGTTTGATGTTGGTGTATACCTTATCCAGTGTTTTTTCTCCTCTCGTTGCACATTTTACATGCTGGTAGAACTTGGGTAGTACTGCCTTCAGGTCGACATGATTAAAGTCCCCCGCTATGATGTGGATAGCCTGTGGATCAGTACTTTGTTGGCTACTAATGACGTCGTATAGTCGCGCCAATGCTACTTTGCTGTCTGAGCTAGGTGCAATATACACACATGTAATTAGCACCGCGTTAAACTCCCTAGGCAGGTATGTGGGTCGGCATTTAACAGTCAAGTATTCTAGGTCTGGTGAGCAGTGGCTACTTACAGTTTTCGTGTTTAAGCACCAGCTATCCTTCGTCGATATTATGATCCCACCTCCTCTTGACTTACCGCTAAGCTCCGTGCGGTCAGCGCGATGAAGCGTTCGGCCCTCTAAGCTAACGTTTGCGTCCACAATGTTGTCATTTAGCCAGGTTTCGGTCAGAATAATCACACAGCTATCCCCTACGATGCTGTTTTTTGCCACCTGTAGTCTCAGTTCATCCATCTTATTTGTCAGGGATCTGACATTTGAGAGGAAAATGCTTGGAATAGCTGGCTTGTTTGGGCTTCTCCTTAGCCTTGCTAGCAGGCCTCCCCTCCGGCCTCGCTTTTTCCTACGATCCCGCCGCCGGCGTCTCCGCCTCAGGGAGGGGACTATGAACCAGGGCTCTCCCGGTAGCCTGGCGATGTCCGTGTCAATGTTGTATTGCTCCAGGAAATCCGCCCTAACTATCCTGTCGTTTTGCGTGCCGACTTCTAATAAGTCGAGCCTGCTGTAGGTACTATATACACAACTGTTCCCTATAAGTACTAAAAAAAGAGTGAACATACAAAGGTAATTAAAAACACAATGAAACACCAGTGTGGTCGCCCCCCGAGCCTCAGCGTCTAAGCGCGCGGCCATCTTGGAAGACCGTCCCTTAAATCTGGCATAAAAAGCACATGACCACAGTTGAAACGTAATACAAACATGTAACAAAATATTGAAAGGACAAATACGAAATAAATATTCAGACAAGGAATCAAATAATAAATTGAAAGATTGAGATTGAGATTGAGATTGATTGAGATTGAGAGATTGAGAGATTGAGATTGAGATAACGTTTATTGCCACTATGCATTACACATATAGGAATTTGCTTCGTCACCACAGCAAGTGCGTTTATACTTTTTTCACATATCAAAAAACAGGACAACACAACAACAACACAGGACAGACAACAGTGCATTGGATAGTGCGGTATAAAGTAAAGTGCGGTGCAGAGTTTTTTACAGTGAGTCCAGTTCAGTCCTGGGCAGACTTGGGGGCGGGGGGGGGGGGAAGCCAGAGTCATTTAACAGCCTGGCGGCTGAGGGGTAGAAGCTGAGCCTGTGGCGGGCCTTCAGTGCCTTAGAAATACACAAATAAATAAGATTGCTACACTACGATTGCCCATTGCATACATATGAATTGACCGTCAGTTATCATACCGTTGCATTTGAAAGTCTTGCATAAAGTTATCAACACCATGAAAACAACATTGTGCAAAATTATGTCTGCCTCCACAGCTTCGACAAAGGGTCAACGTTCACTGCTGTAGCGCCCCCGCATAGTCCCCAGCCAGGTGTCAGGCAGGCTACTGTCGGATGTTCGTCTCATCCAATGTCCTTAGTGCATAATATCAGCTAAATAAATCTCCCACTGTTTATTGTCTGTGTATCCATCAACCTCTTCATCACAGGTCTGAAGGCGGTGACCTTGTCATCCTGCAGAGTCACACACGTGTCACTGAGTTCCGATGGCTCTGTCTCAACCTTCCCACTTGAGAATCCTTCAATGGTGGAGTACTGGCATGTCTCATTAAGCGCAGGGTAGGAGGAGCAGTGCAGTTGGAGGGCCTTGTGACTGTAGCTGCCAGCTTGAGAAACACTGCTGTACACTTTTGAGTGCAACGGCGCCACTTGAAAGGGGTTCTCTGCATGGGACATGTTTATAGGATCCTGACGGCTCCTGAGGTTCCCACACTGGCCGCTACCGGTCACCGGGAGCCTGGCGCTCTGCAGTTGGCAGTCCCCGGCCGTGCTACCGGTCCGCAGCTCGGCGCCGTGGTGAGACCCTAGGATGACCCCTGTGGCCGCCGTGCGCGCCAGAGACCAGATCCGGGGCTTGTCCGACACCTCGAAATGGGACAGGGACACGGTGCCCGTGGGGACAGAGGAGGAGGGGGGGGTCTTGGACACCATGGGATCCAGGAAGTCCGAGGAGAGAGCGGACACACTCTTGAGGCCGCAGGGGAAGGGGTGGAAGCTGTGGGGCAGGGAGAGCTCCGAGCTGCAGTCTCTCTTTGGCGGAGCCCTGGACATGTCCCTCTGGAGATGCTTGTGCTCCTCCACGGCCGCCTTCTCGCAGTCGCTGTCCAGTTTGTCGCAGTCGTCATCGTCCATGTCCTCCAGGTCACTCAGGCGAAGGTCCTTCTCCTCCTTGCAGTCGCTGGAGTCTTTGGTGACACAGTCCTGATCACTCTTATCTAGGTCATCCTTGCTGTCGTCCCCAGCCTTGTTCTTTGGTGACCAGGTCATCTTGTTCTCCTTCTTTAGCCTCCTCCGGGCGTTGGCGAACCAGGTGGACACTTGGGTGAGGGTCATTTTGGTGATGATGGCCAGCATGATTTTCTCCCCTTTGGTGGGGTAAGGGTTCTTCCGGTGTTCGTACAACCACGTTTTGAGGGTGCTCGTGGTCTCCCGGGTGGCGTTCTTCCTTCTGGCTGAGCCATTAAAGTCCACCGTCCCATACCTGTCATATTGGTACTGGCCCAGTGAGTGGTCATAAGGGTAGTACGCCGCCGGCTGGGTTATCCCAGAATGTAAGGTGCCAGTGCCATCCTTAATTTCGTACTGTGGATTCTTCGCGACCTCTGCGTCTTCAATCATATATAGATGATAGACCCACAGATATAGATAGACATCTATATTATGTACAAAAAGGTAGAAAGTATAAATACAACTTTAACATCTTGAACTTTAACAACTTTAAACTTTAACATCTTTAACATCTTTAACAACTTTAACAACTTTAACATCTTTAAGTAAAATCTAACGCTAACCACAACACCAACAGAGTTAACTCTCTGGTCGAAACCATCCTTTTAGTGGAGGGATGAAGAACAACGTGCTCTGCTAACAGATCTATATCATATCAATATCTCCATCATACCTGCAGCCTCGAGGCCGATGGGAACAAGACTCGTTTACATAAAGGCTCAAGATAACTCAACAAAAGTTTCAGTTTATTAATCCCCAAGGAACGAGACCAGCAACACTTTTAGAAAACGTTTCACAAACAAAGTGACAACATTGCTCTCATTTAGCAAAACATGAAAAACTTGTGACCATGAGGACTTAGAGAGAAAAGTCCACAGTCCTCTCCAACGCTGTACTAGTCATCAGAGTCATCTGTGACAACTTCATCTTCCTCCTCTTCCTCCCTGGTGCCATTCCTCCTCCCCTCAGATTCACTCTCATGAGCCTCCTCCTCCTGTTCCTGAGGCAGCTGTGAGCCTTCCTCCTCTTCATCGCTGCCCTGTGGCTGCTGAGAGAGGATCTCCTCACCCTTCAGGTCCCTGTTCTTCAGGTTGCCCAGCCAGAAGGCGTCCTGGCAGTGGTTGAGGGTGAGCATGACCTTCACTCTGTACACAAACTGCTCCAGGCTCTTCTTCAGCCCGGGGACGTGGTTGGTGAGGGCCGTGTCCTGCTTGATCTTGGAGTGTCCACACATGTGATGGAGCTGCCTGGTGCTCAGCTGCAGGGTCCTCAGCAGGCTCTGGACATCCTCCTTGTGCTTCTTAAAACTCAAGTCCAGCAGCGGCATGCCCAGCTTCATGAACGACTCCAGGAAAAGACGCCCGTACTTCAGACACACGATGAGCACTGGTCTGCTGTCGAACACCTTGACCAGGTTGACTAGGATGTGGAAGTCTCTAACAGCAAGGTTCCATATCAGCAGCTTCTCACTCTGGACCTCAGTGTTGTCGTTTAGTCTACTGGGGGAAATCTTCCTCACAGCCTTCTCCAGCTCTCCCATCATCCCCTTGTAGAACACCAGGAAGGTCTGCCTGTTCAGAGTGGGCCAGGTTCCAGAGCAGCCACCTTTGGCCCCGTTCAGCAGCTCAGGGACCCCCTCTCCAGCAATCTCCTCCACCGCCTTCAGGGGTGTGTCTGAGGTGGTGGGGGGCAGTTGTGGGCCTCTGGAAGGAGGGAGGGGGGTGTTTGAGGTGGAGGGGGGCAGTTGTGGGCCTCTGGAAGGAGGGAGGGGGGTGTGTGAGGTGGAGGGGGGCGGTTGTGGGCCTCTGGAATACGTCTCTGGTCTGATCTCTCCTGTCCTCAGCAGTCTGACGTACTCCTCATGATGGCATCTCTTTACGTGCTTGTGGAGGAACATCTGCCAATTGACAGTTATGAATAATAATAATAATCATTATCTAATTTATATCAATAAAAAAAAATACATGTTCTAATCATATATAGATGATAGACCCACAGATATAGATAGACATCTATATTATGTACAAAAAGGTAGAAAGTATAAATACAACTTTAACATCTTGAACTTTAACAACTTTAACATCTTAAACAACACCAGCTATCCTGAGGGAAACTTCGGAGGGAACCAGCTACTAGATGGTTCGATTAGTCTTTCGCCCCTATACCCAGGTCGGACGACCGATTTGCACGTCAGGACCGCTACGGACCTCCACCAGAGTTTCCTCTGGCTTCGCCCTGCCCAGGCATAGTTCACCATCTTTCGGGTCCTATCTCTCATGAGCCTCCTCCTCCTGTTCCTGAGGCAGCTGTGAGCCTTCCTCCTCTTCATCGCTGCCCTGTGGCTGCTGAGAGAGGATCTCCTCACCCTTCAGGTCCCTGTTCTTCAGGTTGCCCAGCCAGAAGGCGTCCTGGCAGTGGTTGAGGGTGAGCATGACCTTCACTCTGTACACAAACTGCTCCAGGCTCTTCTTCAGCCCGGGGACGTGGTTGGTGAGGGCCGTGTCCTGCTTGATCTTGGAGTGTCCACACATGTGATGGAGCTGCCTGGTGCTCAGCTGCAGGGTCCTCAGCAGGCTCTGGACATCCTCCTTGTGCTTCTTAAAACTCAAGTCCAGCAGCGGCATGCCCAGCTTCATGAACGACTCCAGGAAAAGACGCCCGTACTTCAGACACACGATGAGCACTGGTCTGCTGTCGAACACCTTGACCAGGTTGACTAGGATGTGGAAGTCTCTAACAGCAAGGTTCCATATCAGCAGCTTCTCACTCTGGACCTCAGTGTTGTCGTTTGGTCTACTGGGGGAAATCTTCCTCACAGCCTTCTCCAGCTCTCCCATCATCCCCTTGTAGAACACCAGGAAGGTCTGCCTGTTCAGAGTGGGCCAGGTTCCAGAGCAGCCACCTTTGGCACCGTTCAGCAGCTCAGGGACCCCCTCTCCAGCAATCTCCTCCACCGCCTTCAGGGGGGTGTCTGAGGTGGTGGGGGGCAGTTGTGGGCCTCTGGAAGGAGGGAGGGGGGTGTGTGAGGTGGAGGGCGGCGGTTGTGGGCCTCTGGAATACGTCTCTGGTCTGATCTCTCCTGTCCTCAGCAGTCTGACGTACTCCTCATGGTGGCATCTCTTTACGTGCTTGTGGAGGAACATCTGCCAATTGACAGTTATGAATAATAATAATAATCATTATCTAATTTATATCAATAAAAAAAATACATGTTCTAATCATATATAGATGATAGACCCACAGATATAGATAGACATCTATATTATGTACAAAAAGGTAGAAAGTATAAATACAACTTTAACATCTTGAACTTTAACAACTTTAACATCTTAAACAACACCAGCTATCCTGAGGGAAACTTCGGAGGGAACCAGCTACTAGATGGTTCGATTAGTCTTTCGCCCCTATACCCAGGTCGGACGACCGATTTGCACGTCAGGACCGCTACGGACCTCCACCAGAGTTTCCTCTGGCTTCGCCCTGCCCAGGCATAGTTCACCATCTTTCGGGTCCTATCTCTCATGAGCCTCCTCCTCCTGTTCCTGAGGCAGCTGTGAGCCTTCCTCCTCTTCATCGCTGCCCTGTGGCTGCTGAGAGAGGATCTCCTCACCCTTCAGGTCCCTGTTCTTCAGGTTGCCCAGCCAGAAGGCGTCCTGGCAGTGGTTGAGGGTGAGCATGACCTTCACTCTGTACACAAACTGCTCCAGGCTCTTCTTCAGCCCGGGGACGTGGTTGGTGAGGGCCGTGTCCTGCTTGATCTTGGAGTGTCCACACATGTGATGGAGCTGCCTGGTGCTCAGCTGCAGGGTCCTCAGCAGGCTCTGGACATCCTCCTTGTGCTTCTTAAAACTCAAGTCCAGCAGCGGCATGCCCAGCTTCATGAACGACTCCAGGAAAAGACGCCCGTACTTCAGACACACGATGAGCACTGGTCTGCTGTCGAACACCTTGACCAGGTTGACTAGGATGTGGAAGTCTCTAACAGCAAGGTTCCATATCAGCAGCTTCTCACTCTGGACCTCAGTGTTGTCGTTTGGTCTACTGGGGGAAATCTTCCTCACAGCCTTCTCCAGCTCTCCCATCATCCCCTTGTAGAACACCAGGAAGGTCTGCCTGTTCAGAGTGGGCCAGGTTCCAGAGCAGCCACCTTTGGTACTGTTCAGCAGCTCAGGGACCCCCTCTCCAGCAATCTCCTCCACCGCCTTCAGGGGGGTGTCTGAGGTGGTGGGGGGCAGTTGTGGGCCTCTGGAAGGAGGGAGGGGGGTGTTTGAGGTGGAGGGGGGCAGTTGTGGGCCTCTGGAAGGAGGGAGGGGGGTGTGTGAGGTGGAGGGCGGCGGTTGTGGGCCTCTGGAATACGTCTCTGGTCTGATCTCTCCTGTCCTCAGCAGTCTGACGTACTCCTCATGGTGGCATCTCTTTACGTGCTTGTGGAGGAACATCTGCCAATTGACAGTTATGAATAATAATAATAATCATTATCTAATTTATATCAATAAAAAAAATACATGTTCTAATCATATATAGATGATAGACCCACAGATATAGATAGACATCTATATTATGTACAAAAAGGTAGAAAGTATAAATACAACTTTAACATCTTGAACTTTAACAACTTTAAACTTTAACATCTTTAACATCTTTAACATCTTAAACAACTTTAACAACTTTAACATCTTTAAGTAAAATCTAAAGGTCTGGTCAATTCCCTTTTTTAGGACACTTGTGTTGCACTGGGAGCAGTGATATGTCCAGTGTGAGTGCGCTGGTGTCTCTTTAGATTACATGGGACACTGAAGCTCCTCCCACACTGGGAGCAGAGAAAAGGCTTCTCTCCAGTGTGAGTGCGCTGGTGTGTCTTTAGATCACCTGACAGGCTGAAGTTCTTACCACACTGGGAGCAGTGAAAAGGCTTCTCTCCCGTGTGAGTGCGCTGGTGTTTCTTCAGATTACATGGGACACTGAAGCTCCTCCCACACTGGGAGCAGTGAAAAGGCTGCTCTCCAGTATGAGTGCGCTGGTGTAGAGACAGGTGTGCTGCTTGACTGAAGCTCCTCCCACACTGGGAGCAGAGAAAAGGCTGCTCTCCGGTGTGAGTGCGTTGGTGTTTCTTTAGATTAACTGACTGGTTGAAGCTCCTCCCACACTGGGAGCAGAGAAAAGGCTTCTCTCCAGTGTGAGTGAGCTGGTGTTTCTTTAGATTAACTGACTGGGTGAAGCTCCTCCCACACTGGGAGCAGTGAAAAGGCTGCTCTCCGGTGTGAGTGCGTTGGTGTCTAATGAGATTACATTTTGCAGTGAAGCCCCTCCCACACAGATCACAGTGGTGAGGTCCAGGTTTGTCTGTGTGTCTCTGTTTGCGGTTGGGGGGCAGGGGGGTGTCTGAGGTGGTGGGGGGCAGTTGTGGGCCTCTGGAAGGAGGGAGGGGGGTGTTTGAGGTGGAGGGGGGCGGTTGTGGGCCTCTGGAAGGAGGGAGGGGGGTGTGTGAGGTGGAGGGCGGCGGTTGTGGGCCTCTGGAATACGTCTCTGGTCTGATCTCTCCTGTCCTCAGCAGTCTGACGTACTCCTCATGATGGCATCTCTTTACGTGCTTGTGGAGGAACATCTGCCAATTGACAGTTATGAATAATAATAATAATCATTATCTAATTTATATCAATTTTAAAAAATACATGTTCTAATCATATATAGATGATAGACCCACAGATATACCGTATTTTCCGGACTATAAGTCGCACCCGAGTATAAGTCGCAGCAGTCCAAAAATGGGTCATGAAGAGGAAAAAACCACATATAAGTCGCACTGGACTATAAGTCGCATTTATTTACCGTAGAAATGTATTTCTCAAAAACATTCTGTTATTCAATTACACAATAGCACACAGAACAACAGGCTCAGGCTGAATGCCGCTGAATACCGGTGTCCGGTATGTGATGAATAAAAAAATAAAAAATAAATACAAATATTAACACATTAATAAAGAACATACCTGGGAGGCTGAATAGGCTAAATTGGTTGTAAAGTCGCTATGGAATAAGGCCTATGCTAAATGCCCAAAAATGTAATGTGTCCGGTATGTTAACGTACCGTAACACAACAGTTATTCAACCACCGTACATATTATAGCACACAGAACAACAGGCTCAATAGGTGTCCGGTATGTTAACGTAACACATTAATGAATAAAGATGAACACATTAATAAAGAACATAGGCCTACCTGGGAGGCTGAATAGGCGAAAACGGACATAACAAGCCAGCGAGTCCAACAAGCAAGTTCTCACGATCTCATTCCACATCACTGAATCCATTGAATTCGTCATCCTCTGTGTCGCTTCTGAACAACTCTGCCAACTCCGCCTGCAAAGTCATTGATATTCATCTCCTTGGCCACTGCCAGGGCGTGGAGACGTAACTGCACTGTTGACAAGCCTCTCCCGGCAGCACGTTGTTCAAGCACCCATCTGTGGACTCGTTCCTCCATCTCTGGCCATCTAGCTTTCAGCCCGCGATTCGCTTTCTTCGTTTTCTTCATGGCAGTGAGAGTAACCTCTGCTTTTCGCCAGTCCCTCACAAGTTTCTCACTCACTCCAAACTTTCTTTCTGTTGCTCGATTACCGTTTTCGGCTGCATATTTTACAAGTTGCAGTTTGTAATCTGCAGAATAGGATTTTCTTTTTGACTGCATTTTGTTTGTGTCATCAGCTGTCTTTTTCAGTGGTAGGCCTACTCGTTGTCACACCCCTAGAGCGCCCTCTCGTGGTTGTAGACGGTAATGTTTACTCCTTGGTTCATGTCAGTCAGAGATTACCGTATGTCAGTTCATGTCAGTCAGAGATTATGAATTATTGATATATAAGTCGCACCTGACTAAGTCGCAGGACCAGCCAAAGTATGAAAAAAACCGCGACTTATAGTCCGGAAAATACGGTAGATAGACATCTATATTATGTACAAAAAGGTAGAAAGTATAAATACAACTTTAACATCTTGAACTTTAACAACTTTAAACTTTAACAACTTTAACATCTTTAACATCTTTAACAACTTTAACAACTTTAACATCTTTAAGTAAAATCTAAAGGTCTGGTCAATTCCCTTTTTTAGGACACTTGTGTTGCACTGGGAGCAGTGATATGTCCAGTGTGAGTGCGCTGGTGTCTCTTTAGATTACATGGGACACTGAAGCTCCTCCCACACTGGGAGCAGAGAAAAGGCTTCTCTCCAGTGTGAGTGCGCTGGTGTGTCTTTAGATCACCTGACAGGCTGAAGTTCTTACCACACTGGGAGCAGTGAAAAGGCTTCTCTCCCGTGTGAGTGCGCTGGTGTTTCTTCAGATTACATGGGACACTGAAGCTCCTCCCACACTGGGAGCAGTGAAAAGGCTGCTCTCCAGTATGAGTGCGCTGGTGTAGAGACAGGTGTGCTGCTTGACTGAAGCTCCTCCCACACTGGGAGCAGAGAAAAGGCTGCTCTCCGGTGTGAGTGCGTTGGTGTTTCTTTAGATTAACTGACTGGTTGAAGCTCCTCCCACACTGGGAGCAGAGAAAAGGCTTCTCTCCAGTGTGAGTGAGCTGGTGTTTCTTTAGATTAACTGACTGGGTGAAGCTCCTCCCACACTGGGAGCAGTGAAAAGGCTGCTCTCCGGTGTGAGTGCGTTGGTGTCTAATGAGATTACATTTTGCAGTGAAGCCCCTCCCACACAGATCACAGTGGTGAGGTTCAGGTTTGTCTGTGTGTCTCTGTTTGCGGTTGGGGGGCAGGGGGGTGTCTGAGGTGGTGGGGGGCAGTTGTGGGCCTCTGGAAGGAGGGAGGGGGGTGTTTGAGGTGGAGGGGGGCAGTTGTGGGCCTCTGGAAGGAGGGAGGGGGGTGTGTGAGGTGGAGGGGGGCAGTTGTGGGCCTCTGGAAGGAGGGAGGGGGGTGTGTGAGGTGGAGGGCGGCGGTTGTGGGCCTCTGGAATACGTCTCTGGTCTGATCTCTCCTGTCCTCAGCAGTCTGACGTACTCCTCATGATGGCATCTCTTTACGTGCTTGTGGAGGAACATCTGCCAATTGACAGTTATGAATAATAATAATAATCATTATCTAATTTATATCAATTTTAAAAAATACATGTTCTAATCATATATAGATGATAGACCCACAGATATAGATAGACATCTATATTATGTACAAAAAGGTAGAAAGTATAAATACAACTTTAACATCTTGAACTTTAACAACTTTAAACTTTAACAACTTTAACATCTTTAACATCTTAAACAACTTTAACATCTTTAAGTAAAATCTAAAGTTCCGGTCAATTCCCTTTTTTAGGACACTTGTGTTGCACTGGGAGCAGTGATAAGGCTTCTCACATCTCTCCAGTGTGAGTGCGCTGGTGTCTCTTTAGATTACATGGGACACTGAAGCTCCTCCCACACTGGGAGCAGAGAAAAGGCTTCTCTCCAGTGTGAGTGCGCTGGTGTGTCTTTAGATCACCTGACAGGCTGAAGTTCTTACCACACTGGGGGCAGTGAAAAGGCTTCTCTCCCGTGTGAGTGCGCTGGTGTTTCTTCAGATTACATGGGACACTGAAGCTCCTCCCACACTGGGAGCAGTGAAAAGGCTGCTCTCCAGTATGAGTGCGCTGGTGTAGAGACAGGTGTGCTGCTTGACTGAAGCTCCTCCCACACTGGGAGCAGAGAAAAGGCTGCTCTCCGGTGTGAGTGCGTTGGTGTCTAATGAGATTACATTTTGCAGTGAAGCCCCTCCCACACAGATCACAGTGGTGAGGTCCAGGTTTGTCTGTGTGTCTCTGTTTGCGGTTGGGGGGCAGGGGGGTGTCTGAGGTGGTGGGGGGCAGTTGTGGGCCTCTGGAAGGAGGGAGGGGGGTGTTTGAGGTGGAGGGGGGCAGTTGTGGGCCTCTGGAAGGAGGGAGGGGGGTGTGTGAGGTGGAGGGGGGCGGTTGTGGGCCTCTGGAATACGTCTCTGGTCTGATCTCTCCTGTCCTCAGCAGTCTGACGTACTCCTCATGATGGCATCTCTTTACGTGCTTGTGGAGGAACATCTGCGATGTGTAGGAGAACGGACACAGAGAGCAGGAGAACACCTGGGACGATGACTCCCCGTTCACCTCTGAGAGAAAGAGAGAGAGAGAGAGAGAGAGAGAGAGAGAGAGAGAGAGAGAGAGAGAGAGAGAGAGGGAGGGACAGAGAGAGAGAGAGAGACGGGCAGAGAGAGAGAATATGACATGTATTGTCAGTAGTTCTGTTGACTACAATGATGCACTAGTCTACTGTGCTGCTCCGTAGCTGCTCACCTAGTCAAGTTCGCTTGAGAACTTAAGATGGCGCCTAGTACACAATCAACAGAACACGTTCAACTAGCACATAGCACATAGCATAGCATAACATAGCATAGCATTAGAACACAATCAATCAATCAACTAGCACAACAACTAGCGTAGCTAAAGGCTATGTACTATACTAAACCATTTCTAGTAACAGAATATTACATCACACTAGTCATGTTTAAGCCCAGGATGATGATCTTCTCCTGGGATGGGAGATGATGACCGGGGATGATGGTCGTTGATTGAACACAGGTCCTCCCGAGGGCTTTTCTATCTTCACACTTCACACTGCTGCCAAACTGTGATCTGAAGCAAACAAACAAACTGTGCTATCAGCAGTTATCATCACCGCAATACTACTACTACTACTACTACTACTACTACTACTACTACTACTACTACTACTACTAGTAGTGACTTGACTCAGAGGCTAGATTGTGACATTCTTAGTCAGGGTAATCTAACATAGCTATAGCTATAGCAGCTAGCGTTAGATACAGCTAGCGTTAGCAGCAAGAAGAAGACCAACAGTGTTCTACAGTTCAAACAAGCAGAGACAGTAACAGCAGTAACTCACCCACCTCAGTAATCAGAGAATAGCAGTAGCAGCCATGTAACGTGTTGTTAGTAGTACTGTTGACTACGATGCACTAGTCTGTGCTGCTACGTAGCTCACCTAGTCAAGTTCGCTTTAGCAACGATCGCTGCTCAGACATACGTTCTCAGACTCGCGAGAGTGAGCGAGATCCAAGATGGCGCCGCCTCATGGCAGACACGTGTTCTCAGACTCGCGAGAGTGAGCGAGATCCAAGATGGCGCCGCCTCATGGCAGACACGTGTTCTCAGACTCGCGAGAGTGAGCGAGATCCAAGATGGCGCCGCCTCATGGCAGACACGTGTTCTCAGACTCGCGAGAGTGAGCGAGATCCAAGATGGCGCCGCCTCATGGCAGACACGTGTTCTCAGACTCGCGAGAGTGAGCGAGATCCAAGATGGCGCCGCCATATGATTAGGCTCTATCTCCATCTATCTCCGTTTAGAATTATAAGGTTCTATTCCTTTCTCTTTTAGTTTTTTTGATACTGTTTTCCATATCTCAAGGTGCAATCCTATATTTTTTTGTATTATCTGTTATATGTGAAAATACATGAGTGTAATTTTATAACTCGTTCATATAAATGAAAATGAGCATTGACACAACAATATACTGTATGTATAAGCTGTTTTGCTGCAATAAAAAACATTTGAAACATAAATATTGTCTTGTTATTTTGTACACCATAGGGGTAAGGTAAATAGGTAAAACACACCTGGGGGGGTATTCCACGTAGGGTGATTAACTCTGATCCAGGTTTAAATCAGATCCGGGCGCTAATTTCAGCTTCCATCAATGTGGCTCAAATAATTCGCTGCTTGGTTGCTATGCAACCAATCCTTCTGAGCAAACCTGGTAGCGAGCAGGTTTACAGGCTGGTTTAGGTAATACGTGCGTCAAAAATGTCTCACAGATGGAAACTACATCCCGAACGACAGTTCCGTCAAGTGTCTTTTAGGAAATATTAGTTCCCACTAGATAGATAGTTTGACTGTGATAGATAGATAATTTGATATTGTGAAAGTGTGATCGATAAATAGATAGATAGATAACTTGATATTTTGAAAGTGTGATAGATAGATAAATAGATGTGTAAAAAATTAAATAATAATAGGTATGTCTATCAACTTGCATTACTGTTATCACAGTGGTGTCTTTGGCGCAGGGTTTAAGGCAGCCAGCTAGAGGTCCGAAGGTTGCCGGTTTAATACTTGATTTGGTTTAATGTTGTTGTTTTTTTCTTTTTACATTTAACCGAAGCCTTCATGCAAATCGATTTACAATATATATATACTGTATATATCTGTCTAAGTAAATCATCTATCCATCAGTTATCATAAGAAAAAATGATCTATGCCAAATCCAGGGTCCAGTTAGAAGAACATCATTAATTACTCAGAAAGGCTTCAAACACCATTGTAATTGTGTCAGTTCTTGTAAATTAGCCTACACCATCATTTTATAGCCAACATACTTTTTTAGATGAGATTTTCAATTAGATTAGATTCGATTTCGAATGAAATGCAGTAAAAAGTGTGTCAGAAGAAGGATTTGAACCACAGTCTTAAAATGATGAATTAATACTATGGCAGCGGTCAATACCACTATGCCATCATGACAATATGATTATATGTAGCCTGCTTCTGATATCACCACGGTAGTAAATATTCCCGTCCATCTGAATTATCATCGCCGATATACTAATCCACGTACGTGGAATACCCCCCTGGGTTTACATCTTCATCACATAGGCTTACCTCTGTTAATTCACAGGGTTAGGAGTGGGTGCCTCCCTCTGTATTTATTAGATTAGGTTGTATATATATGCACTAGTTCAGTATATCACATTGTTTATTATTTATTTTCATTGGCACCACTTGTCGTTTCCTTTTCCCCTTGGCATACAGATTATACATTGCCCACCACCATTACTGTAAATAAAATCCTGCACTTTAGTTCTGTTGGATGTGGCTTGTTTTAGATCCCAACATTAGTTTGGTGTACTCTCTCTCTCTCTTTTTTTTGTGTCAGCTCCTCTACACCCCTCGATGTAGACGAGTTAGGTCTTGGGTATATGATCTAGTGCCCACTTGCACATTGTCTCTTGTTCTGACCTGAACTCACAAAAGCAACAAAACACAAAAGCAACTCATCATTACACACACACTGGCTTTGGCTTAACGATTGCTATCTAGACTTCTAAAATATCTCCTGTGACTCCAAAGAATAAAATGTAGCAAAGTATTATATCATTCTAACATTACTTTATAAAACCCTGGAAAATACTGTATCTCTCGGGAAGCTGCAAATAATGTATTTCTAAATATTCTGTGGATGCTTCTCCAGGGAATCAAGTCCAGGTGGTATTGGAATGAGCTCAATGCCCCCACTCAGAGGTAGGTGAGCCATAAGGGCTCCACACAGTGGTGATACGCAGGACTACGCCGTATACCCACTAGGAAAGGCCAAGGATTTCCATATACCCGCTTAAAAATGTGTGAGGATACGTAACAGCGTTTTGTGACAGAACTTTCACTTTCATTCATAAAATTCACCCCGTCTGTGTTACGAAGCACTTGAATTTTGGACCATTGGGACTGACTATAGCGTCATAGGCTACACCATCAAAGGGGGGAGATGCGACATGAAATATGTCAAAATGCAGCACTATCATGAACAGATCAGCCTTATAACATGTAATTTATATATATATATATATATATATATATATATAACGTTAGACAGGGAGCGGATTTTTATGGCGTTCCGAAATGAACAATATGAGGCTGGGAGGGGAAAATCACAGTATACCCACTAGAAAAAAATAGACTACACCACTGTTTGTAACTATAGTCCCTCCCCAATGGAAGCAATCTTATTTGCTAGCTTTTTTATGGTCGAACCCCGACCTCCCACATAACCGACGGCCGCGCTAACCATTAGACCAAGAGAGTTAACTCCCTTGGTGGAGCTGTTAACGGGCCCCATACAGGATCGTTACACTATCCTCACCGTTCGGGAGAGCGTGCCCTCACGCTTCACTATGTCAAGTCCCTCACGTGGACACGCCTCTCCGATGGCCTTCCTTCCATCCCAACTTTCTGACCCAGTGTAGCGAACGGGAATCTTCTAGTGTAACTCGCCCCATGCGGGAGTCGAACCCCGACCTCCCACATAACCGACTGCCGCGCTAACCATTAGACCAAACTCTCTTGGTGGAGCTGTTAACGGGCCCCATACAGGATCGTTACAATATATTACCCTGCTTATACTTTATCTCAATTCATGCTTCTATTGTTTGTATATTTGCAGGGCGTTTTCATCTTTGTCATTAAACACTTAATTGACATTGAGGAGCGTATTTCTTCACGCGTGCACACGGGGGAGCGTCCGTACCCGTGCTCCGTCTGCGACAGGGGGTTCAGGTGCTCCTCGGACCTGACCATGCACACGCGGTCTCACACGGGGGAGCGGCCGTACGGGTGTCTGCTGTGTAAAAAGTGCTTTTCCACGTCGACCCGTCTCAAGAGCAGGGGCGTGTCCAGGGGGTGGCCTGGGGTAGCACGTGCCACCCCTGAAATCTGATTGGCCACCCCCCTGATTGATTGGCACACAGCTGTATATAGTTTGATGTAAAGAACTCTCGCAAAAAACACATACGAAATATTGTTTTAAGTACAATAAAGCTTTATTTATTTTAAGAACGTGTGGTGTGCATCTCCAGCAGTGCGATATCTGTAAACATACTATCTGTAGACTCTCCGCTCAGGGTTGCCAGATGGGATTGACAATTTCGAGCCTAACCAGTCTAAAAACAGCTAAATCCACCAAAAACCAGCCCATCTGGCAACCCTGTCTCCGCTGCTTCAAACTCTTCCACTTGTTGCGCAAAATGGGCCAGAGTTTGTCAAATCCAATGTTGGGCATCTCGTTTCTTAAGTCCTGGTATAGACCCTTTTACAGTCGACGTCATCAAAATATGTGCGCGCATTTAGGCAACGGAAGCGTGGACAAAAACAACATTCTTGATCCAGAGTTAGGTATGCTCAAAATAGCTTACAACGGCTACTAGCATAAAGAAATGGGGGGGCGGGTGTTGTGTTGTTGTTACGGTAGAGGAGAGGAGAGCTCCGGTGAACTGACAGTTTTGTATGTGGAAGTTTGCAATTAAACGCACATATCTAAGACAACATATCTCTTATTATTTCACCACTGTCCAAGTCGGGACGTTACAGTATCTCTGAAATCTATAGCTAATCTATTCTCTGATTTCAATAGAAAACCTATTGTTTACATGAACAATTGTCTAATATGTAGCTAGACTAACATCTAGCTAAGGCAGGCCTAGCCAAAGTAACCAGCGCTTGCTGGTGTTCTATCTGTCTAGTAAACAAATGTGTGTGTGTGATATGTGCGTTATACATAGTCGTCTTGTATCCTTGTCTTTGGCTTGGGAGGACTTCTGATTTCAAGACATAGAAGTCTGAATCTATGTCATGGTATTTGATGTACTGTACATGACCACAGATTGCGTAGTTGTAGGCATCTAGTGATTGATATGCTCTCAATTTCTCACAGGTCTACACGCTAGGCTTATCCACCAAATAATAATAATACATTAGACTTATAAAGTGCTTTTCTAGACACTCAAAGACGCTTTACAAACTGAAAAGATTGAGTAGTAAAATAAAAAGAAGATTACTAAATCTAAATCTAAGTGTCTTTGTAGGACAATCTACTCTGTATATTGCAAGTATATCTAGATTTCGGGCGGAGAAGTGGCGAACAAGCAATGCCAGCGTCCTCTCTCGACCGGCATTTTTGGAAAAGTGAACAGTCTTAGGAGTATGATCAATGTAATGTTAGCTAGCTACCTCTAAACATGGATTTGGCTGGGCATAAATTAATTAATTTGCGATGGTAAACACAGTCTGGCTATCTTATCTGTCTGGTTATCCTGCTTATCCTGTGTCGTTCTGAGTTATAGGTGTATATATATCTGCCCATTGAATATTAGGCCACTTGCTAATGTCATCTACCCACTCAGTAATAGCACACGGATCTGGGAGTCGCCGACCATTTGACAGAGTTAGTTTGTTTAAGTAGCATTCCCAACTTTGTGCGACTGCGAATTAGAGGTGATTCGCATCGAGTTTATGTGAATGAAGCTGTTTCCATTACATTTCTCATGCGAATCAGAATGTTTTATGGAAACGCACCTGTTGATATCTGAAAAGTTGAAGAAGATATGCATATTTCAATGTTGGTACATTCCAAATCAACTAACAGAGAAAATGCCTTTCAAACTTTTCATACTTTTCACAGGCAGGTAATGGCCAGGTAATGGATTGGAACAATATCTCGTTAACTCCGACCACTCCCCCAGATTTGTTTGTTTAAAGAATAAATATGGGAGTTTAATATTACATTTGTATGGTGCCACTCTGTTGTGTTGTGATTGGTAGCACTGGGACTTTTAAACAGGGATTGTAATGTTAGTAGCCTAATTAAAGTATACAATGGGTAGTGGAGACAGAAATTGTAATAAAAAGCACAAAATGGTGCATACAAATTGACCAGAATGCAGGGAATTAAGTGTTAAATTCTCAAAATTGTGCCACCCATGCATAACTAGGTGCCACCACTGGGCCACCCCAGTGAAAAAGGTCTGGACACGCCACTGCTCAAGAGGCACCTGCACACTCACATAGGGAAGGGCGTGTGATCACAGGTTGTGTTTTTGAAAATTGTATCGTCATATTTATGTATATATTAATTTATTTTCCACCCGATAATGTCAGTGAGTGGACACCTTTACTGATGATATATTTGTTAAGCACGAATGTCTGATTGACAGCATGCATCTGTTGAAATAAACCACATGCCTTTCATTCACATTCAACACTTTAATTTCGTCAGTTGTGGAATTGTTTTACACACTTTCTTGGGTTATGGATATTATTATTGTTATTATCTTATTAGCCTATATAATCTCTGATTTAGCCAGACATGGAGCTCTGCCAAATGCCACCCAGTAGACTGAATGTCCCCTGATGAGGATAATACATAACAATAATAATAATAAAATAAAATAAAGATTTCTTGATATAAATAAACGGATATTTGGCAAGAAAGTAGGCCTTCTCGTGTATTTTATATGGAAACGTCCTTACAAGTATGTTTATAGTTCATTATAAACTTGAAATGATTCATCACATAGGCCTACATTTATTTAGAATTAGTGACATTTATTTAGAATTAGTGACTGTGCGAAGCCGTTACATTACACCTGACATTTGAAGGTAACAACATATAGCCTGATGGCCTAACTGCAAAGTTATTGTTAGTTGTTGAAGAGTTCTCAGAGTTATCAGCGTGTCTATCTGACATCAGCGAGGCTTCACATTAGAACTTGCATTATCATCAACTTTGCAACACGAGTGACATTGAAGATGTTTTGATACAGATAAGATCCATTATTACAATCTGACGTAGCAGTCTTCGATGTTCCAAAACGTCGTTTGAATATAAACATGAATGACAGTTGACCATTTCAAATCAAACAATATCAAATCAAATTCAATGCTCAGGCTCAGGCTCAAGGCAACTTAAAAAGTGCTTATCACAAGACCTGTTTTGATGACAACATGGATCTTGACAGAGTAACGGAGAAGGTAAGCCTCCTAGTTGACATTTCGCTTAACAGTTTGGAGAGTAAACAGGTTGGCAGTCTGCAGCTAGCTGACTGTCTCTGTAGCTAATCTAGAGATGTGCTTAGTTATAACTTCACCACTGCCACCCCTCATCTGTCACACGCAATTGCATTTTGTTCACATTGCCGTGTAGCTAATGAATGAGCCTGGCCTTGTTGACAAACGTAGGTTATGCGTTTTTGTGTATTGAAATCATAAAACAACAATTTTTTTGTGGGCTCAACTAGGCCTATTGTTGACGTTTATGATGGCAGCTTCCACTACGTTGCATTCGGGGAGAATCAATGTTGGAGGAGACGATGAACTGTTTTGCACTCGGGCATGGTTTTATTTTTCTCTTCAGCACAAACTGGATACAACTCTTTCGCTCAGCCGAGCTAACTTAGAATGATAGACAAACAACTAGGACAAGTGCATCAACACATCAACATACAAGCCTGCAGTCTTATGCAGCGCCCTCCAGTGGTATAACGACAGTACTGCAGAATGAACACAATCCATATTCAACTGAGGACATAATACATGTTACTCAACAGTAGGTTATGCGTTTTTGTGTATTGAAATCATAAAAGAGGGGGAGTTTGAGGAGGAGGAGGAGGAGGAGGAAGCGGAGGGCTGAGAGGAGGAGGAGGAGGAGGTGGAGGGCTGAGAGGAGGAGGGGGAGGAAGCGGAGGGCTGAGAGGAGGAGGGGGAGGTGGAGGGCTGAGAGGAGGAGGGGGAGGTGGAGGGCTGAGAGGAGGGGGAGTTTGAGGAGGAGGAGGAAGCGGAGGGCTGAGAGGAGGAGGGGGAGGTGGAGGGCTGAGAGGAGGAGGGGGAGGTGGAGGGCTGAGAGGAGGAGGGGGAGGTGGAGGGCTGAGAGGAGGGGGAGGTTGAGGAGGAGGGGTAGGTGGAGGGCTGAGAGGAGGGGGAGGTTGAGGAGGAGGGGGAGGTGGAGGGCTGAGAGGAGGAGGGGGAGGTGGAGGGCTGAGAGGAGGGGGAGGTTGAGGAGGAGGAGGAAGCGGAGGGCTGAGAGGAGGAGGGGGAGGTGGAGGGCTGAGAGGAGGAGGGGGAGGTGGAGGGCTGAGAGGAGGTGGGGGAGGTGGAGGGCTGAGAGGAGGAGGGGGAGGTGGAGGGCTGAGAGGAGGAGGGGGAGGTGGAGGGCTGAGAGGAGGGGGAGGTTGAGGAGGAGGGGGAGGTGGAGGGTTGAGAACATCCTGACGCCACCGTTTCCTGTCCTGTCCTGTGTTCTGTTCTGTTCTCTTATTCACTCTGTTCATCCTGTTTTAAGTCCCTGTAACTTTTATGTGAAGTAACAATAAAATAGTTTTGTGTCATTTTTAAATGACACATTAATTCTTTGAATAATCACACTGATGTTTATTGATAACAATTTGTTTAGATGAATGCAGTGGTTATGAAAGGAGAGATGAGCCTTTATGATGACTCAGCTCTGACTACATGTGATGAAGTCTACTCCATGTTTGTCTTTAAATAAATCCCAATTTATATTGTAGATGTATTTATTTATTGACTTTATGTACTTATTTACAGTAAGTAGTGAACTCAGTGTCAATCTAACTGTTCTTTTCCTATGATTATTTTCCTCTGGTGGAGGCGGTACTTAATGTACCATTACATTATCAAGAAGGTTAATCTTCTCATTCTAATCCACAGCTTTCAACAAACGAAAAAACACTCACAGTGACATTTTAAATATCCTTATATGCTTTGATGTCTCAACCGTTACACACCCTTTTAAACCGGTGTAGGTACGGGAAAGTGGGAAGATTTGGTAGGGTGGGAAAATCCGGTACCTACACCGGTTCCATGTGACGTCACTGGTTGTGTAAGGAGGGACTTTTATTGTGAAGTGCATGCTGGGACTGCGGAAGTTGGTCACATACGCAGTTTGACAGTTCGCAAGCTGGAACGCCTGTGTCAGTCAGAAACTCTACATACTTTGCCGAGGTCATTTTCACACCTTCAGGGACCTTAAAAGGGCCTACCAGCTCTCTCCCCATGATTCCGGCCCAAAACATGACTCCGCCACCTCCTTGCTGACGTCGCAGCCTTGTTGGGACATGGTGGCCATCCACCAACCATCCACTACTCCATCCATCTGTGTTACATAAATAAAGGCTATGTACACTATCCACTATACTGTACTGTACAGATAAAACACTGTGCTGTACTCTATGCTATGCTATACCTATTCTAACATTTCCTATTTCTCTGCAACCTTATGTACCCTAGGGTTGTCATATTGCACATAGTGTTATTGCACATTCATTTAAAGTGTCGCAGTTTGCAGGCTTGAAATGTACACATTTGTGCCTCAGCGCTACACCTGATTTTTCAATCCAGCAGCTGCCATCAATCCGTCCATCCGTTTCCCAGTAAGTCAAATGATTGAGCCGGTATTTGAATAAGATAAACAGCTATGTAGACAACATTGTATCCAGCATTACAATTCATAGCTTTCATGTGACGTCACAGCATAGTGGAAACGCCCACCTGACGGGCAAAAGGCACTTTTTGCGGGCAAAACCCACGGGCAAAACCCACTTTTTGCGGGTTAATAACTTTGATTTCCCGTGGGTTAGGAAAATAATTCCAACGTGTCCGGAAAGAGGAGGAGCCAGGGAATCCAAAAGTTTTTGAATGGAGTCGATCCTCCACTCCTATCACAGTGGACACAGCAAGGAGCGAATTAGCGGTAGAACTCCCGAACGCCCGGTTGATCGAGTTTCGTATTAAAAGTATATGTTCTCGGGGTGTCAGCGCGGTGTGTAAGGGCTCAAAATGACCGTATACTGATGGTGAATTTAGAGAAATTAAAACTGTGTTTGTAGCACCTCCATAGCCGGTGTTATTCACGGTCAAAGCCGGTCAAGGAGGCACCCTTTGCGGCTTAATAACTTTGATTCTCCGGGGGTTACGGTAAAAATTCCAACGTGTTCGGAAAGAGGAGAAACCAGGGAATCGAAAAGTTTTTGAATGGAGTCGATCCTCCACTCCTATCACCGTGGACACAGCAATGAGCGAATTCCCGGGTAGAAATATCCCCTCGACCCGCTGTCAGCGGGAGTTCCGTCCAGCAGCGGTAGAACTCCCGAACGCCCGGTTGATCGAGTTTCGTATTAAACGTATATGTATACAACAACCTGTAGCGAATACCCTGGCAATCTAACAATTATATTAGAGTGTATAATGCATAAACTGGGCATAGTCATGGTCTTTGCTTGGCTGGCTGGTTGGCTGCATTAACCTGTTGTTGTTACTTGTATGTTCATTACGTTACTTCAAATGAATGCCCCCTAAGTCAAATCCATCAACTGAAGATAACTCGTGAGTTTAGAATGAGAAGGTTCTATCTCCGTTTAGAATGATAAGGTTCTATCTCCGTTTAGAATGATAAGGTTCTATCTCTGTTTAGAATTATAAGGTTCTATCTCCGTTTAGAATGAGAAGGTTCTATCTCCGTTTAGAATGATAAGGTTCTATCTCCGTTTAGAATGATAAGGTTCTAACTCCGTTTAGGGTAGTTCAGAGATATTGAGCGTCAAAGTTTTGACATTCCATTATGTTTTGTGAGATGGAACCTTTGTATTTTATTAACCGTTTGCGTCCACTCGCCATGTTGCTATGATACTTTTTGCCCGTCAGGTTGGTGGTTGCTAGGGAAGAAACCACGTGACTGAAAGCTATGAATTGGCATGCCCTTCATGGGACATCAGCACATTAGCTGTGTTGGTCCTAAATACCTTCTTTTTTTTTTAAACTTGATTTCATCAAGGTAAATTAAATGGTTTCCTAACACTAAGCCAAAAAAACACTACATGTATGAGAAAGGACTTCATCAAATTATCATGTAATTCATAATCATGCACACCCCAGTTAAGTGTTGGATAAAAATGACAAATGCAGTACATGGTTTTGAACAGGAACATGCTGATCAGAAGGATGCCCTTATCCTTCCACTGTGGGTTCCAGGCCACTTTGTCCTGTGTGTAAGTGTACTATACCCATATATACAGCCCGTTCCAAATTATTATGCAAATGATATTTTTCTCAGATTTTCCTAAATAGTCGATGCAAATGACAATCAGTATAATTTTCAAGTCATCAACCGTTAGAGTATAATTCACATTTTATTGAACAAACCTCCCAATGATAACAGTATTTTTTTTAAAAATAAAAAACTCAAAATCCACTGTTCCAAATTATTATGCACAACAGAGTTTCAAAACATTTTATAGGTTGTAAAGAACTACAAATGGTAATTTGATGAATTTAGGGTTAGGAGGTCATATTAGGAGGTCATATTTACTGAAATCAAAAGCTATTTCAAACAAAAACATCTTAACAGGTCAAGTTACATGTTAACATAGGACCCCTTCTTTGATATCACCTTCACAATTCTTGCATCCATTGAACTTGTGAGTTTTTGGACAGTTTCTGCTTGCATTTCTTTGCAGGATGCCAGAATAGCCTCCCAGAGCTGCTGTTTTGATGTGAACTGCCTCCCACCCTCATATATATTTTGCTTGAGGATGCTCCAAAGGTTCTCAATAGGGTTGAGGTCAGGGGAAGATGGGGGCCACACCATGAGTTTCTCTCCTTTTATGCCTATAGCAGCCAATGACACAGAGGTATTCTTTGCAGCATGACATCCTGCATTGTCATGCATGAAGATGATTTTGCTACGGAAGGCACGGTTCTACTTTTTGTACCACGGAAGAAAGTGGTCAGTCAGAAACTCTACATACTTTGCCGAGGTCATTTTCACACCTTCAGGGACCTTAAAAGGGCCTACCAGCTCTCTCCCCATGATTCCGGCCCAAAACATGACTCCGCCACCTCCTTGCTGACGTCGCAGCCTTGTTGGGACATGGTGGCCATCCACCAACCATCCACTACTCCATCCATCTGTGTTACATAAATAAAGGCTATGTACACTATCCACTATACTGTACTGTACAGATAAAACACTGTGCTGTACTCTATGCTATGCTATACCTATTCTAACATTTCCTATTTCTCTGCAACCTTATGTACCCTAGGGTTGTCATATTGCACATAGTGTTATTGCACATTCATTTAAAGTGTCGCAGTTTGCAGGCTTGAAATGTACACATTTGTGCCTCAGCGCTACACCTGATTTTTCAATCCAGCAGCTGCCATCAATCCGTCCATCCGTTTCCCAGTAAGTCAAATGATTGAGCCGGTATTTGAATAAGATAAACAGCTATGTAGACAACATTGTATCCAGCATTACAATTGGCATGCCCTTCATGGGACATCAGCACATTAGCTGTGTTGGTCCTAAATACCTTCTTTTTTTTTTAAACTTGATTTCATCAAGGTAAATTAAATGGTTTCCTAACACTAAGCCAAAAAAACACTACATGTATGAGAAAGGACTTCATCAAATTATCATGTAATTCATAATCATGCACACCCCAGTTAAGTGTTGGATAAAAATGACAAATGCAGTACATGGTTTTGAACAGGAACATGCTGATCAGAAGGATGCCCTTATCCTTCCACTGTGGGTTCCAGGCCACTTTGTCCTGTGTGTAAGTGTACTATACCCATATATACAGCCCGTTCCAAATTATTATGCAAATGATATTTTTCTCAGATTTTCCTAAATAGTCGATGCAAATGACAATCAGTATAATTTTCAAGTCATCAACCGTTAGAGTATAATTCACATTTTATTGAACAAACCTCCCAATGATAACAGTATTTTTTAAAAAAATAAAAAACTCAAAATCCACTGTTCCAAATTATTATGCACAACAGAGTTTCAAAACATTTTATAGGTTGTAAAGAACTACAAATGGTAATTTGATGAATTTAGGGTTAGGAGGTCATATTAGGAGGTCATATTTACTGAAATCAAAAGCTATTTCAAACAAAAACATCTTAACAGGTCAAGTTACATGTTAACATAGGACCCCTTCTTTGATATCACCTTCACAATTCTTGCATCCATTGAACTTGTGAGTTTTTGGACAGTTTCTGCTTGCATTTCTTTGCAGGATGCCAGAATAGCCTCCCAGAGCTGCTGTTTTGATGTGAACTGCCTCCCACCCTCATATATATTTTGCTTGAGGATGCTCCAAAGGTTCTCAATAGGGTTGAGGTCAGGGGAAGATGGGGGCCACACCATGAGTTTCTCTCCTTTTATGCCTATAGCAGCCAATGACACAGAGGTATTCTTTGCAGCATGACATCCTGCATTGTCATGCATGAAGATGATTTTGCTACGGAAGGCACGGTTCTACTTTTTGTACCACGGAAGAAAGTGGTCAGTCAGAAACTCTACATACTTTGCCGAGGTCATTTTCACACCTTCAGGGACCTTAAAAGGGCCTACCAGCTCTCTCCCCATGATTCCGGCCCAAAACATGACTCCGCCACCTCCTTGCTGACGTCGCAGCCTTGTTGGGACATGGTGGCCATCCACCAACCATCCACTACTCCATCCATCTGTGTTACATAAATAAAGGCTATGTACACTATCCACTATACTATACTGTACAGATAAAACACTGTGCTGTACTCTATGCTATGCTATACCTATTCTAACATTTCCTATTTCTCTGCAACCTTATGTACCCTAGGGTTGTCATATTGCACATAGTGTTATTGCACATTCATTTAAAGTGTCGCAGTTTGCAGGCTTGAAATGTACACATTTGTGCCTCAGCACTACACCTGATTTTTCAATCCAGCAGCTGCCATCAATCCGTCCATCCGTTTCCCAGTAAGTCAAATGATTGAGCCGGTATTTGAATAAGATAAACAGCTATGTAGACAACATTGTATCCAGCATTACAATTGGCATGCCCTTCATGGGACATCAGCACATTAGCTGTGTTGGTCCTAAATACCTTCTTTTTTTTAAACTTGATTTCATCAAGGTAAATTAAATGGTTTCCTAACACTAAGCCAAAAAAACACTACATGTATGAGAAAGGACTTCATCAAATTATCATGTAATTCATAATCATGCACACCCCAGTTAAGTGTTGGATAAAAATGATAAATGCAGTACATGGTTTTGAACAGGAACATGCTGATCAGAAGGATGCCCTTATCCTTCCACTGTGGGTTCCAGGCCACTTTGTCCTGTGTGTAAGTGTACTATACCCATATATACAGCCCGTTCCAAATTATTATGCAAATGATATTTTTCTCAGATTTTCCTAAATAGTCGATGCAAATGACAATCAGTATAATTTTCAAGTCATCAACCGTTAGAGTATAATTCAAATTTTATTGAACAAACCTCCCAATGATAACAGTATTTATTTTTTAAATAAAAAACTCAAAATCCACTGTTCCAAATTATTATGCACAACAGAGTTTCAAAACATTTTATAGGTTGTAAAGAACTACAAATGGTAATTTGATGAATTTAGGGTTAGGAGGTCATATTAGGAGGTCATATTTACTGATATCAAAAGCTATTTCAAACAAAAACATCTTAACAGGTCAAGTTACATGTTAACATAGTACCCCTTCTTTGATATCACCTTCACAATTCTTGCATCCATTGAACTTGTGAGTTTTTGGACAGTTTCTGCTTGAATTTCTTTGCAGGATGCCAGAATAGCCTCCCAGAGCTGCTGTTTTGATGTGAACTGCCTCCCACCCTCATATATATTTTGCTTGAGGATGCTCCAAAGGTTCTCAATAGGGTTGAGGTCAGGGGAAGATGGGGGCCACACCATGAGTTTCTCTCCTTTTATGCCTATAGCAGCCAATGACACAGAGGTATTCTTTGCAGCATGACATCCTGCATTGTCATGCATGAAGATGATTTTGCTACGGAAGGCACGGTTCTACTTTTTGTACCACGGAAGAAAGTGGTCAGTCAGAAACTCTACATACTTTGCCGAGGTCATTTTCACACCTTCAGGGACCTTAAAAGGGCCTACCAGCTCTCTCCCCATGATTCCGGCCCAAAACATGACTCCGCCACCTCCTTGCTGACGTCGCAGCCTTGTTGGGACATGGTGGCCATCCACCAACCATCCACTACTCCATCCATCTGTGTTACATAAATAAAGGCTATGTACACTATCCACTATACTATACTGTACAGATAAAACACTGTGCTGTACTCTATGCTATGCTATACCTATTCTAACATTTCCTATTTCTCTGCAACCTTATGTACCCTAGGGTTGTCATATTGCACATAGTGTTATTGCACATTCATTTAAAGTGTCGCAGTTTGCAGGCTTGAAATGTACACATTTGTGCCTCAGCACTACACCTGATTTTTCAATCCAGCAGCTGCCATCAATCCGTCCATCCGTTTCCCAGTAAGTCAAATGATTGAGCCGGTATTTGAATAAGATAAACAGCTATGTAGACAACATTGTATCCAGCATTACAATTGGCATGCCCTTCATGGGACATCAGCACATTAGCTGTGTTGGTCCTAAATACCTTCTTTTTTTTTTTTACTTGATTTCATCAAGGTAAATTAAATGGTTTCCTAACACTAAGCCAAAAAAACACTACATGTATGAGAAAGGACTTCATCAAATTATCATGTAATTCATAATCATGCACACCCCAGTTAAGTGTTGGATAAAAATGATAAATGCAGTACATGGTTTTGAACAGGAACATGCTGATCAGAAGGATGCCCTTATCCTTCCACTGTGGGTTCCAGGCCACTTTGTCCTGTGTGTAAGTGTACTATACCCATATATACAGCCCGTTCCAAATTATTATGCAAATGATATTTTTCTCAGATTTTCCTAAATAGTCGATGCAAATGACAATCAGTATAATTTTCAAGTCATCAACCGTTAGAGTATAATTCAAATTTTATTGAACAAACCTCCCAATGATAACAGTATTTTTTTTTTAAATAAAAAACTCAAAATCCACTGTTCCAAATTATTATGCACAACAGAGTTTCAAAACATTTTATAGGTTGTAAAGAACTACAAATGGTAATTTGATGAATTTAGGGTTAGGAGGTCATATTAGGAGGTCATATTTACTGAAATCAAAAGCTATTTCAAACAAAAACATCTTAACAGGTCAAGTTACATGTTAACATAGTACCCCTTCTTTGATATCACCTTCACAATTCTTGCATCCATTGAACTTGTGAGTTTTTGGACAGTTTCTGCTTGAATTTCTTTGCAGGATGCCAGAATAGCCTCCCAGAGCTGCTGTTTTGATGTGAACTGCCTCCCACCCTCATATATATTTTGCTTGAGGATGCTCCAAAGGTTCTCAATAGGGTTGAGGTCAGGGGAAGATGGGGGCCACACCATGAGTTTCTCTCCTTTTATGCCTATAGCAGCCAATGACACAGAGGTATTCTTTGCAGCATGACATCCTGCATTGTCATGCATGAAGATGATTTTGCTACGGAAGGCACGGTTCTACTTTTTGTACCACGGAAGAAAGTGGTCAGTCAGAAACTCTACATACTTTGCCGAGGTCATTTTCACACCTTCAGGGACCTTAAAAGGGCCTACCAGCTCTCTCCCCATGATTCCGGCCCAAAACATGACTCCGCCACCTCCTTGCTGACGTCGCAGCCTTGTTGGGACATGGTGGCCATCCACCAACCATCCACTACTCCATCCATCTGTGTTACATAAATAAAGGCTATGTACACTATCCACTATACTATACTGTACAGATAAAACACTGTGCTGTACTCTATGCTATGCTATACCTATTCTAACATTTCCTATTTCTCTGCAACCTTATGTACCCTAGGGTTGTCATATTGCACATAGTGTTATTGCACATTCATTTAAAGTGTCGCAGTTTGCAGGCTTGAAATGTACACATTTGTGCCTCAGCACTACACCTGATTTTTCAATCCAGCAGCTGCCATCAATCCGTCCATCCGTTTCCCAGTAAGTCAAATGATTGAGCCGGTATTTGAATAAGATAAACAGCTATGTAGACAACATTGTATCCAGCATTACAATTGGCATGCCCTTCATGGGACATCAGCACATTAGCTGTGTTGGTCCTAAATACCTTCTTTTTTTTTTAAACTTGATTTCATCAAGGTAAATTAAATGGTTTCCTAACACTAAGCCAAAAAAACACTACATGTATGAGAAAGGACTTCATCAAATTATCATGTAATTCATAATCATGCACACCCCATT
Source organism: Nansenia antarctica (assembly GCF_963989245.1). Classification (NCBI taxonomy): domain Eukaryota; kingdom Metazoa; phylum Chordata; class Actinopteri; order Argentiniformes; family Microstomatidae; genus Nansenia; species Nansenia antarctica. Next base: position 7,103,593 of record NC_137678.1, read on the forward strand.
TAAGTGTTGGATAAAAATGATAAATGCAGTACATGGTTTTGAACAGGAACATGCTGATCAGAAGGATGCCCTTATCCTTCCACTGTGGGTTCCAGGCCACTTTGTCCTGTGTGTAAGTGTACTATACCCATATATACAGCCCGTTCCAAATTATTATGCAAATGATATTTTTCTCAGATTTTCCTAAATAGTCGATGCAAATGACAATCAGTATAATTTTCAAGTCATCAACCGTTAGAGTATAATTCAAATTTTATTGAACAAACCTCCCAATGATAACAGTATTTTTTTTTAAAATAAAAAACTCAAAATCCACTGTTCCAAATTATTATGCACAACAGAGTTTCAAAACATTTTATAGGTTGTAAAGAACTACAAATGGTAATTTGATGAATTTAGGGTTAGGAGGTCATATTAGGAGGTCATATTTACTGAAATCAAAAGCTATTTCAAACAAAAACATCTTCACAGGTCAAGTTACATGTTAACATAGGACCCCTTCTTTGATATCACCTTCACAATTCTTGCATCCATTGAACTTGTGAGTTTTTGGACAGTTTCTGCTTGAATTTCTTTGCAGGATGCCAGAATAGCCTCTCATAGCTGCTGTTTTGATGTGAACTGCCTCCCACGCTCATATATATTTTGCTTGAGGATGCTCCAAAGGTTCTCAATAGGGTTGAGGTCAGGGGAAGATGGGGGCCACACCATGAGTTTCTCTCCTTTTATGCCTATAGCAGCCAATGACACAGAGGTATTCTTTGCAGCATGACATCCTGCATTGTCATGCATGAAGATGATTTTGCTACGGAAGGCACGGTTCTACTTTTTGTACCACGGAAGAAAGTGGTCAGTCAGAAACTCTACATACTTTGCCGAGGTCATTTTCACACCTTCAGGGACCTTAAAAGGGCCTACCAGCTCTCTCCCCATGATTCCGGCCCAAAACATGACTCCGCCACCTCCTTGCTGACGTCGCAGCCTTGTTGGGACATGGTGGCCATCCACCAACCATCCACTACTCCATCCATCTGTGTTACATAAATAAAGGCTATGTACACTATCCACTATACTATACTGTACAGATAAAACACTGTGCTGTACTCTATGCTATGCTATACCTATTCTAACATTTCCTATTTCTCTGCAACCTTATGTACCCTAGGGTTGTCATATTGCACATAGTGTTATTGCACATTCATTTAAAGTGTCGCAGTTTGCAGGCTTGAAATGTACACATTTGTGCCTCAGCACTACACCTGATTTTTCAATCCAGCAGCTGCCATCAATCCGTCCATCCGTTTCCCAGTAAGTCAAATGATTGAGCCGGTATTTGAATAAGATAAACAGCTATGTAGACAACATTGTATCCAGCATTACAATTGGCATGCCCTTCATGGGACATCAGCACATTAGCTGTGTTGGTCCTAAATACCTTCTTTTTTTTTTAAACTTGATTTCATCAAGGTAAATTAAATGGTTTCCTAACACTAAGCCAAAAAAACACTACATGTATGAGAAAGGACTTCATCAAATTATCATGTAATTCATAATCATGCACACCCCAGTTAAGTGTTGGATAAAAATGATAAATGCAGTACATGGTTTTGAACAGGAACATGCTGATCAGAAGGATGCCCTTATCCTTCCACTGTGGGTTCCAGGCCACTTTGTCCTGTGTGTAAGTGTACTATACCCATATATACAGCCCGTTCCAAATTATTATGCAAATGATATTTTTCTCAGATTTTCCTAAATAGTCGATGCAAATGACAATCAGTATAATTTTCAAGTCATCAACCGTTAGAGTATAATTCAAATTTTATTGAACAAACCTCCCAATGATAACAGTATTTTTTTTTAAATAAAAAACTCAAAATCCACTGTTCCAAATGATTATGCACAACAGAGTTTCAAAACATTTTATAGGTTGTAAAGAACTACAAATGGTAATTTGATGAATTTAGGGTTAGGAGGTCATATTAGGAGGTCATATTTACTGAAATCAAAAGCTATTTCAAACAAAAACATCTTAACAGGTCAAGTTACATGTTAACATAGTACCCCTTCTTTGATATCACCTTCACAATTCTTGCATCCATTGAACTTGTGAGTTTTTGGACAGTTTCTGCTTGAATTTCTTTGCAGGATGCCAGAATAGCCTCCCAGAGCTGCTGTTTTGATGTGAACTGCCTCCCACCCTCATATATATTTTGCTTGAGGATGCTCCAAAGGTTCTCAATAGGGTTGAGGTCAGGGGAAGATGGGGGCCACACCATGAGTTTCTCTCCTTTTATGCCTATAGCAGCCAATGACACAGAGGTATTCTTTGCAGCATGACATCCTGCATTGTCATGCATGAAGATGATTTTGCTACGGAAGGCACGGTTCTACTTTTTGTACCACGGAAGAAAGTGGTCAGTCAGAAACTCTACATACTTTGCCGAGGTCATTTTCACACCTTCAGGGACCTTAAAAGGGCCTACCAGCTCTCTCCCCATGATTCCGGCCCAAAACATGACTCCGCCACCTCCTTGCTGACGTCGCAGCCTTGTTGGGACATGGTGGCCATCCACCAACCATCCACTACTCCATCCATCTGTGTTACATAAATAAAGGCTATGTACACTATCCACTATACTATACTGTACAGATAAAACACTGTGCTGTACTCTATGCTATGCTATACCTATTCTAACATTTCCTATTTCTCTGCAACCTTATGTACCCTAGGGTTGTCATATTGCACATAGTGTTATTGCACATTCATTTAAAGTGTCGCAGTTTGCAGGCTTGAAATGTACACATTTGTGCCTCAGCACTACACCTGATTTTTCAATCCAGCAGCTGCCATCAATCCGTCCATCCGTTTCCCAGTAAGTCAAATGATTGAGCCGGTATTTGAATAAGATAAACAGCTATGTAGACAACATTGTATCCAGCATTACAATTGGCATGCCCTTCATGGGACATCAGCACATTAGCTGTGTTGGTCCTAAATACCTTCTTTTTTTTTTAAACTTGATTTCATCAAGGTAAATTAAATGGTTTCCTAACACTAAGCCAAAAAAACACTACATGTATGAGAAAGGACTTCATCAAATTATCATGTAATTCATAATCATGCACACCCCAGTTAAGTGTTGGATAAAAATGATAAATGCAGTACATGGTTTTGAACAGGAACATGCTGATCAGAAGGATGCCCTTATCCTTCCACTGTGGGTTCCAGGCCACTTTGTCCTGTGTGTAAGTGTACTATACCCATATATACAGCCCGTTCCAAATTATTATGCAAATGATATTTTTCTCAGATTTTCCTAAATAGTCGATGCAAATGACAATCAGTATAATTTTCAAGTCATCAACCGTTAGAGTATAATTCAAATTTTATTGAACAAACCTCCCAATGATAACAGTATTTTTTTTTAAAATAAAAAACTCAAAATCCACTGTTCCAAATTATTATGCACAACAGAGTTTCAAAACATTTTATAGGTTGTAAAGAACTACAAATGGTAATTTGATGAATTTAGGGTTAGGAGGTTATATTAGGAGGTCATATTTACTGAAATCAAAAGCTATTTCAAACAAAAACATCTTAACAGGTCAAGTTACATGTTAACATAGGACCCCTTCTTTGATATCACCTTCACAATTCTTGCATCCATTGAACTTGTGAGTTTTTGGACAGTTTCTGCTTGAATTTCTTTGCAGGATGCCAGAATAGCCTCCCAGAGCTGCTGTTTTGATGTGAACTGCCTCCCACCCTCATATATATTTTGCTTGAGGATGCTCCAAAGGTTCTCAATAGGGTTGAGGTCAGGGGAAGATGGGGGCCACACCATGAGTTTCTCTCCTTTTATGCCTATAGCAGCCAATGACACAGAGGTATTCTTTGCAGCATGACATCCTGCATTGTCATGCATGAAGATGATTTTGCTACGGAAGGCACGGTTCTACTTTTTGTACCACGGAAGAAAGTGGTCAGTCAGAAACTCTACATACTTTGCCGAGGTCATTTTCACACCTTCAGGGACCTTAAAAGGGCCTACCAGCTCTCTCCCCATGATTCCGGCCCAAAACATGACTCCGCCACCTCCTTGCTGACGTCGCAGCCTTATTGGGACATGGTGGCCATCCACCAACCATCCACTACTCCATCCATCTGTGTTACATAAATAAAGGCTATGTACACTATCCACTATACTATACTGTACAGATAAAACACTGTGCTGTACTCTATGCTATGCTATACCTATTCTAACATTTCCTATTTCTCTGCAACCTTATGTACCCTAGGGTTGTCATATTGCACATAGTGTTATTGCACATTCATTTAAAGTGTCGCAGTTTGCAGGCTTGAAATGTACACATTTGTGCCTCAGCACTACACCTGATTTTTCAATCCAGCAGCTGCCATCAATCTGTCCATCCGTTTCCCAGTAAGTCAAATGATTGAGCCGGTATTTGAATAAGATAAACAGCTATGTAGACAACATTGTATCCAGCATTACAATTGGCATGCCCTTCATGGGACATCAGCACATTAGCTGTGTTGGTCCTAAATACCTTCTTTTTTTTTTTTTACTTGATTTCATCAAGGTAAATTAAATGGTTTCCTAACACTAAGCCAAAAAAACACTACATGTATGAGAAAGGACTTCATCAAATTATCATGTAATTCATAATCATGCACACCCCAGTTAAGTGTTGGATAAAAATGATAAATGCAGTACATGGTTTTGAACAGGAACATGCTGATCAGAAGGATGCCCTTATCCTTCCACTGTGGGTTCCAGGCCACTTTGTCCTGTGTGTAAGTGTACTATACCCATATATACAGCCCGTTCCAAATTATTATGCAAATGATATTTTTCTCAGATTTTCCTAAATAGTCGATGCAAATGACAATCAGTATAATTTTCAAGTCATCAACCGTTAGAGTATAATTCAAATTTTATTGAACAAACCTCCCAATGATAACAGTATTTTTAAAAAAAAATAAAAAACTCAAAATCCACTGTTCCAAATGATTATGCACAACAGAGTTTCAAAACATTTTATAGGTTGTAAAGAACTACAAATGGTAATTTGATGAATTTAGGGTTAGGAGGTCATATTAGGAGGTCATATTTACTGAAATCAAAAGCTATTTCAAACAAAAACATCTTAACAGGTCAAGTTACATGTTAACATAGGACCCCTTCTTTGATATCACCTTCACAATTCTTGCATCCATTGAACTTGTGAGTTTTTGGACAGTTTCTGCTTGAATTTCTTTGCAGGATGCCAGAATAGCCTCCCAGAGCTGCTGTTTTGATGTGAACTGCCTCCCACCCTCATATATATTTTGCTTGAGGATGCTCCAAAGGTTCTCAATAGGGTTGAGGTCAGGGGAAGATGGGGGCCACACCATGAGTTTCTCTCCTTTTATGCCTATAGCAGCCAATGACACAGAGGTATTCTTTGCAGCAGAAGAGTTTCATTGAGACAAACATGAAGAGTTTCATTGAGACACACATGAAGAGTTTCATTGAGACACACATGAAGAGTTTAATTGAGACACACATGAAGAGTTTCATTGAGACACACATGAAGAGTTTCATTGAGACATACATGAAGAGTTTCATTGAGACATACATGAAGAGTTTCATTGAGACACACATGAAGAGTTTCATTGAGACATACATGAAGAGTCTCATTGAGACAAACATGAAGAGTCTCATTCCAAAGCGCTTTACAAATGCTTTGGTCATGTGATATTTATCATTACAAGATTATAATTAAGGATTATGGATTACATCTTCAAGAATGTAAGCACATAACATAGCTAATGTCTTTTCAAATGTATGTCATTTTTTTGTTTTTTATTTCATAACAGCAATCATAGGGAGGTACAGGATAAGTATATACTGTAGGAAAGTACATTGCATTTTGAAACAAAACGTCATATTTTGATTGATTTATCAATCAATTCTAAATGGAAGGATGATGCCTGGCTGACAGTAGGGGTATACAGTAGTATTTGCACCTGTTATGTTTACAGTGGTACTAATACAATAACAACAAAGACCAAGCCAAAGCACAATGAGTCATGGAGAACAATGTCATGTTTTAGTCTTTATAAGTCCAAGCGTTTTATCAGTCCAAGCGTTTTGTGAATATGGCCCTTAGTGTGTGGTTGTGTGTCTCTGCTTTGTGTGTGTGTGTGTTATGGTACATGTGGGAAAAATAGGGTTAGGGTTAGACATGCCAGCATGTACCAAGTCGACGTAGCACCTAACCCTAACCCTAGTTTTCCCACATGTACCGTAACATATATATGTATGTAAGTAAGTAAAGTAAAACCACCTCCTTCTCAGGTGATAGCAGCTGAGGGAGAACGGGCCGCCTGCGAGGCTCTCCGGGCCTCTCTGGACTCTCTCTCTGGGTCTCCTGCTGCCGTCCAGCTCCGTCTCCTCCAGCTCCTCCGCACCGAGCGCCCAGCGGTGGTCCTCACCCTCCCCTCAGACCTCCTCAGCCTGCCCCCCGACCTCTCACCTCTGACCCCCCCAGCCAATACAACCTCTACCACAGCAGGAGAAACCAGAAGAGAGGAAGATAAAGATTCTCCTATGATGTAAAGAGAGACTATGGGGTGTCCCTTCGTGTTAACGGGATGTAGGGTGTAAAAGCTTAGCGGTTACAATGGAATGGTTTAGCAATGTGGCTGTATGTTGTTTATAGCAAAGCATAACTTGATATCAATAATCTGACTCCAAGTAATTTAATTGAGGCAAATGAGGCTTTAATAATACGGTGAACTTTTATTAGAACTTTTATTAGTAACAATTAACACATAATTGTTACTTTACAATTAACACATACAAAAAATAAGATTCTGAGTGGGGCAGTCCCACTCATAGTTTTCATTTTATTAGACAGATACTGTGAAGACAGACAGGAAAGTAAGGAGAAGAATGGAGAGAGGGCATGTCAACAGGGCATGGGCCGGATTAGAACACATGCCGACATGCCTGTGACCAGAACACCAGGTGTCACCACATTCTTGAGACCTTGTCAAAGACCACTGCATTTCGTGACGTTAGAATTATAAGGTTCTATCTCCATTTTTGTCAATTTTGTTTTTTACATAATCTGATCCATTAGGTGTTTATTAATGCCTGTGTGGTGTTGTTTTTAAAATGTTTACATTTTTGAGTTAGTAATTAATCAAATACAAAGGTTCCATCTCACAAAACATAATAATAATAATAATAATTCATTAAATTGATATAGGGCTTTTCCGAGGCTCAAAGACGGTGACAATTGAATGTAATAATGGAATGTAAAAACTTTGACGCTCAATATCTCTGAACTACCCTAAACGGAGATAGAACCTTATCATTCTAAACGGAGATAGAACTTTATAATTTTAAACGGAGATAGAACCTTATAATTCTAAACGGAGATAGAACCTTAGAATTCTAAACAGAGATAGAACCTTAGAACATACATTTTTAATACACAATACAATACTTTCAAATATTGTAGTTTCTTGGGCTTGGAGGGTTTGGGACTCGACTCAGGCTTCTGACTCACTACTTTGGGCTCAGGTGTGGCTACCTTCTTTGGGCCTGCCACGACAGATTTCTTGCTCACTGTAATACAAATATACGCGTATGAGTGTACCAAATTCAAACAGTCACTGATTGCATTACAGGGTTCGACAGTAACGCTTTTTTACTTGTAAAACATTCGCCGGGTTTGTTTGCGCGAGCCCAGACGACGCTGCTAGATCCTGGATATTTTTACCTGTGTGCAGGAAGAACAACAGACGGCGCAGGCGCCAGACCAGACTAGATGATCCTGAGTGAAGATATTATCAAAGCGTACGGGTGATCGACAGGCGCGTACGCTTTGATAATATCTTCACTCCACGATCATCTAGTCTAGTCTCGCGCCTGCGCCGTCTGTTGTTCTTCCTGCACACAGGTAAACATATCCGGGATCTAGCAGCTTCGTCGGGCTCACGCAAACAAACCCGGCGAATTTGTTACTTGCTCCGGGCAAGTAAAAAAGTGTTACTGTCGAACCCTGTATTATAAGAGGAGAAGGAGAGTGGAGTAAAACCACAGAGTAGAGTACTCTAGATGTCTTCTCTCCTAGGCCTTGTTACTGTGAGTTACAGTAGATCAGTCATAGGCTTCAAGGCCATTAAGTTGAGATGTTTATGCCAATGGGAGGTTGGCACAAAGAGTTGAATTAAGCGTATATTTGAAATTAGGATTCAGGCCTATACAAAACAGCCTGCTCTGGTGGGGGGAAATTATCTTCACAGAAAGATGTATTGTGTTTTTCTACCTGCAATATCACTGTTATGTGTTATGAAGGTGATGTATGTGTGTTAGTATGTACATAATAATTGACGTGTGTTATTGATTTGTCTATGACAGTAGTGTGTTAAGGTGTTGGTCTATGACAGTAGTGTGTTAAGGTGTTGGTCTATGACAGTAGTGTGTTAAGGTGTTGGTCTATGACAGTAGTGTGTTAAGGTGTTGGTCTGTGACAGTAGTGTGTTAAGGTGTTGGTCTGTGACAGTAGTGTGTTAAGGTGTTGGTCTGTGACAGTAGTGTGTTAAGGTGTTGGTCTATGACAGTAGTGTGTTAAGGTGTTGGTCTATGACAGTAGTGTGTTATGGTGTTGGTCTGTGACAGTAGTGTGTTAAGGTGTTGGTCTGTGACAGTAGTGTGTTAAGGTGTTGGTCTGTGACAGTAGTGTGTTAAGGTGTTGGTCTATGACAGTAGTGTGTTAAGGTGTTGGTCTATGACAGTAGTGTGTTAAGGTGTTGGTCTGACAGTAGTGTGTTAAGGTGTTGGTCTGTGACAGTAGTGTGTTAGGGTGTTGGTCTGTGACAGTAGTGTGTTAAGGTGTTGGTCTATGACAGTAGTGTGTTAAGGTGTTGGTCTATGACAGTAGTGTGTTAAGGTGTTGGTCTATGACAGTAGTGTGTTAAGGTGTTGGTCTGTGACAGTAGTGTGTTATGGTGTTGGTCTGTGACAGTAGTGTGTTATGGTGTTGGTCTATGACAGTAGTGTGTTATGGTGTTGGTCTGTGACAGTAGTGTGTTAAGGTGTTGGTCTATGACAGTAGTGTGTTAAGGTGTTGGTCTATGACAGTAGTGTGTTAAGGTGTTGGTCTATGACAGTAGTGTGTTAAGGTGTTGGTCTATGACAGTAGTGTGTTAAGGTGTTGGTCTGTGACAGCAGTGTGTTAAGGTGTTGGTCTATGACAGCGGTATGTTAAGGTGTTGGTCTGTGGTTGAGGTAGCCAACCTCTGGGCTCCAGACTGGGCCGTCTCAGCTAGCCGCCTCTCCAGGTTCTGGATCTTCTCCAGCGCTGCCTGGAGGGCCTCCTCCGCTTTCAGGGCCCTGACCTCTGAACTCTGGGCACCGACCTCTGAACTCTGGGCATGGACCTCAACCCCACTGACACACACACAGAAATACACGCTCACACACACAGTCTTGAAACCATACATGTCAACAAATGTGGAAGTACCATAATAATAATAATCTTGACATCATCATAAACAAACAGACATGCTGCATAAAAGTAATAAAAGTAATAACTCACAGATCCATCACGGTGGCCAAGGCATCAAAGGCTGTCTGAGTGCTGTCAGTGTGTGGACAGACAACCATCTCCTCAGCCTGACACAACAAACACACAAGTAAAAAAATAAAAAAATAATATGTTTTTAGGGCATTTCTGCTTTATTAGGATAGAGACAGTAGAGATTGACAGGAAGTATGGGTGAGAGAGAGGGGGGGGATGACTTGCAGCTGTCTATGGCCGGAATTGGACCAAGGACATGGCGATGATATGGCATGGATGGTTGACTTACTTATAATAGACATGCTTTATCTATTGTACACAATCTAACTCTTGTTCAATCCGAGGGTGTGATACAGGGTCAGAGGTCATACCTGGGCCTTGAAGTTGGCCTGTGTCACCCCGATGAACTCCAGCTCTGGGAGGTCAGGCAGCTGCTTCACTTCTTTTTCATTGCTCCCAACAGCAGGGTCTGCAGCCTAAAACACATCAGGGTTCGACAGTAACGCTTTTTTACTTGTCCGGAGCAAGTAAAACATTCGCCGGGTTTGTTTGCGCGAGCCCGACGACGCTGCTGGATCCTGGATATTTTTACCTGTGTGCAGGAAGAACAACAGACGGCGCAGGCGCCAGACTAGACTACATGATCGTGAGTGAAGATATTATCAAAGCGGATGGGTGATCGACAGGCGCGTGCGCTTTGATAATATCTTCACTCCACGATCATTAGTCTGCTACAATGAGAGTGTGATGTGTGTGTGTGTGTGTGTACTGTTAGAATTGGGAAAGGGGAGCTCCTCACCTGGGGTGTGGCAGGGGTTTGGGTGCAGGGCTCTGGGGTTTGGCCCAATACGTCCATGTCTACTTCCATCCCTTCAACAAACACACCCTCGCCCAGATACAGGGTCACAGGGTTGAACTGGTCACACAGCTGAAAGAAGAAATACGTTTGACACAACAAATGTGACGGCTCCTGGTGTTTTCGGACACCTCTCGGAAATGAGAAAGACGTCAAATTCGTCTTCTGAGTATTTCTTACATAAAACTCAGATTTTCGTTTTTTTAGCTAACATTCAACTCGAAGATGTGAAGTACCCACTCGTTATTTTTCCGAACAGTTTTACGTTCATTAAATAAGTGTAATCTATAACACAATAACTTAGTTTCTTGTTGTTTTTTGCGAACAGGGGCGGGGGCGGGCTAAACAGGGGCGGGGGCGGGCTAAAATCCCATTTCGCTTCCATTTTGGTATGATTGGCTGTTGAGCTCGACTGAGGTAGCCAATAGCTGATCGAGTGGGTGGGATAAAAAGAGTGTTTTCGTTTCTGTGTTTCCAATTTTTCTAACATGGACGCCCAAAAGCTTGCTGACGCGATCAACAACATTTCTGCTGCCGGTTTGAAGATCGACAATGGAGAATTTATGTCTTCGTACATCAACGATTTCATGCATGGACATTGCTCAGCTTCAGAGTCGGAAGACAGCGAAAACGAGGACACTGATCCAGAAACTGATGATCCCAACAACGAATGGTCTGACGACGACGCTGAGAATAATCAGCTAGAGACAGAATTGGACTTCATAAGACGATTTGATTGCAATTGCCAGCGGAGACGGAAAGATACATCTCAACCCAAAATATCTTGCAGTACAAGATTGTCTCCAGAATTCATTCGTGATACTCAGTTAGATTTTTTGTCGTTATCAAAAGAAAACCGAGACATGCTTGTAATTGGAACGCTGTTGAACACAATGAGTCTTTCTGGAATGACTGAAGGATTAAAGAGGGTCCCTAGGAAAAGGAAATTTACTAGGACCACATACGGATTTCAAGGGATCACCGTATGCCGCAACACATTCCGCTTTGTACTCGGGTGAGTTTGTGCTTTAAAACTGTTTGTTTGTTAGCCGTGTTAGCATTCGCTAGCTAGCATTCCGTTAGCTAGCATCGTTCTATTGTTCCCGATTGGGTTGGGCTAGCCGCATTAGCTTTCTGTACGTATGCTGTTCTGCTGTGTTGATACATCTAGCTAACTAACTGTTTGATTTTTTTCTGTTTAGGATCAGCAACACGCTCCTCAATTCCATTTGCCAATCCTACAAGGAAAATGGGCTAGTACCACGCGTGAGGAAGAAGTGTCCACGAACAAACAAAAACTTTCTCCAGAAAAAGGACTGCAATAGGGTCAAAAAGTTCATCCGAAACTACGCAGAAGATCACGCCATTGTTCTACCGGGCCGTCATCCTGGGCACCGAAACTACAGTGCAAAGCTACTCCCATCTAATGTCTGCAAAGCCACAGTCTACCGTCTCTACAGTGATGCTCTGCAAAAACGTGGTTTGTAAACATTGTGTTAAACTCGTGTTCAGTAGAATTGTAATGTGATCTATTATCTTTCTTTAAAGAACCTTTCAGCTCTAAAAGAGGAGATCAGGGAAGTCTTGCTTACCAGACTGTAGCTGTAATACTGTAATACCAAGGTGTAGACAGACACACAGACACACAGAGACACACAGGGATGTAGACAGTAACACACACACACACACACACACAGACACACACAGGGATGTAGACAGTAACACACACACACAGACACACACAGGGATGTAGACAGTAACACACACACAGACACACAGACTCACAGACACACAGCTCTGTGTCCCCGTCCCACGCAACAAAGCCCCACAGAGTCCTCCTGTCTCAATCTCCCTGCAGTGTCCAAATCTAGTCGAAATGGGAGGGAGAGAGAGAGAGAGAGAGAGAGAGAGAGAGAGAGAGAGAGGGAGAGAGAGGGATAGAGAGGGAGAGAGATAGGGATAGAGAGAGGGGATAGAGAATATACACACATGCAGAGACACACACACACACACACAGACACTGTGATTTATATCTTCTGCTGTCTAGCATCCATAGGGAGGGGCACTAGTCTGGACATACACACATGCATGTTTAGTGTGTGTAAGGCTACTAGGGCTGCAACGGTTAGTCGACTAGTCACGACTAATCGATTACGAAAATTCGTCGGCGTGAAATGTTGTTGTCGACTAATCGCATAAAAAAATATATTTAAAAAAAAGTTTTTTTTTTTTTTTTTTTTTTTTACGGGAGCCATGCAAGAATCAGCTGGGTAAGTTTTAGCTAACGTTGTTAGCCAACTGGCTAACGTTATATTGTTAGGGTCGTAATGTTTATGTTAGCTTTACTGTTACATGTTGGAAAACAACGTCTCATGGACAGGGCTGTACATGCTATGAGCGTTTGTGCTATTAATTAATTTGCCCTGTGGCACGCATGTGACAGACAGAGGCGCTTGTATGTAACGTTACGTAGCAGGGGTTTTCCATGTTGAAGCCAGGAGAACGCGAGATGAAATGAAGTGAGGGGTGGTCGCTATTAAAATACCAGGTAGTCATGGTGGATGATCATGAATGATGCTTGATAAGTGAATGCTATTTCAATTATGTTGAGTCCACCAGCGAGCTGTCTGTAAGATAAACAGCGCCAAGCGTAGCCTACTAACGTGAGCTGTCTGTAGTCTAGCCAGCAATGCTAGCTAGCCAGTCAACTAGCTCTGTGAGCAGCTGTAGCTTGGCGTAACGTTAGGTTAGATAGCTAGTTAAGCCGGATTTATGCTTCTGCGTCGCCATTTACGCGCAGCGAAAAGCCACACGACTAATCGCGACTAATCGAAAAAATAATCGACAGATTAGTCGACTACCAAAATAATCGTTAGTTGCAGCCCTAAAGGCTACTACTGTATGTTGTGTGGGTAAATATGTACAGCTGTCATACTCATAACATAATTTCTTTCTTTGCAGAGCAACGTGTTGTTAGTTTGAACAGCTTCCGAAGGCTGTGGAAGACCTTGGTCCCTCACATAACAAGCACCAAACCCCGGACAGATCTGTGCTGGGAGTGCCAGCGGAACAACAACCAAGTGTACCGAAGTGCCAATCTGCCGGATGTGGTGAAATCAGCCAAGCTGAAGAAGCAGGAGCAGCACCTAGACCGTGTTGCAAAGGAGCGTTCTCTGTACCAGCGCATGAATACTGACTGTGCGGAGGTCTGCAAGGAATCGCAGCTCTCTCTTGGCCCCTCCACACCAGCAAGCCGAGAAATCACGATGCACTACAGTTTTGACTTTGCACAACAGGTGAGAATTAGTTCATCTTATGACTGTTGATTGTATTTGGTTTACACAAACACAATTCTCTGTGATGTTGGTTTTCACTGCATCTAATCTTTTTCTTCTCTTCCTCTTTTGTCTCTCTTTCTTAGGTCCACTACCCCTCTGACCCTCATCAACCAGGGCCCATGTACTTTCTGACTCCACGCAAGTGCGGCATCTTTGGTGTCTCCTGCGAAGGGATGCCTAAGCAGGTGAACTACCTCATCGATGAAGGGATGTCATCGAGTAAGGGCAGCAACGCAGTCATCAATTACCTGCATAATTTCTTCGAGAAGTATGGAGTTGGAGAAACATACGTGGACCTGAACTGTGACAACTGCAGTGGCCAAAACAAGAACAACTTCATGCTGTGGTACTGTGCGTGGCGGACCATGCATGGCCTTCACAAGACACTGGCCCTCCACTTCCTGATTGCAGGCCACACCAAGTTTGGCCCCGACTGGTGCTTTGGCCTTGTCAAGCAGTGCTTCAGGAAGACCAGAGTGGACACTTTGGCTGACATTGCTAAAGTCGTGACGGACAGCTCTCCGGTGAAACAGGTCAACATCCCCCAGCTTGTAGGCCTGGAGAATGGCACCGTGCTTGTTCAATGCTACGACTGGCAAAAGCATCTTGGTGGCTACTTCCGAAAGCTCCCACAGATTAAGAGTTACCAACACTTCAGGTAATTCATTGTCATGTATTACCTATTTCATTTTATGAACATGGTATGGCGGTAATATTATTTAATTTATTATTATATTATATTTAATTGATATTATATTTAATTTAATGTATTGTCTTCTGTCTGTTGCAGCTTTGATGCTCAGAAACCTGGCGTGGTTATGGCCAGGGAATACAACGACGCACAACCAGTCGAGTTTCAGCTACTGAAACACATTGATGTCAAGCCCCCCAGAGGTGATCTTCCTGTGCAAGCCCCACCCGGACTTGACGTGGACAGACAGAAGTATCTCTTTGACAAGATCAGAGAATTCTGTTCTGATGAGGCAAAAGACACCACATGCCCGTGCCCACCAGACTCCACAGCGCCTCAGAACAAGGCACCTCAGAACAAGGCACCTCAGAACAAGGCACCTCAGAACAAGGCACCTCAGAACAAGGCACCTCAGAACAAGGCACCTCAGAACAAGGCACCTCAGAACAAGGCACCTCAGAACAAGGCACCTCAGAACAAGGCACCTCAGAAAAAGGCACCTCGGAACAAGACTGTCCGTTTGTAGTCCTGTCCCTAGATCTTTAACTGCCTAGTTTTAGGTTTTTGTAGTTTTAGCTTAGTTTTAGATTATCTTAGACTGTTTTAGACTAGTTTTTGTTTTAGACTGTGTAGTTTTAGTTTAGTTTTAGCTCAATGTGTTTCTTACCTGTATAAATAAAGGTAAAAAAATAAAAATAAAAATACCTGAACACTTTCATTTTCATCTTGTTGAACTTTGCACAGCATGTTACTGTTTACACTTTATTACTTGCATGTGACACTTTATACACTTTGTTACACTTTATTACTTACTTTACTTATTTACTTGTGATTATTGTGATGGTATTGTTGTGATTATGTGATTATGTTGCTGCAAAGCAAATGTTAAAGAACCACAGCCAAATATTTGTATTATTGTGTACTGTAAAATAAATTCTGATTCTGATTCAAGACTTTTTTGTTTCATTAAAAGAATAATAGTTACAACCATAAAGCCTCCATAATGATAAGCTGGCTAATTAGCTTAGGTAATACCTTGCTAGGTAATAATGTTAGCTATCTGACCCAGTGACTTACCACTGACAGATAGTGACAGCTGACAGCTAGAGGGGGAGTGGTTGGGGGTGGGGTTAACCAGACATTGTTACCGCCCATTACCTGGCTGTGTGAAGGTGTGAGAAAGAACACAATCTTTGAAAGGGATTTTCTCTGCTTAGTGATTTGAGGTGTAGCAACTTTCAAATACTCATGTCGTCTTCAATTTGTTTCCAATTTCAATGTATGATGCATCATTTGAAAGCTTACAATCTGTAGTTTAAGCACATGTAAAAAAAAGAAAAATGATTTCGCCTACAGGTAGCACTTTTCATTGGGAGGTGTCACATTAATGGATGGATGCAATGGATCATTGTTGTTGAATGGGATATATACAGTACATGTATAAGCAAGTGTATGTGTGTGTGTGTGTGTGTGTGTAAATGGTAAATGGACTGCACTTATATAGCGCCTTTTTTGCTGCTCCAAAGCACTTTACAACGGCCTCTCATTCACACACACATTCACACACCAATGGCGGCAAGCTGCCATGCAAGGCACTGGCCCGCTCACTGGGAGCAATTTTGTGTGTGTGTACATTACTGACCTCTGAGTTGACTGCAGAGGGACAGGAGAGCCCGTGGCCCTGGCTCTGCAGGACACTGTGAATGTACACGTCCTCCTCCGTGTCTGTCTCACACAGGAAGACCTGCAGGAAGTCTGCGTGGTAGCTGTGCAGAGCTGCCCACAGGAGGCGCTCACAGCACAGCTTCCGGAAGGAGCTGGTAGCGTTCAAACTCCAACTGCCCTGGAACACCAAAACACAGGCTTTTAATATGGAATGGGAGATAAGAGTGCTATCTGGAAGTCAATGGGACTCTATGGGAGCAATACAATGTTAAAAGCTTGGGGAGATTGGTGGTCAATAACAGTGATATGAGATGTGTGTGGAGCCTTACACCCATAGGCTTGATTCCACTGAGTGATGAGGGGACCGCTTGGGCCGGGAGCTCAGAGTAACAAGACCTTGGGGTGAGAAAGCAGAGAGATGTAGGGGGACAACAGCAAAACAGACAAGGAGGCCTAACACTTGTCGTTAAAATGACTGTCACATTTACAGGACATTGATTTTACACTACAATATGTGGCAAGAAGCGGTCTCCCACAAAAACCCCAAAACATTTTAGTCTAGCCGTAGTCAGCGACGAAAACATTGACTGAGACTGCACTGGAATGTTTTTATCAACTGGAACTGGACTGGAACTAAGACACATGGAGGTGACTTCATCTAAACACCAATGACTAAAAGTGACTAAAAAGTCTGCCAATATTAACACTGGTCTAGTGAAACCTGCCCATTGACTTTCATTGCTCTGTCTGAACTGGACCAGAAGAAGCCTACTTGAGGAACTTGAGGCTGGTCCTGTCCACAGTGGTGAGGTCCCCGAAGTCCACGTAGTACACCTCCACCTGGGTCTGGCTGAGGACGCGGTGGATGACGACCCGGTAGAACCACTCGTCTCTGGGAGCCACGCAGCACACTTGGCCCTGACGCACGAAACGTGAGGGAAGGGAGTACCACTCCGACACCTCGAGATAGGTGTAGCAACTCCTAGGAGGAAGAGGCGTTTCCCACAAACTCTGACATCATCTTGCAACTCGTTACATTACATTTTGGGCATTTAGCAGCAGACGTCTTTAACCAAAGCGAACTGACAACAAATAGATTTGTCTAAGTAAGTGAATCATATATCCATCAGTCATGGTAAGAAAACATAATCTATGCTAGGACCAGGAGCCATTGGCTGTCGCAATGCTAGAATCATTTTTTCTTTCTTTTTTATTCTATTCATGGTTCTATGTTACCACTCCAGATACAGGAATCTGACCTGATCATGTGGTGGCCTGGGAAAACCCGTCGGATGTCGCTGGCGTTCGTTTGTGGCAAAGAGCAAAAATAGATGGAAATGTCCTATTTCGGCGATTTTGATATTATGTGGTATTCTAGTACTTTGAACTATTATGGTGAATAAACATTTTAAGAAAACAAAAGAGAAAGTACTTATTTTTATGTTTTTGTGGTGGGTAGTTTGCTAGCGAAACAACGTCACGTTGAACGTGTCTCATTCTCAGTTAAGCAACGCACGCACACATGAGCGAAAGGAGAGACGATACTTCCACCTGTGTTATTGCCAGTTTACTGATGCTCACAATAAGCATAAAGTAATACAATCTTAACTAGAAGACACACAAATGGATCTGTCCCTCGCATACCGACGAGGCGAGCAGACTAACACCGCATCACAAGCAGACAAACGAGACCGGCCGATCTGCATAGGCTCCTCCCCCGACCCGGAGGAGAAAGGGGTCGGGGGCAGCATGGGGGCAGCATTTCTCACCTTTCACTTTTTTTGACATGATACATTAAAATGCTCATAACTTTTTAAAATAAAGGGCTATCTCAGTCATTCAACCAGTTATGAATAGCTGAGAACTTCTAATTTATGGAAATATAAAAAAATGAAAATGTCAAAATGCCACCATGTGAAGGGTTTTCCCAGGCCACCACACATATGGTTACGTTCCAGGTCACCTAGGGGCTGCACAGATCAGCATTGTGCTTGCTGCTACTGTACATGTGGTTGCCTGAGATGTTAAGACTCAAGGTATTGTGAGATCTGATAATCTGCAGCATGACTACAATGAAGGCAACCATTGACTATATTCATTTCCCATTCCCAATGGGAAATTAAAGTAGAGTCAAAAAGTAGGGCTTTGGGGAGGGCCAGGGAGATCATGGCTGACCCCGCACACCCAGGCCACAGCCTCTTCGCCCCGCTCCCCTCAGGCAGGAGGTCACTAAAGACTGTGAAGGCCCGACACGCACACAGCTTTTTCCCCACGGCCATCCGGCTCCTAAATGCTGCTGCTGGTGTCCCCCCCCCCCCCCTTGCACTATGATCAGGGGTGCAAACTGGTGATGGCCCAAAAAGGTGAAACATTTTTTTGGTGGCTAACCTTTGAATAGCGCTAGCACTAATGGTGTTAAATAGATACCGCTAGCACTAATGGTGGTCTAACAATGATGCATGTGTAAGTAGCGGCAGCCCTGACCTCAACACCTGCAGAATTACTTCGAAAACAGTTTACTGTGACTGTGTTCTCTATGCTGTCTGGAACTGTACCTAGCTCCCTGAAGCAAAACGTTATTTCAACTGCAGCAGAGTTTAGCAGACAGGGAGATTAGCTAGCTTGTGCATCATGTGACATGGATGAGACTTAGACCCCCCCCACCACACCCAAAACATTTTTTTGCAGATCTACACAATTCACATGGATGACCTATTTTGAGATAAAAATGGCTAATTTAGCAGAAAGGTGACAAGTTTGCACCCCTGAATGATGTTGGTTTGCACTGTCTTGTCCTGTCTTGCACCTGTCCTGTTGTAAACTGCGCTCCACTGTCCCAAACCAAATTCCTAACATGTTCACATGTCATGGCAATAAAGTCTTCTAATTCTGATTCAGTCATGTTTCCTCCCCGGTCTAAGCGGCACAGTCTCCTCACCTCATCTCCACCATCATGCTCTCCAGGGCGCGGGCCTCCCGGGTCTCGTGGAAGCGGATGTAGAAGTTACTGGGTGACTCCACGTGCTCCACCAGCACGGCTATCACCTCCCTAGGGTCCCTGGGCGTGGGCGCCCTCAGACCCTGGCCCCGCAGGGCGTCCAGAGGAACCATACCTGCCATACACCGTACCTGCAGGGGAGGGAACTTGGCCACCATCTAGAGGAGGGAGAAACACACAGCCATGAGTGTCCACGAACACACACACACACATGAATGTGCGTGTAGACACACACACACACACACACGCACACGTACACACACACACATTTTTATTGTCACCACAAAGACACTTTGTGGATTGAATGGGTTGTCCTTGAACATTTACAATCACCAAAGAAGATGTACAGGAGGTGATCAAAGATGTACAGAAATCAAACAACATCTATTCTTGTGAAATGCGTTTCGGTTTCAGCCTCAATTGTCTAGTATGTATTTGGTCCAGCTGCCCCCAGGGGAAACAGAAGCTACGGACTGACCTTGAACAAAAGGGCAAGTAGGACCAGTTACTCTTCTTAGACCAGAGTCAGATCGTGAGTTTAGAACGATAAGGTTCTATCTCCGTTTAGGGTGGTTCCGAGATATTGAGCGTCAAAGTTTTTACATTCCATTATGTTTTGTGAGATGGAACCTTTGTATTTTATTAATTACTAGGGGTGTAACGGATCACGGATAATCCGAGATCCGTACTGATCGCCCCCCACGGTTCGGCACGCATGTGTACCGCGGATCAATTGCAAAATGTAACCAAGTAATAATATTACTTAATATTAGTTAATATCCCTTGTAAATCACAATGTAGAGTTGCCATGAAAAGATAGACGCGACAGTTGCGTGCTTTGTTTTACTCTAAAGCGCAATGATAGGTTGATAATGCAAAAAAAAATCTAGAACAACAAGGCTGCGTTCGTAAATTCGCTCTGGAATCTGATCAGCATTCATGGAACGCCTCTTGTCCAATCAAATTACTTGGTCCCTTTATGACGTCGGACCCAGTGTGCTCTCCGGCGCTCTCAGAGCAAATTTACGAACGCAGCCCAAGTGTTCATGGCGAGTCCTGCTAATGTTGGCGACAGAGAAGAACTCGAAATGCCTCCCTCGTCATTTAAATCCCATGTATGGGAGCACTTTGGCTTTGCTATCAATTATAACAATGAGGGACAGTGTTATTGGAAGTGTGGTCGCTAAAAAAGTGTGCAACGAGAAAGTCGTACGAGCATGGCCACACATTTGCCGTGACATCACCCTGGTGTGTTGATGGGAGGCACGAAAAAGTCAGCTTGACAACTTCTGATAATGTAGCCAATTTTTTCATACCATGTTTAAAGTAAGGTTTCACTTTATTATTTAGTTAAAAGTGGCATAAAACATGTTTATTTGTCTGCTTTAAAGAGCCCAGTGATTCACTGCTGCAACCAGGTGCCTCCTCCCTCTCTCCTACTGCATCATTTAAGTTGAATGTGTGTTTCTGTTTAATATGTAGCCTAATGTTTGAGTGTAGAATATGTTATGTATATGTATATATATACACACACACACATATATATATATATATATATATATATATATATATATATCAGTTTTGACATCTTGAATGTTGTTGGGTTTTACACAGTAAAAGTGGTGTTTTTACAGAATTCGAGGAAAAAGCTTTTTATTTTTATTTTTATGTTTTGTGTTGATCCGAAAAATGATCCGATCCGTGACTCAAAAACCGTGACACGATCCGATCCGTGAGTTAGGTGATCCGTTACACCCCTATTAATTACGAACTAAAAAATGTCAACATTTCATGTCAACACAGGCATTAATAAACACCCAATGGATCAGATTATGTAAAAAACTCAATTTTGGTTATAAAACCTTATAATTCTAACGTCACGACCTGTCTTCTCAGACCCGAGTCAGACGGGTCTCTTCTCTCACCTGTTGGAAGGTGGTGGTGGTGATGCGGAGGTCTGTCTCTGACATCAAGTCGTTGTCGGCGGCGGCCTCTCCGTCCTCCCCGTCCTCCTCCTCTCTGCGCCCCTCCCAGGGCGACTCCCCAGAGCTGAAGTAATAGCCCTGGCTGGAGGGGTTCAGCCGGTCACCCTGCTCAGCATCGCCGGGGGTGTCGGGCTCTACAGCCCCTGGCCAAAAACATCACATCAACAAACCTACGGACCTTTGGGGACAGAGCCTTCAGCGTGGCTGCACCTACCCTCTGGAACTCCCTCCCCATAGTGATCCGCAATGCCCCCACCCTGGACTCTCTGTTCTCCAAGGCCTTTGGCCCCTAGTCACTGTTTCAGTTTTGTTTTGTCCTGTTTTTGTCTGTCTGATCATTCCCTTGAATTGTAAAGTGTCCTTGGGGTTTCTGAAAGGCGCTATATAAATTAAAGTTATTATTATTATCAGGGTGCTGCGTTTATAGAATGCCATGAGCTATAAGATACAGTACTCAGTTCTGCCCCTCCTCTTCAAATGACCCTTCCCCCAATGGGACAAATGGCTGTGAACTCTCAATAATGTGGGAACGCAATGGTATTAGCTGAATAGAACAGATAGGATGCATTTTTTACATTTTAACCATTTAGCAGACGCTTTTATCCAAAGTAACAATACAAATTGAAACCATCGAGCTGACCTGGTTGCGAGTGGCCGGTGTGTTTGGTGTCGGTGATCATCCAGTGGGGGCCCTCTTCCCCTGCCACAGGCCGCAGATACAGCGTGTCGCTCAGCGCACCAACCATCTCCGTCACGCTCAGGAAGCCACTCTGGGCCACCGGGAGCTCCTCCCCAAACATCCTCTGTTGACCAGGGGGAAATGGTAAATGGTAAATGGACTGCACTTATATAGCACCTTTTTTGCTGCTCCAAAGCGCTTTACAACGGCCTCTCATTCACACATTCACACCCATTCACACCCCAATAGCGGCAAGCTACCATGCAAGGCGCCCGCTCACTGGGAGCAATTTTGGGGTTCAGTGTCTTGCCCAAGGACACTTCGAAATGTGGCCAGCCGGGGATCGAACCGCCGATCTGCCAACTTTGTGATCATTAGGCGGCGACTCTACCTCCTGTGCCACAGCCGCTCCGTAAAGTAGAGTGGAATATGTGTAACAAAGGAAACTAGTATAATTACCTTGTATTCGGCATGAAGATCATGTATTGATATCCCTTCACTGTTCTGAGCAACAACCTAGAAAGAAGGAATCTTCACTGTCACCATCATGTGTGACTAGAACATTAGGAGTTTTCAATGATTTCGGTATCCACCCATAAAGGAGCAACTCAATAGTCTGGCTCCTGACTCATTTACTTAAACGAATGTATTGATTGTAAGTCGCTTTGGGAAGATGTAAACTGACCTGGCGAAGGTTGGCCTTCAGCTCCTCACTGACGGTGCCCGCATGGCCGTTCTCCAGGATACGCTGCCTGAGCTTCTCCTCCAGCTGCATCGTGGCCAATCAAACACAACACATTCACTAGTGGTGATTGGGTGAGTTCCCATTCATATAAATGTGAAGTGCAACGAGACCAATAATCATATCTCATTAAATGTTCTTCACAAAAAAACATGACTTCTAGTAGGAGTGAACTCTACAAGCATTTAAAGTAATGTTCAGGGGTGCAAACTGGTGATGGCCTAAAAAGGTGACAACATTTATTTTTTGCCTGAAAATGAAGAAAATTATCAACATGGTCGATTCACATGGATTTACTATTTTGTGGTAAAAACCGCTAATTTAGCAGAAAGGTGACAAGTTTGCACCCCTGAATGTTACAGTTTCACATACAGAACATTTACTATGAGGTAAAAAGAGAAACAGACTCACTTTTATGACACATTTTTCAAATAGCTGCCCCTGTTGGATGAGCTGTGGCTCAGGTTGTGTCAATTCCATGTCCTGGTGAATTCCATGTCCCCCATGGTCCTGGTGTCCCCCTGAGCTGTCAGGGACGGGGTCCTCAGGACCAGAGGCCATGTGATTCTGTACTGGAGTACCAGAGGGTTTTTCCACAGGAGCTGAAGACAGACAAAATGTTACATTAGTCACAACCAATACCAGATCACTACTGTTTACATTTTACAGTTACACCCATTTACATTTTAACCATTTAGCAGTTAAATTGTATAATAATGAAAATACCACCGCTCATCCGTGATCAGACTTAGCTGAGGTGCTGGAATTGAAGAGTATCAATAAAGTGCAAAAAAAACAGCATCCGTCCGCACTCAAATCTGTGCAAATAAACCGTAGTTTATTGCACAAACTTTCAGTCATAAACCTTCTTCAGGCATAAAGCAGACAATTTCCCAAATTTCGGCATAAAGCATAAAGCAGACAATTTCCCAAATGTCGTTGTATGGTACCTGTACTATATCAATGACAATAAAGACCATTCATTCATTCATTCAATTGAATGCAGTGGTATAAAGGCTTCAAACAACATCACTTAATTAGCCAATGCACAACATCTGTGTCAAATATTTCACCTAGTGGCTAGGCATCATGGGAATTGTAGTCCTAGATTTAGTGGACTACAAAAAACATGTGTTCATGAGACAGGAAACACCTAAAAGTACATGAAATATTTACAATATATACTTAACAGAACAAAAAACAATAGAGAAATGCTACAAACATGCAGACATCAGGCAGTAGCCATCATATAGCATAGAACATAGTGTCTAAAGTAATGTATTCATAGCACAACACATGTAGAAATACTCATTCAAGCCTAGGCGTTGTAAACGTTCTAGGGTGTGGATCCAAAAAAGCTCTCTGGCATAACCTCCTGTCCGAGGGGTAATTTGCTCTATGCCGCCTGAACCATTTAGCAGTTACCATTTACCACTTAATTAGAGTTTACAGGGACAGTCTCCCTGGAGAAAGTTAGGGCTAAGTAACGTACTGAAGGGCACACTAGTGGTGGTGTTCCCAGGCGAGTCCAACTTATAGCCATGTATAGTTAAAGGTATAAAACAGGGATACTGAATGATAGCATGCCCATGGACACAAGTGCTAAATGTAGTCCTGCTCAGAAAAAAGCCTTCACATCAGGTGCCTCAAACGCATACATGTAAAGAAAAAGTAAATGTTAAAAAGAAAACGTGAGTTTAGAATTATACAGTTCTATCTCCGTTTAGGGTAGTTCAGAGATAATAATGAGCGTCAAAGTTTTTACATTCCATTATGTTTTGTGAGATGGAACTTTTGTATTTTATGAATTACTAACTCAAAAATGTCAACATTTAAAAAATAACACCACACAGGCATTAATAAACACCTAATGGATCAGATTATGTAAAAAACTCAATTTTGACCAAAAATGGAGATAGAACCTCATAATTCTAACGTCACGATCTGTCTACACTGTAGTACCAACCCACCTGTGTCTACCGCTGTCAAGGGGGTCAGCTGTGGTCGAGGTGGCTTTATCTGCCCCGTCCTCACCGCCGTCCCCCCACGCGATGCCATCAGCGCCCCACCCTGCGACGCCGTCAGCCCCATCGCAGGTGGCGCCACCTTCAGGGTCAGCAGGGAGCCCGTCCGGCTCTGCTTGATCGCCACCAGGTCCGCCGCGGCTGCCAGCATCTCCGCGACGGAGTAGAAGCCGAGGTTGAAGACGCGCAGCGGGTGGCCGAAGCGGCGGGCGAAGCCGTCCTGCAGCTCCGACAGACCCATGGGCCCCGGGGCGAGCAGCTGCCGCAGCTGTGAGCGCAGCTGAGCGGGCAGGGCCGGGGGGGCGTGGCCCCGCCGGGGGAGGGGGCTGGCGGGGAACAGTTGTTTCCTGTAGTGCGGGGAGAAGAAGCCCATACCGCCCCTGTGTGGTTTGTTGGTCTTAGGGACACGCTGCCGGGCCACCATCTCCCCTATGCGTCGGGTGCTTTCGTCCATAACCGCTGCAGAGGGACCAAGGGATGGGAGGGAGGGAGGGAGGGGAAGAAAAAGCGAGGCAAAGAGTTGGGTTGGAATAAAGTAGTATTTTCGTGCATACGTGTGTAACTTTACTCTGTGCAGGTCATAGTACTAAAATGGTAATGGTAAATGGACTGCACTTATAGCAACTTTTTTGCTGCTCCAAAACGCTTTACAACAGCCTCTCATTCACACATTCACACACACATTCACACACCAATGGCGGCAAGCTGCCATGCAAGGCGCCGGCCCGCTCACTGGGAGCAATTTTGGGGTTCAGTGTCTTGCCCAAGGACACTTCGACATGTGGCCAACCGGGGCTCAAACCGCCGATCTGCCAACCTTGTGATCATTAGACGGCGACTCTACCTCCTGCGCCACAGCCGCACCACTACTAGACTGGGCTTACCTTTCAACACCAAGCTGCCGTCTTCCAAAAAGTCCATCTTCACCACGTCAGGCATCTCCTTGATCATGTCCATCACGCTGTGGAAGCCGAGGGACCTCAGAGGCAGCGGATGGCCCACGATGCAGAGGTAGTCCCGTATCAGGTCATCCGGGGACAGGCCTAACTTGGACGAGTTGAGCACGGAGCGAACATCCTTCTTCAGGCCCCACAGTAGCTGGTCTTGGGTCATCATTATTAATGCCTGTGTGGTGTTATTTTTATAATGTTGACATTTTTGAGTTAGTAATTAATAAAATACAAAGGTTCCATCTCACAAAACATAATGGAATGTAAAAACGTTGACGCTCAATATCTCTGAACGACCCTAAGCGGAGATAGAACCTTCTCATTCTAAACGGAGATAGAACCTTCTCATTCTAAACGGAGATAGAACCTTCTCATTCTAAACGGAGATAGAACCTTATCATTCTAAACGGAGATAGAACCTCATCATTCTAAACGGAGATAGAACCATATCATTCTAAACGGAGATAGAACCTCATCATTCTAAACGGAGATAGAACCATATCATTCTAAACGGAGATAGAACCTTATCATTCTAAACTCACGAGATAAGTACAAACCTAGTAAGACCATAGACATTTCAAAAATGTTAGTGACAAAATGAAAGCCACGTTTCTTAGGCTGCTAGCTAGTAACTACTCACGCCCAGTTTTTATTTTAAGGAGCAAGTTCAAGTTGGAAAAGAAAGTTATCTATTAATGTTGCTGGCGAATAATAGTGTCTTCTATGGCTACAATGCAGTTAGCGAAGTCTATTATTATTCACGAGAGAGGAGTAAATAACATCAACTAAAGACTAAAGATGTATTTAGGTTTCTAAGTCGCTGTTATCACACTTGAGCTAGTAGCCTAGCCTAGCATTTCAATTGACTTCAGCTAGCGAGCTAATTAGCTACTATAACGCATCTGTTTTATCAACATTGTACGACAGTTACAGCTTGTAGAATACTTACTAAGCTGTCTATTAATATACAGGTTATTCATTTAGAATCGTCTACGTTCAGACAAATTAGATCATCGTTAATATTATTATTATTTACCTTAGAAAGAGAGGTTAGATACAGAAGAATGAAGTCTGGAAATGGAGTCTTCAATCAGCAACGCGCGTGCAGGTGTCAATCAGGCATCACGTGCAGGCAGGGGCGCCGCTAGGGTGGGTGGGTAAATTAGGACGATTCTAAGGGCCCATCACTGACAGGGGCCGAAGAGAATCATATTTTAAAATATATTATATTTATAATAATATTATTATTAATTCTATGTATTAAAAAAAGTCACAAAAGAAACAAACTGGAGTTTTGTTTCTCTTATGTTTGACAAAATTAAGCCTTATTATTTACCCCCCTCTATTTATTCATTGCATGGTTCAGTCCACCGTTAATCAGCAGCGCACGTGCAGGTGTTAATCAGACATCACGTGGTGCCACGCAGCAGACTGACGTCATTATCACGTTGATTTCAGTCATGACCAGATATATACTCCTCAAAAAAAAGTTTGGAAACGTTATGTCTTGTAAGGATCATGCATTCGTGGAATGAGCAACACAGATAAACGTGTGGGTAGCGCCCCCCCCCCCAAATTGCCAAAATCCCCTGCAATATGTGGCATAGTTGTGGCATGCAAAGTCATAGCATTTTTGGTCAGGGACTTTTTGAGCTATTTGACCAAAGCCAGGAAAAGAATAAGAAGAAGTAAACCACCAATAACAATACTACGTAGTAGTAGGAATAATAATAATAATATAATTTGTATAATGATTCTAACTGGATTTGATTCCCCAATCAATTGTAATGTAAAAATAAATTACTTTTACTGAGTTTGGGGCCATAATGATAATCAATTACTTTCTTTAGAGGGACATGGAGGTCAATAACTAGTAATTTAAGTGTGTGTGGGAGAGGATGTGTGTCTTTCCTGGTCTGAAAACAGAGAAGAACTTACATCAGCAACAAACGTCTGAGTCTGCACATTCCCATGACGGGCACTGTGACTCCCAAGACATTTACAATACAGTTTTTTACGGTCGCTAAGTCGCAGTGTTCAATACTGAAGTCACAGAGTCACAACTCTTCATACAGTCAGCAAAGCAGAAGTCCATGTGGACCAAACTGCGACTCTTACTCTGTGATTTGTGCATTGCTTTCATACAGAATGCATTCAATGACCACGTTCTCCAAAACCCATAACACTTCTCTCATTCAAACTCCCCCACCTGCAAAACACTATGTATTTGCAACACATTTTTCCAATGTTAACATACTGTGTTCAAAACAGTGAAGAACACATTCAAAACAGAATGATTTGGTGC